>NC_134354.1:170580241-170883991 GCF_048569485.1 Anomaloglossus baeobatrachus | reverse complement strand
GCAGAGCGCACACCTGCACACATAGCATCAGACATCAAAATCGTATGAGGGATGTCACACGTTACAATTGACTAGGTTCGTGCAACAAAACGCTCAATTCTAGAGAATGATACGATGTGTTTGCGATCAACGGTTTTGCGTTCAATCCTGATCGCATGTAGCTGTCACACGCAGATACCTCACAAACGATGCCGGATGTGCGTCACTTACAACTTGACCCCAACGACGGATTGTGAGATATATTGAAGCGTGTGTAGCGGGCTTTAGTTCAACTGATGTCTTATAATAAGGTGTCTCACTACTAAGATGCCACAGAACAAACATCATGTGATTGGTATATATATATAATTGCCTTATTCTGTCTGTCTGTCTTGCTCCAAAATTATGTCGTTACAGTGACAACCGTCGCATTGGCCACTCACCTCGCCTTGGCTCCGCCCCCCCATGGATTGGCCGCTCGGCCAGGCTCCACTCCCTGCATGTATTGGCCGCTCGCCCCGGCCCCCTGCACGCATTGGCCGCTCGGCCAGGCCCCGCCCCCTCACGCATTGGACGCTCGCCCTGGCCCCACCCCCCACACTCATTTCCCGAACCCACACGGAGCCCCGACTCCCAGGTGACTGCTGCACCCCTGGAAGCCCACACCGGCAAGACAAAGTGGAGAAAAGCCGGATGTGTGAAACCACTAGCGGAGTGTCGTGTGCCGGAGCCAGCATAGGCTGGTAACCATGGTACACATCGGGTAACTATAGAAACCGCTTTCCTTAGTTACCCTATGTGTAACATGGTTACTAGCTTATTCCGGCTCCCGGCACACATCAGCACTGTCACTTTGAATAGTTACTTACCTTTTCTCCACTTTGTTGGATTCGGCGCGATCCCATGCACTGTGTACACTACAGTGGCCACGCGACAAACTCCGATCACGTGTTGTCATGTGACCGGAGCATGTGACCAGGAAGTTACGGCGCGGCCACTGTACTGTACACAGTGTATGGCTGCTTTCAGACGTCCATGTTTAATCAGGTACCAGTCACACACATGGTTATGGTCATACGTGCGACATCCGTGTTTGCATGCGTGTGACAGGTACCGGAGAAAACACGTGTCTGTGAAATAAAAATATGTTTCATATTTACCTGCTTTCTCCGGCTCTGCTGCCTCCTGCTCCTGACCGCCTATCAACACACACACACATACACACACACAGAGCACATATACACACATAGCAGACACACATGGATACACCGAGTGCATATGTGGCGCCCTGGGCAAGCCAGGACGTCACAAGCACTACACCAACACACCCCACACTCCCGGTCAGGCACACCGAACTCAGACAAAAACCCTTATTGCCTCCCTCCAGGGGCTGATGTTCACACCAGGGGGTGGGCCAGTTGGTTGGTCCCGCCCACCAAGAAGTTCACAGTCCTGGAGGCGGGAAAAAGCATTTCAGATAGGTTTGGAGAGGAGTGGAGAGAGGAAGGAAAGTGGTAAAGGAGCAGTCTGAAGTTGGTCCGGGTGTGTGGCCCGGACGGAACAGCAAGGTTGGCAGACGGTGGTGACCGTCTGTAGGAGAGGCCTATTGGAGCCAGCCGTAAGGACCGTGGACGGGTGGTCGCCCGGCGTTACCGGACCGGTACACAAAGAGAAGCCAGCACCATCCGGCAGGGGCTTACGGACCCCGGCAAGGCTAGGAGTCGCCGTGCAATTTGCCAAATCCGTTAGCGAAGGGAACCTCCTGGGTTTCCCAGCAGCCAAGTCCCGACAGAAGGCAACAGTCCAACCGAGAGAGGGAAACACAGTCACCGCCAAGGCTAAAGTTCCCAGGGCCAGAGCCTGCGGGCAAAAGGGGCTCCTTCAGCAACCTCCAAAGCTGGGGAGCGGGTTACCGGTGGGAACCCATTGGAACCGTTTACACTACACAGGTGCAGGGAAAGGCAGTCACCATCAACCTGCCGGGAGAAACAACACCGCAGCCGTCTGTGGGACCCGTCCATCCAGCCGTTTGTTTTACCGGAGACTCTGTGTACATCATTGGCTGAGTGAGTACCACTGTGCCGTGCGGCACAGCACTGCCCCCGCGACCCTGCACCTCGCCAGGCTCCGTAACCCGCCTGCTACTCATCCCTTCCCCATCACCAGGCCCCGGGACAACCAACCCCCCTACCCACGGAGGGGAGAACTAACATCCAGGCTGCTCCCTGTCATCGCTCCCGGGATCCCCGTCCAGAGCAGCAGTGGTGTCACAACCTCACAACAACCGTGGGTGGCGTCACGGACAATAAATCCCCAAAACCATCCCCCTTTTCACTCACGGGCGAGGAACGCCGCTCGAGTCCCCGGGATCCGGCCCACCGCTCGAGCCACCACCGAGCAGCAGCAGCCGGACCCGAGCAGTGGGAGAGCGCAGCATCCCCTCCTCTGCCCACGACACATACACACATAGCGCACATGCATGTATACACACATTGCGC
This sequence comes from Anomaloglossus baeobatrachus, assembly GCF_048569485.1. NCBI lineage: Eukaryota > Metazoa > Chordata > Amphibia > Anura > Aromobatidae > Anomaloglossus > Anomaloglossus baeobatrachus. The sequence continues at coordinate 170,881,514 of NC_134354.1, read as the reverse complement.
ACATGCATGTACACACACACACACACTGAGCACACACACACTGAGCACACACACAAACACTGAGCACACACACATAGCAGACAGACACACACACACACATAGCAGACACACATGGATACACCGAGCGCATACACACATAGCGCACATGCATGTATACACAAACACACACACACACTGAGCACATATACACACATAGCAGACACACATGGATACACCGAGCAAATACACACATAGCGCACATGCATGTACACACACACACTGAGCACATATACACACTGAGCACACACACACTGAGCACACACACACTGAGCACACACACACACACACACTGAGCACACACACACATAGCAGACAGACACACACACACACATAGCCCACACACATGGATACACCGAACGTATACACACATAGCGCACATGCATGTATACACACTGAGCACATATACACACATAGCAGACACACATGGATACACCGAGCACATACACACATAACACATAGCGCACATGCATGTACACACACACTCTGCTGTATACTTACCCAGTGATGCGGTCCCCAGCACTGAAGTCCCCAGCGCTGTTCCCGCTTCCAGCTCCACAGGGCACTTAATATTCAGTGAGTATAATGAGCGGCGATAAGAAGCGGGAGGCAGCAGAGCCGGAGACAGCATCACTGGAGAGAAGTAAATATAGAAAATATTTTTATTAAAAAGACCCATATTTTCTCCAGTATGTTTTACACTGATGTCACACGGATCATATCAGTGTGCGATCCATGTGACATCTGTGCTGCCGGAGATGCCTGCGTGTGTGCGTGCGGGGTCATGAAAAGTCATACGGTCCGTGTGCAAACACGGATGCGTGAGGCACATCATAGAATAACATGGGTACATGTGACATCCGTTTTAAAAACAGATGTCACACATACCTAAAACATGGATGTCTGAAGCCAGCCTACGGCAGCGCGCCGGATCCGACAAAGTGGAGAAAAGTCAGATGTGTGAAACCACTAGCTTATCCCGGCTCCCGGCACACGTGTGCCGGAGCCGGCGTAGGCTGGTAACCAGTGTACACATCGGGTAACTATGGAAATCGCTTTGCTTAGTTACCCAATTTTTAAAATGGTTACTAGCTTACCCCGGCTCTCGGCACACGTGTGCCGGAGCCGGAGTATGCTGTTAACCAGTGTACACATCGGGTAACTATGGAAACCGCTTTGTATAGTTACCCGATGTGTACCATGGTTACTAGCTTACCCCGGCTCCCTGCCCATTCAGATCATTGGTCTCCCACTGTAAAACACGCCGATGCATGCTGCACAGCAGGAGACCAACAAGCAAAAAATGAACCATCATTTTTCAAGACTTACTGATTATATTATTATTCAATCTGCTAACCTACATACACATTCTAGACTACCCGATACGTTAGAATCGGGCCACCTTCTAGTTATTGATAAACATACTGTTGATATTGGTTCCAGAATAATTTCTTAATTACTAAGGATCCAGTGAGCACTGTAGGGGCCATAATTCAGAATTGTAAAGCCCATAATTTCATCATAAAACAGCCATCACCAGGTGCTCCCAAGATTTCAGAGGAGTAAAAGGAATTATAAGATGAGTTGTCCAAAAAACAAGGATCACTTGTGGAGAGCTAAAGAAGGAGCTGGAGTTAGCAGGTAGAATAGTTGCAAAGTAAGAGATAAGTAATGCACTTAACCTCCAAAGTCTGTATGAATGCTCACCATGCAAAACTCCATTGCTAAACAAAAAGCATGTTCAAAATTGAACCTATTGGATACCATAATACACACTATGCATATAACCCAAAAAATACCATACTAACAGGGAAGTTTGGAGGTGGGAACATCATATTTTGTGGCTGTTTTTGAGCATACTGTGGCAAACGCCATATAGTTGAAGGAAAGATAAATAGACAAGTGTACAGAGACATTCTTGATGAAAATCTGCTGCTATCTACCAGGGTGATGAAGATGAAATGAGGGTGGTTGTTTTAGACAGACTATGATCCCAAACACACAACCAAGGAAACTCTCAATTGGTTTCAGAGAATGAAAATGAAAAAGTCCACGGCTTTTGTAGAAATAATTAAATACATTTCAGTTAGTGTGTTGAATACTTTTTCTCTGTGTCATTTGTCATTATTACATATCACTAAATTTATGGACATTTATGGATTGATTTCTTTGAGTGTATGATTTGGATGAGTTATTACCAACATCTTGTGGGAAATTCATATCAATAGGACTTTGAGAAATATATTTACTTAGAAAGTTGATGACGTATTCAATACTTATTTCACTCACTATGCATATATATATATACTAGAAGGTGGCCCGATTCTACGCATCGAGTATTCTAGAATTTACGTATTGTGTAGTTCATGTATGATTTTTGTTATATATATATATATATATATAGATGTTGTTGTGTGTAGTTACCAAGTGTTTGTGTAGGGCGCTGTACATGTTCTGGGTGTTGTCTGGGTGTGGCGGGGGGTGAGAGTGGTGTTGTTTGTGTGTTGCGTTGTTTGTGGAGCGCTGTGTGTCTGTAGCGTTGTGTGTGTGTGTTGCACGGTTTGTGTGTGTGTGGTGTGTTTTGGGGGGAGGTATGTTTTGTGCAATGTGTGTGTTGTGCGGTATGTGCGTATATTTGTGTGTGCAGCGTTGTCTGTGTGTGGGTGTCTGTGTAGGGCAGTTGTTTGTGGTTCCCAGTGTGTGTGTGTGTGTGTGGTGTGTTGTGCAGTGCGCGCGCGCGCGTGTGTGTGTGTTGGGGGAAGGTGTGCACTCCCCATCGTGCTCCATCCCCTATGCTGCGCACCCCCCATCGTGCTACATCTCCCATCCTGCGCACTCCCAAACGTGCTCCATCCGCCATGCTGCGCACTCCCAAACGTGCTCCATCCGCCATGCTGCGCACTACCCATCATGCTCCATCCCCCATGCTGCGCACTCCCAAACGTGCTCCATCCGCCACGCTGCGCACTCCCCATCGTGCTCCATCTCCCATGCTGCGCACTCCCAAACGTGCTCCATCCGCCATGCTGCGCACTCCCAAACGTGCTCCATCCACCATGCTGCGCACTCCCAAACGTGCTCCATCCGCCATACTCCGTACTCCCCATCGTGCTCCATCCCCCATGCAGCGCACTCCCCATCGTGCTCTATCCCCTATGCTGCGCACCCCCCATCGTGCTCCATCTCCCATGCTGCGCACTCCCAAACGTGCTCCATCCGCCATGCTGCGCACTCCCAAACGTGCTCCATCCGCCATACTCCGCACTCCCCATCGTGCTGCATCCCCCATGCTGCGCACTCCCAAACGTGCTCCATCCGCCATGCTGCGCACTCCCAAACGTGCTCCATCCGCCATGCTGTGCACTCGCAAACATGCTCCATCCGGCATGCTGCGCACTCCCCATCGTGCTCCATCCCCCATGCTGCGCACTCCCAAACGTGCTACATCCGCCATGCTGCACACTCCCCATCGTGCTCCATCTCCCATGCTGCGCACTCCCAAACGTGCTCCATCCGCCATGCTGCGCACTCCCAAACGTGCTCCATCCGCCATGCTGCGCACTCCCAAACGTGCTCCATCCGCCATAGTCCGCACTCCCCATCGTGCTCCATCCCCCATGCAGCGCACTCCCCATCGTGCTCAATCCCCTATGCTGCGCACCCCCCATCGTGCTCCATCTCCCATGCTGCGCACTCCCAAACGTGGTCCATCCGCCATGCTGCGCACTCCCAAACGTGGTCCATCCGCCATGCTGCGCACTCCCAAACGTGCTCCATCCGCCATGCTGCGCACTCCCAAACGTGCTCCATCCAAACGTGCACCGTCCGCCATGCTACGCACTCCCAAACGTGCTCCATCCGCCATGCTGCGCACTCCCAAACGTGCTCCATCTGCCATGCTGCGCACTCCCAAACGTGCTCCATCCGCCATGCTGCGCCAGCATCAGCCTCTCTACCCGCAGCATCAGCCTCTCTGCCCGCAGCATCAGCCTCTCTCCCCGCAGCATCAGCCTCTCTGTCCCCAGCATCAGCCTCTCTGTCCCCAGCATCAGCCTCTCTGTCCCCAGCATCAGCCTCTCTCATCCCAGCATCAGCCTCTCTGTCCCCAGCATCAGCCTCTCTGTTCCCAGCATCAGCCTCTCTGTCCCCAGCATCAGCCTCTCTGTCCCCAGCATCAGCCTCTCTGTCCCCAGCATCAGCCTCTCCATCCCAGCCTTCCCCAGGATCAGCCTCTCTCCTCCCAGCCTCCTCCAGCACGCCATGCTCCTCTGCCGACACTCACACACCCGATCGCATACACTCACACACACACACATTGACGATATTGCACATACGCGCTCATACTCACAACATCCGGAGATACCACATGCTTCTGGCCATGTGATCCTCCGACAGGTCCTGGAAGGTCACAACAGCACAGTATCGAGGCCGAGAAGCAAGCGATATCGCCGGATGCTGTGAGTGTGTGGATGCGATGTGATGTATGTGTGAGGTGTGTGTGAGAGTGAGTGTGAGCCGGTGTACACTGTTAACTATGATACACATCGGGTAACCAAGGGACCTTAGTTACCCGATGTGTATAATGGTTAACAGCGTTCACGAGCTCCGTGAAGATCCCAGCATCGCAAGGTTATGTCTGGCGCTGCTGGGATCGTGACGGAGCCGGTGTAGAAGCAAGCGATATCCCAGGATGTTGTGAGTGTGTGGATGTGATGTGTGAGGTGTGTGTGAGAGTGAGTGTGATCTGATGTGTGTGTGTGTACTCACCTGGGAGTCGGAGCTACGTGTCAGTTGGGCAAGAGCGAGCGTGCATTGCGTGAGGGGGGCGGGGCCTGCAGAGAGCCGGGGCGAGAGGCCAATCCGTGTGGGGGGGCGGGGCCATGGCGAGCCCAGCGGCCAATCAGCTTTGTGTCACCGTAAGGACACAATTTTGGAGCATGACAGACAGACAGACAGACAGACAGACAGATAGACAGACAGAATAAGGCAATTATATATATAGATACACTCACTAAATCACAAATGTGAGTAGTCCTTTCATATTTTTGTAAATATTTTATTATATCTTTTCATAGTATAGCACTGCAGATATGACACTTTGATACAATGTAAAGTAGTCAGTGTACAGCTTGTATAACAGTGTAAATTTGGTGTGCTCTGTAAATAACTCAACACAGCCATTACTGTCTAAACCACTGGCAACAAAAGTAAGTATACCCCTTAGTGAACATGGCCAAATTGTGCCTAATTAGAAATTTCCTCTCCCCGGTACCATGCTATTTATTAGTTTAACAAAGTCTCAGGTGGGAATGGGGAGCAGGTGTGTTTATTTTAGTGTTATCACTCACACACTCTATCAAAGTTGTCTCTGGAAGTTCAACACGGCACCTCATGGCAAATAATTCTCTGAGGATCTGAAAAAAAGAATTGTTGCTCTACATAAAGAAGACAGAGGCTATATAAAGATTACCAACACCCTGAAACTGAGCTACAGCCCATTGTTCAAGACCATGAAGCGACTTTGCAAGACATGTTCCTCTCAGAACAGGCCTTGCCACAGTTGACCAAAGAAGTTGGGTGCACCTCTCAGCATTATATCCAGAAGATGTGTTTTCAAAATAGACATAAGGGATGCCAGCACTACTGCAGAAGTTAAAGTGGGGGGGTCAGCCTGTCAGTACTCAGACTGTACACCACACACTGCACCAAATTGGTCTGACTCTATGTTGTCCCAGAAGGACGCCTCTTCTAAAGATGATGCACAAGAAAGGCTGCAATCAGTTTGCTACAGAAATGTAGACTAGGGATATGGATTACTGAAACCATGTCCTGTTCTTTGAGACCAAGGTAAAATTATTTGGTTCAGATAGTGTCAAGTGTGTGCTGCCAGTTTTTCATTCAGGGAATCATAACTAACAACATGTACTGTGATATACTGAAGCATCCCTCCCTTCAGATACTGGGCTGCTGGGCAGCATTCCAACATGATAAAGACCTCAAACACCCTTCAAAGATGACTACTTTGCTAAAGAAAATGAGGGGAAAGGTGCATTATGGGTCAATCATGTATCCAGACCTAAACACTACTGAGCATCTGTCTGGCATCCTCAAACAGAAAGTGGAGGAGCGCAAGGTCTCTAACAGATCTGTGATGCATCATGGAAGAGTAGAAGAGGATTCATGTGGCTCCTGTGAAGCTCTAGTGAACTCTATGCCCAAGAGAGTTAAGGCAGTCCTTGCAAACAATGGTAGCCACAATAAATATTGATACTTTAGGCACAATTTGGCAATTTTCACTTGTGGGTGTACTCACTTTTGTTGCCAATAATGTCTGTGTGTTGAGTTATTTTTGAGGGCACACCAGTTTTACACTGTTACACAAGCTGTAAATTGACTACATCACACTGTATCAAGGTGTCATATCTTCAGTGTTGTCCCATGAAAAGATTTAATAAACTATTTTCAAAAATGTGAATGATGAACTAATTTTTGTGATGTATCTATGCACACACAGTTGATTCAAAAAGTCTGCACACTCTTTGGTTTTAGTCATGCAAAAATGATATCAAGTGCAATCATTTCAGATTTTTTTCTACCTTTAGGGGTACTTTGCACACTACGACATCGCAGGTGCGATGTCAGTGGGGTCAAATTGAAAGTGACGCACATCCAGCATCGCAGGCGACATCGTAGTGTGTAAAGCCTAGATGATACGATTAACGAGCGCAAAAGCGTCGTAATCATATCATCGGTGTAGCGTTGGTGTAATCCATAAGTACGCTGACGCGATGGTCCGATGTTCCTCGCTCCAGCAGCAGCACACATCGCTGTGTGTGAAGCCGCAGGAGCGAGGAACATCTCCTACCGGTGTCACCGTGGCTCCCGTAGGCTATGCGGAAGGGATAAGGTGGGCGGGATGTTTACATCCCGCTCATCTCCGCCCCTCCGCTCCTATTGGCCGCCTGCCGTGTGACGTCGCAGTGACGCCATACGACCCGCCCCCTTAATAAGGAGGCGGGTCGCCGGCCAGAGCGACGTCCCAGGACAGGTGAGTCCATGTGAAGATGCCATAGCGATAATGTTCGCTACGGCAGCTATCACAAGGATATCGCAGCTGCAATGGGGGCGGGGACTATCGCGTGCGACATCACAGCATCGGCTTGCGATGTCGCAACGTGCAAAGCCCGCCTTAGTGTCACAAATATTCTGTACAATTCAATCGAAAAGTAAACGGAAATGAGTTTAAGGGAAAAAAGAAAACTAACTAATGTTTTAGTTAAGTATGCATAGCCTTAAACAGATTCTTTGCTAAAGTAACCTTTAAATTTATAAAGCATTCAATCTTTTTGAATAGAAGACTATCAGCTTGGCAAATATAATATTGGCAATCTTTGCGCAATCTTCCTTTCAGTAGCTTTATATCTGTCATATTTAGAGGACATCCCCTATATACAGACCTCTTCGGATCAGCACGCTTTGCAGCAATTATATATTTTTAAATTTTAACTAATAAGGTCAACATTAGTCTTGATATAGACAATAACATTATTTCCTGTTTTCTTTTGGCACACTTAATGTAGATTTTGGCAAAATATAGCCAATACTTTTCTTTGTAGGTAAAAGCTTCTTTCTTATCACCCTACCCCCACAGGTTAGACATATGTAAAATAAAGGAAATTGTTCTCGCATGTATGGATACTGAATAAGATGGTGATTGTTGAGTATATTAAGTATATTAAAACACTAACCCTACACTGACATATACACACTTCTATGCAAAAAAAATTTAACAGGATTGCTTCTTTAACCGAGATAACTTCTGTGACATGTGACATATCACAAGATGGTGCATCATTTGTATTATACACACATTTTTTATATATATATATATATATATATATATATATAAGTCTGGGGGCATGCCTACAGCTGTGCAGTTGTATGCCAGATTAAAGAGAAAACAAAAATTTAACAAATTCATGAAGCTTTACTAGATTATTCAATTAGAGTGAAATGTTCAGAGGGGCCCTGATGAATCATTTTCGTTTGCTTAACTCTTTCACAACCTTTCACGTAGGTGTGCATCATGATTGTATAGGAGTTCACGAACTACGGAGTAAACCTACATCATGGCAGTGGCACAGGTACAGCAAATGTGCATGCATGACCAATGTGGGATTTAGGATTAAGTGATAGCCAAGCTCTGGCTGCCACAGCCATGTACAGTGCCTGCACTATCCCTAACTATATAATCACAGACATGCCATAGTCAATAGAGATCTCAGAATTTAGAGGGCTGGAAGAAGGAGTGTGCACTGTCATCCACCAATCGGGACCTCTGCGATTTGATCATGGGGTCTCGATCATTGCCATGGTAACCCAAGGCCAAATGATGACCTCTGGGTTATCTGGCTACAGTAAGCCTGCTAGGCCATGCCAGCAGTGTGGGCTAACAAGCATTCCAACAGTGCAGCACTGAAAAGTATAACCATTGCAATGCTTGTGCATTTCAATAGAGTATGCCATCGATCAGAATAATGAAAGTTAAAGTCCCATATAGGGACTAATTAAAAAAATCGAAAAAATTGTAAAAATATTAATATAATCAGAAAAAAACAAAAAGACAAAAAGAAAAAAAATATTAATAACACTATCAAATAGTATCAATAAGTTGAGATCCTTAACATATGGGGCTGTCATTGAATAGGAATATGGACTTTTTATTAGCACACTTTGTTTTAATTTTTATGTTAGGGATTTTATATTGGTTCTTGGAATCTAATAAAATAATATGTTACAACTCAGTACATATGGATTGTGCCTGTATGTGTTATTAAGCAAAGCCCTGCAATGGTCAGAATTGTGCTTGAATGTCACAAGGTCATGAGAACTCTATGACCTAATGGACCTTGATCATCATATTATTCAGTAAATGGAAACTTAAAACATTTTGCCTGAAAGGAAGATATACCATAGGGTCTAATAACTTTAATACATCCCCAGAAATTGTAAATATTTCATCCTTCATTCACAAATAAAATATAAAGCTTTAAGTTTCACTATTATGATATCTTAGAATATTAAAGTGTTTTGTAATGTTTTATTTTTTTCAGACAAGAAACATAATACGGAGCATTTCATAACACCAGATTTGAGCTGAGCAGATATACAGTAAAGTGCTTTTTATTTATGGCATCATTTCATTAATAAATCCAGACATCTGCAGATTGGTGTTTGCTGCCAACCATGCCAGTACTTCTTTGCTGCTCTGATGCTATGACAAGCGAAGGGAACTGTGGACTACCAGAGGAGAGTAAGATATCTCTGAAATAGCAGATAAGTAAACGTGTAAATCTATTGGATTTATTTTAGCCTGAATTATTTCTTGCTCATAATTTCACAGAAAATAAGACTTGTCCCTCCTCCTCCCAACAAGCAGCTTTATCTAGACCGTTTATAATATCAGAGGTCCAGTCCACCCTGCCAAGAGCCCCACAGAGAAATCCCCCGGCCCTAAAATCTGCCCATTATGTACTATAAAACATTTTTCAAAACATTAGGAGACCACCTGCTAAACATTTCCATGCAGTACTGCAAGGCAACTAATTTTCAAAACAAGCGCTTGAGGCCCACATTTTCCAAACCCATAAAGAGAGTAAAGATCCGGAATGCTGCGGGAATTATAGGGCAATTTTGCTTCTAAATTTGGATCTTAAAATTTATGCCAGCATGCTTGCCAACCGTATAGCTGCAATTCTCCCATCTCTTATATTGCCGGACCAAACAGGATTTATCAAGGGGAGAGAGAGAAAGGATAATGCTCTGCATATCCTGCACTTCATTCAATTCTCTAAACTTCACAATTTTCCGCTGGTGCTCCTGGGTAGAGTTGAGCGCGGTTCGTGGTTCGTGGTTCTCCAGTTCGCGGCTCGAGTGATTTTTGGGCTGTTCGAGATCGAACTAGAACTCGAGCTTTTTGCTAAAAGCTCGATAGTTCTAGATACGTTCGAGAACGGTTCTAGCAGCAAAAAGCAGGGCTTTTTACAGCTACAGTGAGCAGGAGCCATCGCTGGCAGCCTGCCACAAGCTGGTAACCAAGATAAACATCGGGTATCCAAGCAAAGCGCTTTGGTTAGTAACCCGATGTTTATCTTAGTTACGTGCAGGAAGCCCACACTTTCCCGCTCAGCTCGCTCCACCCCCTCCTGCCCGCGGCATGTACACATACATACACATACACAAACACACACACACACACATCCACCCTGCAGTGACCTGGGCTGACCCATTGATGTTAGCTCAGGTCACTGCACTGCTCTCCCAGCCAATGGGGAACATCCTGCTCTTCATTGACTGGGACAGTGTGCATCGTCATGGCAACCCCTTGGATTTCACCAGACCTGGATTTGTTTTTCAATCTAATAAATTGGTTAAAGAGGGAATGTTTTGGGGAGTGTTTTTTCAAATAAAAATGTGTTTGTCGTGTATTTTTTTTTTATTACTGACTGGGTTGGTGATGTCGGGTATCTGATAGACGCCTGACCTCACCAACCCCAGGGCTTGATGCCAGGTGACATTACACATCTGGTATTAACCCCAAATATTACCCCGTTTGCCACCGCACCAGGGCGCGGGATGAGCTGGGGCGGCCTGCTATTTTTAGGCTGGGGAGATTCCAATAACCATGGACCTCCCTAGTCTGAGAATATCAGGCCCCAGCTGTCTGCTTTACCTTGGCTGGTGATCCAATTTTGGGGGACCCCTACGTGTTTTTTTTTTTTAATTATTTATTTAATTTAAAATAACAGCGTGGGGTGCCCTCAGTTTTGGATTACCAGCCAAGGTGAGGTTGCCAGCTGTGGTCTGCAGGCTGCAGCCGTCTGCTTTACCCTAGCTGGCTACAAAACTAGGGGGAACCCTATGTCATTTTTTTTTTCATTTTTTTGGCTAAATACAAAGCTAAGCACCCCTTAGTGCCACATGAAAGGTACCAAAGGGTGTTCCACTTTTTCTCCATTTTTTTCTCCACTTTCTCTCCACTTTTTCTCCACTTTTTCTCCATTTTTTTCTCCACTTATTCTCCACTTTTTCTCCTCTTATTCTCCACTTTTTCTCCACTTTTTCTCCACTTTTTCTCCTCTTATTCTCCACTTTTTCTCCACTTTTTCTCCACTTTTTCTCCATTTTTTTCTCCACTTTCTCCACTTTTTCTCCACTTTTTTCTCCACTTTTTCTCCTCTTATGCTCCACTTTTTCTCCTCTTAATCTCCACTTTTTCTCCACTTTTTCTCCACTTTTTCTCCACTTTTTTCTCCACTTTTTCTCCTCTTATGCTCCACTTTTTCTCCACTTTTTCTCCACTTTTTCTCCACTTTTTCTCCACTTTTTCTCCACTTTTTCTCCTCTTAATCTCCACTTTTTCTCCTCTTATGCTCCACTTTTTCTCCACTTTTTCTCCACTTTTTCTCCACGTTTTCTCCACTTTTTTCTCCACTTTTTCTCCTCTTATGCTCCACTTTTTCTCCACTTTTTCTCCACTTTTTCTCCACTTTTTCTCCACGTTTTCTCCACGTTTTCTCCACTTTTTTCTCCACTTTTTCTCCTCTTATGCTCCACTTTTTCTCCACTTTTTCTCCTCTTAATCTCCACTTTTTCTCCACTTTTTCTCCACTTTTTCTCCACTTTTTCTCCACTTTTTTCTCCACTTTTTCTCCACTTTTTCTCCTCTTATGCTCCACTTTTTCTCCACTTTTTCTCCACTTTTTCTCCTCTTATGCTCCACTTTTTCTCCACTTTTTCTCCACTTTTTCTCCTCTTATGCTCCACTTTTTCTCCACTTTTTCTCCACTTTTTTCTCCACTTTTTCTCCTCTTATGCTCCACTTTTTCTCCACTTTTTCTCCACTTTTTCTCCACTTTTTCTCCTCTTATGCTCCACTTTTTCTCCACTTTTTCTCCACTTTTTCTCCATTTTTTTCTCCACTTATTCTCCACTTTTTCTCCTCTTATTCTCCACTTTTTCTCCACTTTTTCTCCACTTTTTCTCCTCTTATTCTCCACTTTTTCTCCACTTTTTCTCCACTTTTTCTCCATTTTTTTCTCCACTTTCTCCACTTTTTCTCCACTTTTTTCTCCACTTTTTCTCCTCTTATGCTCCACTTTTTCTCCTCTTAATCTCCACTTTTTCTCCACTTTTTCTCCACTTTTTTCTCCACTTTTTCTCCTCTTATGCTCCACTTTTTCTCCACTTTTTCTCCACTTTTTCTCCACTTTTTCTCCACTTTTTCTCCTCTTAATCTCCACTTTTTCTCCTCTTAATCTCCACTTTTTCTCCACTTTTTCTCCACTTTTTCTCCACTTTTTCTCCACTTTTTTCTCCACTTTTTCTCCTCTTATGCTCCACTTTTTCTCCACTTTTTCTCCACTTTTTCTCCACTTTTTCTCCACGTTTTCTCCACTTTTTTCTCCACTTTTTCTCCTCTTATGCTCCACTTTTTCTCCACTTTTTCTCCACTTTTTCTCCACTTTTTCTCCACGTTTTCTCCACGTTTTCTCCACTTTTTTCTCCACTTTTTCTCCTCTTATGCTCCACTTTTTCTCCACTTTTTCTCCACTTTTTCTCCACGTTTTCTCCACTTTTTTCTCCACTTTTTCTCCTCTTATGCTCCACTTTTTCTCCACTTTTTCTCCACTTTTTCTCCACTTTTTCTCCACGTTTTCTCCACGTTTTCTCCACTTTTTTCTCCACTTTTTCTCCTCTTATGCTCCACTTTTTCTCCACTTTTTCTCCACTTTTTCTCCTCTTAATCTCCACTTTTTCTCCACTTTTTCTCCACTTTTTCTCCACTTTTACTCCACTTTTTCTCCACTTTTTTCTCCACTTTTTCTCCACTTTTTCTCCTCTTATGCTCCACTTTTTCTCCACTTTTTCTCCACTTTTTCTCCACGTTTTCTCCACGTTTTCTCCACTTTTTTCTCCACTTTTTCTCCTCTTATGCTCCACTTTTTCTCCACTTTTTCTCCACTTTTTCTCCTCTTAATCTCCACTTTTTCTCCACTTTTTCTCCACTTTTTCTCCACTTTTTCTCCACTTTTTCTCCACTTTTTTCTCCACTTTTTCTCCACTTTTTCTCCTCTTATGCTCCACTTTTTCTCCACTTTTTCTCCACTTTTTCTCCACTTTTTCTCCTCTTATGCTCCACTTTTTCTCCACTTTTTCTCCACTTTTTCTCCTCTCATGCTCCACTTTTTCTCCACTTTTTCTCCACTTTTTTCTCCACTTTTTCTCCTCTTATGCTCCACTTTTTCTCCACTTTTTCTCCACTTTTTCTCCACTTTTTCTCCTCTTATGCTCCACTTTTTCTCCACTTTTTCTCCACTTTTTCTCCATTTTTTTCTCCACTTATTCTCCACTTTTTCTCCTCTTATTCTCCACTTTTTCTCCACTTTTTCTCCACTTTTTCTCCTCTTATTCTCCACTTTTTCTCCACTTTTTCTCCACTTTTTCTCCATTTTTTTCTCCACTTTCTCCACTTTTTCTCCACTTTTTTCTCCACTTTTTCTCCTCTTATGCTCCACTTTTTCTCCTCTTAATCTCCACTTTTTCTCCACTTTTTCTCCACTTTTTCTCCACTTTTTTCTCCACTTTTTCTCCTCTTATGCTCCAATTTTTCTCCACTTTTTCTCCACTTTTTCTTTACTTTTTCTCCTCTTAATCTCCACTTTTTCTCCTCTTATGCTCCACTTTTTCTCCACTTTTTCTCCACTTTTTCTCCACTTTTTCTCATCTTATGCTCCACTTTTTCTCCACTTTTTCTCCTCTTAATCTCCACTTTTTCTCCTCTTATGCTCCACTTTTTCTCCACTTTTTCTCCACTTTTTCTCCTCTTATGCTCCACTTTTTCTCCACTTTTTCTCCACTTTTTCTCCTCTTATGCTCCACTTTTTCTCCACTTTTTCTCCACTTTTTTCTCCACTTTTTCTCCTCTTATGCTCCACTTTTTCTCCACTTTTTCTCCACTTTTTCTCCACTTATGCTCCACTTTTTCTCCACTTTTTCTCCACTTTTTTCTCCACTTTTTCTCCTCTTAATCTCCACTTTTTCTCCACTTTTTCTCCACTTTTTCTCCACTTTTTCTCCACTTTTTCTCCACTTTTTTCTCCACTTTTTCTCCACTTTTTCTCCTCTTATGTTCCACTTATTCTCCACTTTTTCTCCACTTTTTCTCTACTTTTTCTATGGTCGGTCTACCCATTAGCTCTGCCATGCATAGTGTAGCTCTACACCTACTGCACATGTTACTTTATGATTGACATCTCTTTCGTACCAGAGCTGTCTAAGTCTACTCTGACCCCATATTTGTCATTACTATATTGTCCTTGTACTGTATTATGACATTTGTATCATGTGTTTCATTTCTTGCTGTGTTGCAATTTTTTTGCTGCATCCCAATTGTACCTCTACATTGTTCGAGTTTATGTTATTGTTCTCTCACTCTTATGTGATACTGATTATTGTCATTTTTCATGATTACATGCAGATAAGTCCAATCTGACGAAGGCTCAGGCCGAAACGTCATTTGTAACTTGTTTTGGACAAAAACATATATGCTTATGAAAAAAAAATTTTCTTAATACGGACCAATAAAGAGTGATTTTGCATTACTATCCGTTGTGACTTACTGACTTAGTCTGGGAGATATAGAGTGCCGAGGTTACTCACTAATTTTATCTATTATTACCTCTGAGCACCTATATACCAGTGAGCAGAGCTTCCTCTACAGTAGTTCTCCTGATTAGGCATGCCCTTACCTCATGAGCAGGGCATTGCAGCTTTGGTAGCAACCATTACGACATGGACTCTGCTGCTGTGGACCCGGGGAGAGTGAGTGCAGATTCATTGCACCCACACTCCTCACATGAAGGGTCCGCACTCCTAGAAAATGGGGGATACGTTCCCTGAGTGTCTCCCCCCCATATTCTAGACGGTCCAGAGTCGTCGTGGGACCCCTTTATTTTTTTTCTTACAATAAATTGGTGAAAGAGGAAATGTTTTGGGGACTGTTTTTTCAAATAAATTTCTTTTGTCGATTTTTTGTTTTTGTTAGTACTGACAGTTTATGATGTTGGGTATCTAATAGACGCCATGACATCACAAACTGCTGGGCTTGATCTCAGGTGACTTTACAGCTAGTATCAACCCGATTTATTACCCCGTTTGCCACTGCACCAGGGCACGGGATGAGCTGGGGTGAAGCGCCAGGATTGGCGCATCTAGTGGATGCGCCACGTCTGGGGTGCCTGCGGCCTGCTATTTTTAGGCTGTGAAGGCCCAATAACTATGGACCTTCCCACCCTGAGAATACCAGACCACAGCTGTCCGCTTTACCTTGGCTGGTGATCCTATTTGGGGGGTCCCCTACTTTTATTGTGTAATTATTAATATTTATAAAATAATTATAAAAAAGAGCCTGAGGGGACCTCCACATTGGATCCCCAACCACGGTAAAGCTGCCAGCTGTGGTTTTCAGGCTACAGCCGTCTGCTTTACCCTAGCTGGCTATCAAAAATGGGGGGACCCAACGTAATTTTTTTTTTTTAACTATTTTTTAAATAGAAAAA
Organism: Anomaloglossus baeobatrachus; assembly: GCF_048569485.1. Classification (NCBI taxonomy): domain Eukaryota; kingdom Metazoa; phylum Chordata; class Amphibia; order Anura; family Aromobatidae; genus Anomaloglossus; species Anomaloglossus baeobatrachus. The sequence continues at coordinate 170,865,858 of NC_134354.1, read as the reverse complement.
ATTAATGGGCTTCCCTGTATTTTGATTGCCAACCAAGGTAACGGCAGGCAGATGGGGGTGGCAACCCATAGCTGTCTGCTTTATCTGCGCTGAGAATCAAAAATACCGCGGAGCGCTACGTCATTTTTTTAAAGATTTATTTTTACAGCACTGTGATGTCCAGCAATCAAAATACAGGGAAGCCCATTTTATTTTTAGTTATTTAAATAAATAATTAAAAAAAATATATGTTAGCTCCCACTGCATTTTTTGTATTGCTAGCTAAGGGTAATCCAAGCAGCTACTGGCTGCTAACCCCCACTGCTTGGTGTTACCTTCACTGGCAATGGAAAATCCAGGGAAGCATTTTTTTTTTTTTTTGCCAAAAAGCTACAAAAAAAGGACGTGAGCTTCGCCATATTTTTGTATGCTAGCCAGGTATAGCAGGCAGGTGCTGGAAGAGTTGGATACAGCGCCAGAAGATGGCGCTTCTATGAAAATGCCATTTTCTGAGGTGGCTGCAGACTGCAATTCGCAGCAGTGGGGCCCAGAAAGCTCAGGCCAACCGGTGGTGCGGATTCCAATCCCAGCTGCCTAGTTGTACCTGGCTGGACACAAAAATGGGGCAAAGCCTACGTCATTTGTTTTCTAATTATTTCATGAAATTCATGAAATAATAAAAAAAGGGCTTCCCTTTATTTTTGGTTCCCAGCCGGGTACAAATAGGCAACTGGGGGTTGGGGGCAGCCGTACCTGCCTGCTGTACCTGGCTAGCATACAAAAATATGGCGAAGCCACATAATTTTTTCAGGGGGCAAAAAACTTCTGCATACAGTCCTGGATGGAGTATGCTGAGCCTTGTAGTTCTGCAGCTGCTGTCTGTCTGTATGGAGAAGAGCAGACAGCAGCTGCAGAACTACAAGGCTCAGCATACTCCATCCAGGACTGCATGCAGAAGTTTTTTGCCCACCAAAAAAATGACGTGGGCTTCGCCATATTTTTGTATGCTAGCCAGGTACAGCTGGCAGCCACGGGCTGCCTCCAACCCCCAGTTGCCTATTTGTACCCGGCTGGGAACCAAAAATATAGGGAAGCCCGTTTTTTTTAATTATTTCACTTATTTCATGAAATAATTAAAAAACAAATGACGTGGGCTTCGCCCTATTTTTGTGTCCAGCCGGGTACAACTAGGCAGCTGGGGATTGGAATCCGCAGCACAGGTTAGCCCGAGGTTTGTGGGCGCCTCTGCTGCGGATTTCAGTCCGCAGCCGTCCCAGAAAATGGCGCTCTCATAGAAGCGCCATCATCTGGCGCTGTATCCAACTCTTCCAACAGCCCTGGAGCCGGGTGGCTTGTTGGGTAATCATGAGTTAATACTGGCTTTGTTTTACCAGCCAGTATTAAGCCAGAGATTCTTAATGTCAGGCACGTTTGACCCGGCCATTAAGAATCTCCAATAAAGGGTTAAAAAAAGACACCACACAGAGAAAAAATACTTTAATAGAAATAAATACACAGACACATTAGAGACTCCATCTTTATTACCCCTGTCAGCCCTCCACGATCCTGCTCTTCTGTCTTCTTTCTTTCTAGTGTAGTAGTAGTGACGATTGTAGTGAGGGGCATCACTTGGGGCTGGGGAACCTCCATCCTAACTACAATGCTCACTACAATCGGGAAGCAGCGTGCAGCCTTCACTCCGTGAGTGATCACTGCTGGCTGCTAGCGGTAACAGCGGTAACGCTGACAGACGCGTTACCATAGCAACGGTGCTCCCGGAGCCGCGGTTAGCGGTGACGTCACCGCTAACTGCGTTGCTATGGCAACGGTGATCTCCGTTAATGACCGGCTGTGTCAGCCGGTCCCTAACGGAACGGGGAGTCGACCGTGTGCTAGAGCATGTCGCCGGTACACGGCGATACACATATGTGCACCGTGTACCGGAGAGATGCACTCGCAGGTCCTACATGACGTGTCATAGTCATGTGACCAGTCTGTAGCCAATGAGATAATAGCCACGTGACTGGTCACATGGCTATTTTGACGTCACGATAGGTCCTGCTTCTCTGCTGGCAGTGCAGGTCACCGGGAGGATTCAGCGATCATCGGATGGAATAGCGGCAGGAGACAGAGTGCAGAAGGGATCGCGAGGACCGGTAAGTGTTATGGCAATGTTTATTAACTGTTTGTGTACATTTATAATGCATTTTTATGTGTTTGTGATTGCCTCCCATTCTAGCCTATACGTTCGAGTTCGGTTCGTCGAACGTTCGACGAACCGAACTCGAACGGGACCCCCGTTCGGCGAACCGGCCTCGAGCCGAACCGGGACCGGTTCGCTCATCTCTACTCCTGGGCACTGATGCCGAGGAGGTGTTCGATAGGGTGGAAAGGACATTCCTGCAGGAAACATTGCAAGACTTTCATTTCCCCCTGCCTTAGTACAAGCAATAATGCAAATGCATACATATCTCACAGCGAGGATTAAAATAAATAACACACTCACTGCCCCCTTTGCTATTCGGAAAGGAACAAGGCAGGGCTGACCCATCTCTCCTCTTCTTTTTGTCATGGTGATGGAGCCTCTGATATTGTCCATCCAACAATGACATGAAATAGCAGGTATTAAACTTCAAGGTATACACCATAAGTTGTCTGCCTTTGCAGATGACCTTTTATTAATAATGTCCCAACCCGAGAGAGGCATCACTGCGCTTATGAATAAGTATATGGCCTATGGTCAAATTTCAAAATAAATGCATCAAAATCTGAGGCGCTAAGATTCAACATCCATTCAAATTCTATTAAGATTTTTAAAATATTATTCCCTTTCCATTGGCCATCTAGCCGCATCACATATCTAGGTGTCAAAATTGGCAAATCCCTTAGATCACTATTCGGTCTTAAATACAAACCTCTCCTGATAGCAATTATTCCACAAACTTCCTCATGGAGGGCCCCATACTTTTCTTGGATGGGCAGGAAGAACTTGATGAAAAGCATTATATTATCTAAATTAATTTACCTTTTCCAAATGCTTACTATTCCGATTCCAAAACCCTTTCTCTCTAAAACTAACTCTCTCATCTCTAATTATATTTGGGATAAACATAAGCCAAGAATTCATTTTTGCAATCTTTCCCTTCCAAAAAGCAAAGGTGGCATGGCGGTTCCCAACATCTTTGTATATCATCAAGCAACCTTTCTCGCCAGAATAGTGGACTGGATAAGGGATCTGACCTTGAAACTACGGATCCCTATCAAAGATTATATGTCACCAACTCCTCTCTGTTCAATTCTACTCTCAGCTTCCCCTCCCACAGTCGGGAAAATATTCCCTAACTGGTTAACATGGGCCTCGTTGATGTGCTAGAAAAAAATTGTCAAGGGGTTGGCCCCACCTATATCCCCCCAACCTTAATTTCAGATATCTTAGGTCTCAGCCTAGACGCAGCGAACACTACAAAACCCTTCCATCAAGCTGACACCCATCCTAGTCGACCAAGTAATAGTAGAGGGATCCCTCATGTCTAATCAACAAATGCGAAAGATCTCAACCTTGTCTAATGTCACCTTTCTTCATCATATGACGATAAAGCAGGCAACTTGCGAATTCTTAACTCATGACAACCAAGCTAGCTCTCCTACTGCATTTGAATCTTTGTGAGTGCAAATGAGACCTCCGAAAAAGATTCTTTCCCTCCTATACAACACCCTTCTCAGTATTGATAATGCAACAAAAAAGGGCATTTTTTCTAGGTTGGGGAAGGTATCTGGGAACCTTATTTTCCGATGCACAAACCAACTACATTTATAACGCCTTACATGGTCCTTCACACTGCATCAGAGTCCAAGAACACTCTTATAAAGCTGTCACAAGGTGGTATATAACTCCTATGTTATCTCATATATTGTATCCTGTTGTGAACGTCGTCTGTGTGGGTGCTGTTCTGAAGCTCCCTCTGGTTGCTAGGAATGGTAGTGGAGTTTAATCTGAGCCTGTGACTCAGACAGGTGTCGGTGTTAATTGGGAATTGGGGAAGTCCTATTGCAGACAAGTCTGGTCTATATAGGAGAGCACTTTTTGCCCGGCTGGCACCAGTTATAATTGTATGTTCCTTGGTCTCTATTCTTGGCCTGGAGCTTTGTCCTTCCCTGTATCCCTAAGCAAGACTTCTGCATAAGTTTTAAGTTTTTGCCTTGCTTCTTGGTTTACACCTTAGGGTTTTGTTTTTCCTTGTTTTGCTTTGTGTCTGTTTTCTTGTAGGTGAAGTTTTGTTTCAATTGTGTTGTGAGCATGGGGGTTTCCCCTGTACTAGCTCTCCTACAGGAAAAGGGATTTTATCCCTGTCTGATTTGATTATTTGCTCTTCTGTATTTTTGTGTTCTTTTTTGATATTTTGTTCTCCCATTACTTATAGGAGTACCTGATAAAGTGGGGGTGAGGTCATATGACCTCCAGGGCCATTTTTACTATCAGGAGTTTGGTATTTTTCTACAGGGATTTTGTACTGACCACAATCAGTTCCTTTCCTTTTCTTTGTATCAAGTTAGTTGGGACTCGCCTTTGCTAATTCTATTTTTCCTATCTGAGTATTGTGTTTTCCTATATCACCATAATCTTTGTATGTGGGAGACTACTTACTCCTTTGGGGACTATTCTGAGGCAAGGTAGATTTCCTCATTTCATTCTGTGAGGCGTAGCTAGTTTATCAGGCTGTGACGTGGCGTCTAGGTTTTTAGGAACGCTCCACAACTACTTCTAGTGTGGTCCGATAGTTAGGGGATTGCGGTCAGCCCAGGTTCCAACTACTCCTGTTTCTTGGTGTTTTTTCACCAATGAGAGTTTTTTGTAACCTTGCATGGTTACCGGATCATAACAGTATCCCTCCTCTTCAGAACAGTGTTGGAGGTGTGGTAAGGTCTTAGTGACTTTTTTTCACATGTGGTGGACCTGTACAATACTTTTTCCTTCTGGAAAGAGATCTCGCTCCTCTTAAGTGAGTTTACAGACAAACACATCACTCTCACACCAAATCAAGCCCTTTTGAACTTCCTTGTGTGGCCAAACACTACAGCCAACTCTAAATTTAAGGCATGTATCATCTCTCCAGAAAAAATATTAATTGCTCCACTCTGGTCCTCAATGAAGGTACTAAGAAAGAGACAACTACTGTTAAAAATAGACCAACTCTACCACATTGCAGAACTAGCAGCCTTTTCACAGCACAACTTATCCTCCTCACAGGTCTGGAAACCATGGCAAATCTACAGGTCTAAACCTACTTTTTCCATCTTCATCAGCATGACATAAAGCTTTGATAATTTGAGCGTGCGCCCACTGCAGCTTTCACATGCCACTTCCTTCTTATTATAGTGAGCACTACCCACCCTGCCTTGCCCATCCTGTCATTTCAGTCTTTTAAATCTTCCATTGAGATTCCTGAGGATGACTGATTCCCGGAAGGATTATACCACTTCTCTTCTTCCCTTCTATCTTCTACTTCATTTTTTCCTACCCACATCCAGAATTTTAGTCTGTATTATCTCTACTTATCTCCCTTGCTCACCTTTCTTATTTCTTGAATCTAGAAAATAGATACATGTTAATGTTAATTATTTCAGAAGGTCTACTTACTGATTTTAATAAACGGTTCAAGGTCTTTTAGGCCTGTTAATATCTATGCATTCATTCTCTCTGAACTTTTGTAAGTTCTCCAAACATCTGTTATTTTTTTACCTTAGCTCCTTTTTCCTTGTTACAAGACTGCAATTCTTGTTTGCTTTATATTATGTATGTATCAATAATTAAAACATTGAAAAGAAATAAACTTTTTAAATGTGGGGAAAAAAGAAGACTTGTCCTTCCTTCAAATATATCTATTTTTCATAAATATTTTCAATTTTATGATTAATACAATTCAGGGGCCTATTTTCTAAGAAATATATTGAGCTCCTCTACTTCTATTATTCTTGTAATTGCAGAAAGAAATAAGGAGGAAGAAAAGTGCAATAGGCTGATACCAAGACACAAATATGTACAGATAAAGGATGTGAGCTCACCAGATTTAGTTGTGTCATACAACAACTTTACAGTATGTCTACTGCTGAAGGTTACATGAGGAATGAAGCAGGAGAATTGTACAAAATATGCATGGTTTATATCTGCGCTGCTGAAAATAACCAGAAAAAGGATGCAGCATACACAAGATGCTTCTTGTGGTTTATTTTCTATACATTTCAAAGTATTCCAACACAATTATCAGGAAATAAAGGTAATACCTTTTTTTATCCTGATGAAGAGGTTGGAATACCTTGAAACGTATATTTCCTACAACTCTGCCATTATACTAGGAAATGTACAACAGTGTACATGTAGAATTAAAATTGGTCACTTTCATTCCCTTTATCAATAGGGGTATATACTGGTACATTTTATCACTGTCTAATAATAAATCATAATGGCTGACAATAGGAGAGTGTGTAGAGCTAAGCACTATACATAAGTGGACTTTCAACACCCAGTTTATACATATAATTCTAGGACAAATAATAAAGGAGTTTTAAGAACTAAGAAACATTCTGCAGATCTCAGTTTTACTAGAAAAGATAAATCAGAACTGACAAGATCTTTTTAAAGAGAATCGTTAGAAAAAAACAGTTCATCATTATAATTTTCTGTTCTGTTGTGCTTGATTTAGCTTAGATTGAATTTAGCTCCTTATCAGCTAAAATAGCTTTTCTATCTGCAAATACTAAATAAGGAAAAGTTCCAGGGCATAATTGAATGACAGAGGAAAAAACTGACAAAATGCAATAAGAAAACAAGAAATAATCTCAAACTGCGGAGGACATAATCCGACTTTTCTCATTCCCTCCAATTTTTGATATTTGAGCTCTCCAGTGGATTAGTGATGTGAACCAGTTACAGTGGGAAAATTAAGTATTTGATACTCTGTCGATTTTGCAAGTTTTCCTACCTACATAGATTGGAGAGGTCTATAATTTTTATTGTAGGTACATTTCAACTGTGGCAGTCAGAATAAAAAAAAATCCTGAAAATCACATTGTACGATTTTTCAATAATTAATATTCATTTTAGTGCATGAAATAAGTATTTAAAACAATGGAAGAACAGAACTTAATATTTGGTACAGAAACCTGTTTGCAATTACAAGGTCAGACTTTTCTTGTAATTCTTGACCAAGTTTACAAACACTGCAGCAGTGATTTTGGCCCATTACTCCATACAGATCTTCAGCAGATTAGAGATGAGGAAACCTTTCAAGGTTTAGTTCGACGAGCCAAACCAAATAAGTGGTGTGTTTATCGAACCTTTATCGAGCCGAACTTTGAACCTTTCTTGAACCTTTCCGAATCCCATTAAATCCAATGGGATTCCAAATGTAAGGCAGAGACAACACCTTTGGGGGGGTCGTGAAACTTCCAAAACAGGAAAAATACATTATACAGAGCAGCACCACTGTTTTGGCATAGCCAATAGCTTCCTAGACTATAGGCATAAGAAATATAGCAGTTGATAAGAGACAGGTGTAGGGCTATTGCTCCCATACCCCTTCCAGTACAGACAAGAGACAACTTTGAGACCTATCTAATAGTCTTGACTTCAAAAATTCAGACAGACAGCAGTATAGTAGCATCAATTGTCCCCATAGGGCATTAAAAGAGCAGGGAGGTACGGTCCATGCAACAAACAGGCTGTAGCCTGGTATTTCAATTTTAAAAATAAAGACATGCTTGAGTAACCAGTGTAGGCCTCTTGCTCCCAGAAGACTGGCACTACCCATAAGACTCAACTTTGACAACTATTTTTTAGTCTCAACATTTAAAATCCTTTCAAGCAGACAGCCGTACAGTTGCATCAATTGCTTTCCTCACCATAGGGCCTTAAAAGAGCAGAGAGCTATGATCCATGCAACCCACAGGATGTGCCTTGGCATTTAAAAGTGAAAAATCTAGAGATGATTAACATACAAGCATAGGCCTCTTGCTTCCAGAAGACTGGTAATAGAGACCAAAGCCAACTTGGAGAGGCTACTTGGAGTCTCCTCGATTCAGGTCAGGTCAGGGAACATTAAAAGTGAAAACAATTGGCACACATTACAAATAGCCCACCAAAGCAATATGGCAGACTGGAACTGGCCCAGGAACAAGGCCTGAACCATCATTTCTACCTTCACCAGAGACAGCAAGATGACACACAAGCATAGGCTTCATGCTCACTGAGCACCAGCGCTATGGACCAAAGACAACTTGGAGACCCTACTTGGAGTCTCCACATTTCCAGGCAACAGGAAAAGTGGCAATAATTGGCACACGCTACTAGACATGAGCGAACCTGTTCAATAAAGGTTTGCCAAACTCAGCTTTGATAAGAGCCTGAATTTGTTCGTTTGGGCTCGGCAAATACTACGAGCATTACACTTAAAACTGTGTGTTATATTCGGTTTTCCCACGAACACCACCTTTTCCAAAAATACATTTGCAATCCGGCGCAAAGGAGTAGGAACAAGCTCTATATACTCATCGATTCACCGGGGCAGCTGTCACACTGCTCCCGTGGAGCTCTCGCTGTCTCTTCCTCACTTCCTGTGCAGCTCATCACATAGGTACTGCTTTCCCTATTTTACCTGCCCACTGACCGGCCTGGTGTCTGTGATTGGTTGCTAGTTGAAAGGAAAAGACTGCCAATAGGGTCTTACCAGATATTATAGAGATGTACATAAGGAGACACTCACCTTAAGAGGTTGTGTAAGTCACAACCCCTATGCAAGCCTGAGGTAATGTTGGCTGCTGCAGCCCCACATCGGTTAAACTTCCATGCTGGAGAGGAGAAACCGGGTTAATGCTACGCTCCTGCTGAAGTAATTGACTGCTGATTTAATAAATTCTTCTTTATTTTACAGGTCTATGAGTTTCAAAGGTCAGAGCCTCCTTCATCAGGACAAAGGAAAAATCAACAATGTATGGACATAATGGACATACTTCTCAGAACATCATCTATATCTACACATGTGTCAAATACAAGAACCACCCACAAAAGAAGAAAAAGAAAGAGAGAGCCAGTGACCGATATAGAGAAAAAAACAATGAATACATGTACATACATAAAATAACAAGTGACTAGATAGAAAACAAACATTATAATAATTTATTTTACAAAATTTGAAAAAGAAAGAAAATGCTTGAATTTTCTGGAAGAAAACTAAAAAACATGGGGAGGTAGTACTCGAACCCAGGAGTTATACTATAGATACTCAGGTTGTGCAATGGTATTAGGGTCCAGGACCAAACCTAAGTACAGAAGAACCAGAGGAAAAGAAGAAAGAAAAGAAGGAGAAGGAGGGAAAATATGTCGGCTGATCAAATCAGCTAATAGGTGCAGATAAAGATGTGAGATCGAAGGCTGCACCAAAATCAAGGATATAAACTTGGATATACCAGTGCATACAAAGGTTGGGAAGGGACTAAACACTATTGTCATACCTCTCCATGTATCAAACCATGCGTCAGCTGAATAGGGAGCGAAAAATTGAAGCAGGCATAGCTTGCAATTTAAACCTTGTCTGGGAAAGATAATGTTTCTGAGCCCCCAATATGTACTACAAAAGAAAAAAGTAAAAATAAGGCCCACACACATTTAGAATCAATTTACAGGTACGTAAACACGATATGTGGCCAGTATATAAACATATACATACGCAATGCGTTATTAATGTGTTGATGCATTGTGTACATATATGTCTGTATATTGGCCACATAGTAGATTTGTACACATGTACATTAATTCAATACTAAAGGTATTGGGGCACTACTTTCTTTCTTTCTTTGGAGTAACAGTTTTTGCAAGATACACGCCAGTGATAAGATGAGCAAAATTTAGTGTCTGGTATTAATCTCTTAATTTATTTGGCGTTTCATATTCCTGCAACCCTCTCATTAAGGCCATGTGAACACGTTTGGCATTTGGTCAGTATTTTTACATCAGTATTTGTAAGCTAAAATCCGGAGTGGAACAAACAGAGGAAAAGTACAAGGCTATGTTCCCACGATCCATGTTTATTGTTTTTGACTCTGCAGAATTTCTGCAGCTAAGTTTATTTACCTTTTTTCATTGTATTTTTGTGTGCGTTTTTTTAACATGCAGCTTTACAGCGTTTTTGACAGTGTTTTCTGTCTGTGTTTGGTGTGTCATCCTTTTAATAAAGATGCTTTGTTTTTTAAACTTCCTAGCATTGACATTATTCGGTGTGGATTATATGCGTTTTTTATGCATTTTTTGCATTTCTTACAATTTTTAACACCATTCATTCTGTCCCATAGTTTACTGGAAAACAAGAACAAAACTCCACGTGCGATAAAATTGCAAAAAAAAGTGCAATTCCGCAACTGCTTTTTGTTTTTTTTATTTACCGTGTTCACTATATGTTAAAACTAATCTATCCATATTATTCCCCGGGTCAATAGAAGTTTGTAGATACCAAACATGTATAGCTTTACATTTGTCTAAGTAGTGAAAACAAATCAGAAATTTGTCAAACAAAAGAATTACGCTTTTGGGTAGATGCAATGTTTTGATCATCTGTTATTGCCTTTTAATACAATGTTGCAGTAAGCAAAAAACGTAGTTGAAGTGTTTTGATTTTTTTTCTCTCTATACCCTTTGCCGATCAGCTAAGTTAGTTTTATATTTAATTGATTGGGTATTTCTTGATTGTGGCGATACCAAATATGTGTATTTTTAAAAAATATTATTTTATTTTTAATGGGGCAAAAAGGGGGTGATTTGAACTACAGTAAGTTTTTTTTTTTCTTATTTTTTTTTCTTTCTTTTAAATTTTTATTGATTCTATTAGTTCCCTAGGGGACTTAATGCCTACATTATCTGATTGCTCCTGCTGATCAGAGCAATGCGTCTCTTGTGCGTGTTGGCTCTCTGCCGGCATCCACAGTAAATGAGTCATGACAGTGACAGGGGTCATCATCTGACCCAACACTGTCATGTCAACTCATTGGCACCCCATGATCATGATGTCACGGGAGCGCCGATGGCGGCAGAGAAAAGCTTGATCCCTGCCGGCACGTGTTACATCGTGTTGTCAGAGTTTGACAGCATCACCTAAGGGGTTAACAGGCAAGGGTGGATCAAAGATCCACCCACACCTGTTAGCTGCACATGTCTGCTGGTCAGATCAGCAGACATGATAATGTGGGATCGTCGCATGTGCCAGCATTAATGCATTTATGGGACAGACACAGCCAAGTACACATATATATGTCTTTGGTTAAGGGGTTAAAAATAAAGCACAGTAGACCTGAGATTTCTATTAATCCATTGCACTTTGCTTGTACTGTAAAACTCTATGGTTTTGACTCAGCGAAAATACAAAGGGACAAAAGCGCAAGTAAAATACATCGTGGGCAAGTATGCTAATAGAACATTTCATCCAGTCTTAGTTTTAGCTTACAATTACTGAGGTAAAATACTGCCAAATACTGAATGTGTGAATGCGGACTTAGACTGGAGTATGAAATGCCAGTCTTAATGAATCTATAAGCCTAATAATCTATTTATTACTTGCAAAGTCTGCAATACTTAGTGATAATTTTGTTTACATGGGTTTTCTCCAGTTACTTTGCTCTCCTCCGACACTTAAAAAACATACTGATAGTGATATTGGATTGTAAGCCCTAATTGGGAAAGCAATGATGATGTTTGTAGAGCCATGCACAATATGTAGGTGCTATATAAGAATAGCATAAAAAATTAATATTAAATAACTCTTGTATCTATTTTAGTATGAGTGAGTGTTTAACAGCCCATTTTGATGTAGGCTGATTATATAATAAATGTAAATAATCAGTTAAAAGTAATGTAACTCTGGATTTTATTGTCCAATAAAGGGTGTAGATTTGGACGTGATATTGTATGACATTATGTGATAATATCTTGTTCCGAGCCAAAGAATGTGCAATGAAATCTGTTCAACCTGTGTAAGCTTTTTTCAAATAATGTAAATGCAGCAAAGGGATTTTTCAGATATTTGGACATTTACTACCTCATGTTAGATTGTCTGGAGATATCATCTTCCCACTCTTATTCTGGCAAAGTTTTATGCTCTGAAGTGGGGGGGCGATATTTCCAGCTGGTCAGCAGAGGAATATGAATCATTCTAAACTTTAATTAAGGGTCATTTTCAGTATTAGAAATGATGGAAGTAGATTTCTTGGCCAGCTAATATTTTGTTTGTTTTATTTGATATACTAGAAATATGACTTTATTGGCGGAATTATTTATGGTTTATGAATTCTGTAAATACTTAAAATTAAACTCTACTATAAAGCATCACTCCAGCATTTTATGTTAATTTTTACTTTAACCCCTTCACGACCATGACGGAGCTATCCATCATGGATTGTGTGAGGTTAATCCCCGCCCCCTGCCGTCGGCAAGTCGTAGCGATCCACGCACATGTGCACCTGCAAGTTGCAAGGGGAATCGCTTCCACCTGCAACTTTTAACCCCTTACAGCGAGATGAATACGCGCACAACCATTATTTTCACTTAACGCCGCACCCACCAAAAGTCACGTACATGATCACATGACTTTCGGTGGTTGCCATGGTAGCACAGGGTCATGTGATGATGCCTGTAGGTACAATGAGTCACTTTCGGTTTCACTCGGCCCAGAGCCGAATAAAGCAGAAAGTGAGCATATCTGCTGTTTACAGCTGTGTAGCTGTGATCAGCAGATAGGGTAGAGCGATGGGATTGTTGATCCATATAGCCCAATAGAGGGACTAGTAAAATAAAAAAAAGTAAAAAAAAGTTTTAGATAATAAAAAAACCAAAAACCTAAAAGTTCAAATCACACCCCTTTCACCCCATTGAAAATTAAAGGGTTAAAAAAATAAATAAATACACATATTTACTGTCGCCGCGTTCATAAATGCCCGATCTATCAAAATATAAAATTAATTAATCTGATTGGTAAATGGTGTAGCGGCAAAAAAATTCCAAATGCCAAAATGCGCTTTTTGGTCGCTGCAAGTTTTACACAAAATGCAATAACAGGCGCTCAAAACGTAGCATCTGCACAAAAATGGTACCGTTAAAAACATCAGCTCGAGACACAAAAAAATAAGCCATCACTGAGCCATAGATCCTAAAAAATAAGAACGCTACAAGTTTTGGAAAATGACACAAAACGTACGCCACTTTTATTGGACAAGCTTGTGATTTTATTTTAACCCCTTAGTTATAAGTAAACCTATACATGTTTGGTGTCTACACACTTGCACCGACCTCAGGCACCCAAACAACACATCAGTTTTACCATATAGTGAACATGGTGAATAAAATACCCCAAAAACTATTGTGCGATCACACTTTTTTTTCAGTTTTTATACACTTGGAATTTTTTTGCTGTTTTCCAGTACACTATATGGAAAAACTTATGAATAAATTTAAAAGTACAACTTGTCCCGCAAAAAACAAGCCCTCACATGGCAAGATTGATGGAAAAATAAAAAAGTTACGGCTCTCGGAAGAAGGGGAGCAAAAAAACCAGAAAAACGGAAAGTGCCCGGGGGCTGAAGGGGTTAAATCAAAGCTCTTTACCCCTTGCCCTATACTCACCTTCCTGCAGCTTCACCTCTTACCAACACCGCTCTGATCTGGCGGCGCCATCTTATGAATGTAATTTCTGACTGTATTCAGAAGTTATATTACAAGCGCCCAATGCATTTTTCAGGGTGCCAGAATGTGGCCAGAATGAGACTGCCATACAGATTTATTGAGTTGTGACCTCCGTGTTTGATGGCTGGAGTTCAACCCCGCACGCTTGAACTGAGGGGGGGGTATGTGAGACTGTGACCGGGGTTATCTATGACGGCCGGTATGTCTCGCCCCGGTTGTGCTCACTCCATGATAATCCACTATAGGGTTAATGCTGTTTTCCCTACAGGCTGAAGGGAGGGATAAATAGATTCAGGAACAAGGGCAGGTGTGCCGGGTGTGAGGGGGTGATCACATCTCCCTGAGTTCTCTGCCGGAAAGGCACCTATGTACTATTGTGAACTTTTTCTTTGGAATAAACCGTGTGCTGTGAACCTTGGTGCCTGGATCCCGTGTCTTCTGCAGCGCAGCCGACGACGCTACCTCACAGTGGGCAGAGTGTTGTGGGGGGCGTGACCGAGCGGGCAGAGTGTGTGGAGGGTGTGGCCAAGCGGGCAAAGTGTGTGGGGGGTGTGTCCGAGCGTGGCCAAGTGGGCAGAGTGTGTGTGGGGCGTGGCCGAGCGGGCAGAGTGTGCGGGGAGCGTGGCGGAGCAGGCAGATTGGGGAGGGCATAGCCGAGCGGGCAGAGTGTGTGGGGGGCGTAGCCGAGCGGGCAAAGTGTGTGGGGGCGTGGTCAAGCGGGCAACTATGCAAAGCGGTTTCCATAGTTACCCGATATGTATCATGGTTACCAGCGTACGCCGCCTCTGGGACACGTGTGCCAGGAGCCGTGGTAAGCTAGTAAGCATGGTACACATCAGGTAACTATTCAAAGCACCTGTGCTGGTTCACTTTTTGTTTGTTGGTCTCCTGCTGTGCAGCACGCATCGGCGTGTTTGACAGTAGGAGACCAACGATCTGATTGGGCAGGGAGCCGGCATTTGCTGGTAACCATGGTACACAATCGGGTAATTAAGCAAAGTTGTTTCCATGGTTACCCGATGTGTACCATGGTCACCAGCGTATGCTGACAACCCCAGCAACGCAAGGGTATGTCTCGGCTGGGTTGCCGGAGTCGGCTCCCGGGGGTGCAGCATTCACCTGGGAGTCGGGGCTCCGTGTGGATTCGGGGAATGCAAGCGGAAGGCACTGCTAGGCCAAGGGTCCAATACATGAGGGGGCGGGGCCTGGCCAAGCGGCCAAACCGTGCGAAGGGCGGGGCCAGGCCGAGCCGAGCAGCCAATCCGTTGCGGGGGGCAGGGCAAGGCCGAGCCCAGCGGCAAATGCGACGGTTGTCACTGTAATGACATCATTTTGGAGCAAGACAGACAGACAGACAGAATAAGGCAATTATATATATAGATGAGAGAGAATGTTTTAAGACATTTTTATCAGGTCGCTGTGCTCTCACCTGCCTTTCAGCTTTGCCCATAAATTTTAAATAGGATTGAGATCAGAGTTTTGTTTTGTGATGGCCACTCAAAAACATTGACTTTGTTATCCTTAAGCCACTTTGTAACCAGTTTGGGAGTAAGTTTCTGGTCATTGTCCATTTGGAAGACCCATTTCCACCCAAGCTTTAAATTCCTGGCTGATGTCTTGAGATCTCGCATCAGAATTGCCACATAATCTCCTTTCATCATGATGTCATCTATTTTGTGAAGTGCACCAGTCCCTCCTGCAGCAAAACAACTCCACAACATGATGCTGCCACCCCCCCCCCCCGTGTTCCATAGTTCAGATGGTGTTCTTAAGCTTCAAAGCTTCTACCTTTTTTCTCCAAACATAATGATGGTCCAAACAGTTCAATTTTAGTTTTGTCAGACCACAGGACATGTCTCCAAAAATTAAGATATTTGCTTCTGTGTGCATTTGCAAACATCAATCTGGCTTTTTTACGTTTCTTCTGGAATATTGGCTTCTTCTTGGCCGAGTAGCCTTTCAGCCGATGTTGATAAAGTACTCGTTTCACTGTGAATAATGACACAATTTTACCAGTTTCCACCAGAATCTTCACAATGTCTTTTGCTTTTGTTCTTGGGTTAATATGCACATGTCTGACCAAAGCACGATCATCTCTGGGCATTTCCATGTTGTTTTTACTTGCGCATAATTGTTTGTACAAATGAACGAGGCACCTTAAGGTATCTAGAAATCACACCCAAGGATGATTCAGACTTGCACAAGTCCACACTTTTCTTCCTAAGATATTGGCTGATTTATTTTGACCTTACCATGATGCTCTGCAAAGAAGCAGTGTGTAACAGGTGTGAATTAAAATACATTCACAGGTGTGTCTCAAAATAACCCAGATGTTGCCTATAAGCCAGAAGCTTCCAAAGACATGACATCATTATATGGGCTGTCCCATACTGTTTAACGGCATAGTACTCTTAATGTATGAAAACCTTTGACTTTGCATAAAGTAATAAACAGCGTTAAAACATTCTCTTTTTCTCAGTCTCTGTCTCTGTCACTCTCTCTCATTATTCTGGCATTTGGCAAATATGAATAATTTTGGCAGTGCTAATTAACTTAAAACATGAAAAGTTTATTCTAATTTCATGTCAGATAGTGAAAAAAACATGTATATGTGCCTTTTTAGATAGTGTATGTAAACTTCTAGTTTCAACTGTAATTGTCTAGCAGCAGCATCACTGCCCGTAAGCTGCAGCAATCACAAACGCCAACACCGCATGTCTGCTTTTTATATGCAGAGGTATATGTGACTTAGGCAGCTTGTGTCTAAACAGTGTGGATGTTTTCTGCGCCCTGAAAGGCTGCCACACATAAAGTTAAAAAAGCAAAAAAAAAACAAAAACAGTCCGCCACACATAACAAAAACTGCTATTCAATATTTGGAACTCAAATTTGGACACTGTGTTGCATTTACAGACGCCTGATGTGCCAAAAATGCAAAGAAAATCCCAAAAGTGACCCCACTGTACAAATTGCACCTCTCAGTCAATTTATCTAAAGCCACGTTCACATGTCCATTTAAAAATGTGCACGTATGGCACTTTGTTTTGATAATCTGTGTTTACATATGTGTTAAGGCTGCTTTACACGCAGCGACATCGCTAGCAATGTTGCTCGTGAAAGCACCCTCCCCCGTCGTTTGTGCGTCACGGGCAAATCACTGCACAATATCGCTAGTACCCGTCATACGAACTTACCTGCCTATCGACGTCATTGCGGCCAGCTAACTGCCTCTTTTCTAAGGGAGCGGTTCGTGCGGCATCACAGTGACGTCACACAGCAGGTGTCCAATAGAAGCGGAGGGGCGGAAAGCAGCCGAATGAAAGTCACGCCCACCTCGTTGCCGGAGGACACAGGTATGGTGTTGTTCGTCGTTCCTGGTGTGTCACATGTAGCGATGTGTGCTGCCTCAGGAACGATGAACAACCTGAGTCATGCACCATTAACGATATTTGGGATTTGAACAATGTGTCAACAATCAACGATTAGGTGAGTATTTTTGATCATTAGCGGTCACTCGTACGTGTCACACGCAACGACGTCGCTAACGAGGCCGGATGTGCTTCACAAATTCCGTGACCCCAACGACATCTCATTAGCGATGTCGTTGCATGTAAAGCCCCCTTTAGCAATGTACTATTCATGTGACATCTGGGTGACACATACCGGTAAGAATGCATTACACTGAAATGTATTTTTTTATGTGTTAAAGATGTGGATAGATATATACAGTGCCTACAAGTAGTATTCAACCCCCTGCAGATTTAGCAGGTTTAATAAGATGCAAATAAGTTAGAGCCTGCAAACTTCAAACAAGAGCAGGATTTATTAACAGATGCATAAATCTTACAAACCAACAAGTTATGTTGCTCAGTTAAATTTTAATAAATTTTCAACATAAAAGTATGGGTCAATTATTATTCAACCCCTAGGTTTAATATTTTGTGGAATAACCCTTGTTTGCAATTAAAGCTAATAATCGTCTTTTATAAGACCTGATCAGGCCGGCACAGGTCTCTGGAGTTATCTTGGCTCACTCCTCCATGCAGATCTTCTCCAAGTTATCTAGGTTCTTTGGGTGTCTCATGTGGACTTTAATCTTGAGCTCCTTCCACAAGTTTTCAATTGGGTTGAGGTCAGGAGACTGACTAGGCCACTGCAGCACCTTGATTTTTTCCCTCTTGAACCAGGCCTTGGTTTTCTTGGCTGTGTGCTTTGGGTCGTTGTCTTGTTGGAAGATGAAATGACGACCCATCTTAAGATCCTTGATGGAGGAGCAGAGGTTCTTGGCCAAAATCTCCAGGTAGGCCGTGCTATCCATCTTCCCATGGATGCGGACCAGATGGCCAGGCCCCTTGGCTGAGAAACAGCCCCACAGCATGATGCTGCCACCACTATGCTTGACTGTAGGGATGGTATTCTTGGGGTCGTATGCAGTGCCATCCAGTCTCTAAACGTCACGTGTGTGGTTGGCACCAAAGATCTCGATCTTGGTCTCATCAGACCAGAGAACTTTGAACCAATCTATCTCAGAGTCCTCCAAGTGATCATGGGCAAACTGTAGACGAGCCTTGCCATGACGCTTTGAAAGTAAAGGTACGTTACGGGCTCGTCTGGAACGGAGACCATTGCGGTGGAGTACGTTACTTATGGCATTGACTGAAACCAATGTCCCCACTGCCATGAGATCTTCCCGGAGCTCCTCCCTTGTTGTCCTTGGGTTAGCCTTGACTCTTCGGACAAGCCTGGCCTCGGCACGGGTGGAAACTTTCAAAGGCTGTCCAGGCCTTGGAAAGCTAACAGTTGTTCCATAAGCCTTCGACTTCCGGATGAGGCTCCCAACAGTGGAGACAGGTAGGCCCAACTCCTTGGAAAGGGTTTTGTACCCCTTGCAAGCCTTGTGACCCTCCACGATCTTGTCTCTGATGGCCTTGGAATGCTCCTTTGTCTTTCCCATGTTGACCAAGTATGAGTACTGTTCACAAGTTTGTGGAGAGTCTTAATTAGTCAGAAAAGGCTGGAAAAAGAGATAATTAATCCAAACATGTGAAGCTCATTGTTCTTTGTGCCTGAAATACTTCTTAATACTTTAGGGGAACCAAACAGAATTCTTGTGGTTTGAGGGGTTGAATAATAATTGACCCTCTGAATAAACTTTTCACCATTTAAAAAAAAAATAAAAAAAGAAATAACATTCTTTTTTGCTGCAGTGCATTTCACACTTCCAGGCTGATCTACAGTCCAAATGTCACAATGCCAAGTTAATTCCGAATGTGTAAACCTGCTAAATCTGCAGCGGGTTTAATACTACTTGTAGGCACTGTAGATAGATAGATAAAGTAGATTATTGGTTAGGTGGATTAATGGATGGATAGCGAAATAGATGGATAGATAGTTTTTACAGCTATTAGCCAAATAAATAAATAATTAATTGAAAAAAATGACGTGGAGTACCTACTCATTTTGGTAATTAAGGAAATGCAGAAAGCAGCGAGTTGATATTATCAGGCTATTATCCAATTCTAGTGCTTTGCTTTGGCTCTTCCTTATTGCACTGGTACATTGGTAATTGGAGTAATGGTTTATGGGGTTGATGTCAGCTGTTTAGTGTCAACTTGCATCAAGCCCTGGTGTTAATTATGGAAAGGTGTTTATCAGATACCCCATTAGTAACCCAGTAATCCAAAAAAAAGACACACACACGAAAAAAAATTATTTAAATACAAAGTTCTTGAAACTTTACCTCGTATACAATTTTATTTTTAGTTTTACTGAGGCACTGGGTGCTGCCATGCTGGATTTGCTGTGCGTAACAACAGTTACTCACCTCCTTTATGGCAGCCCTCTGTGCATTAACTCTGACAGTCGGAATCTGATCCCTAGGCTTATTACAGGAGAGCTCCCTGCTGTGACCTGGACATGCCACCTGGGCTGTCCAGATCACAGCAGAGGGAGGAGATCAGTGCCATCTTTCTGCAGCTCACAGCGGTCTTGCTGTGTGCTGAACTTTTCCCCCTGCCACCCGTTCGGCCTGTGTGAATAGTGTACCAGTGTCCCTCCCCCCTGCCGCTGATGCTACCATCTCCAATGACACCCCCACGCTCTCCCCCATGACCTGTCACCTGTCGGCCTGTGAGAGTAGTGTATGGCCCCCCTCCCTCCCCGGCTGCAGCGGGCGTGCATTTCTTCTACGGAGGTGGTTTCAGTGTGTCAAGAGTGGAAGAAGAGAGTTGCATTGACAATCCAACAAAATGGGCAGCCCTTTGAACACATTTTATAGATGGTCATAAAATTGTGAATAACTAATGAACAAATAAAGTTATGTTGAAACCAAGCACACCATTGTTTTTCTTGTGAAATTCTCAATAAGTGTGATGTGTTACATGACCCTATTCCTATTGAAAAAAATAAAGTTGGATCCAGAATGGCCAAATTCAAAATGACCACCATGGTCACCACCCATCTTGAAAAGTTTTCCCCTCCCATATAGTAATGAGCCGCAAACAGGTGGTTGATATCACTAACCATTTCTATTTTATTTAGGTGTATCCATATAAATTGCCACCTTGTAGCTGCAATACCGCAAATGAAAACAGAAAAACTCCCTCTACATGTTAAACTTCGTTGTTTGTTGCAGGACAAGAAGGGAACATGAAAGGCAATAATAAAACTATACGAGCTACCATGTTGCCTATCTAAATACATGCTTTTATGGGAAGATCTATATTTGAAACAGGGCCAGCAGAACAAACTCTTTAGGGAGTGGAAACAAAGAGGAATAAAAAAAACGAGGGATATGTTGAACTCGGAGAAATTAATTAAAGGCTGGATAACAGTAAAGCGGGCTTTACATACTGCATTCTCGCTAGAGAGATCGCAAGCGATCGTACCCGCCCCCGTCAGTTGTGCGACACGGACAAATCACTACTCGTCACGCACAACCTCGCTTACCCCAGTCACACGGACTTACCTGTCCTGCGACGTCACTCTGGCCAGCGATCCGCCTCCTTTCTAAAGGGGCGGGTCATGCGACGTAACACGGCAGCATTCCATTAGAAGCGGAGGAGCGGGACGTAAACATCCCGCCCACCTCCTTCCTTCCGCACAGCCGGTGGAGGCAGGTAAGGAGATGTTCGTCGCTCCTGCAGTGTCACACATAATGATGTGTGATGCCGCAGGAACAACGAATAACATCGCTAATGAGAGGTAAACGATTTTTTTGTTTTAGGACGACCTCTCCACAGCAAACGATTTTTGCTGCTTTTGCAATTATTTTAGGTCACACATAACTGTTACATGTTATGATATCGTTAATGAAGCCGGATGTGCGTCACAAACGACGTGACCCCAATGATAATTCATTAACGATATCAGAGTGTGTAAAGCCCACTTAAGAAAGGTAATTTTGAATGAACAAGAGATGCATTTAAAGCTGATGCACAATGCGATTTATGCCTTTGATCTATCTTTTAGAAATGCCCCAGTCCACTATCTGCAAAGCTGCTCCAAATGTAACCTCTCTAAGACAAATCTAATACATTGCATGTGGGAATGCCTGGCTATAGA
The DNA here is from genome assembly GCF_048569485.1 of Anomaloglossus baeobatrachus. Lineage (NCBI taxonomy): Eukaryota > Metazoa > Chordata > Amphibia > Anura > Aromobatidae > Anomaloglossus > Anomaloglossus baeobatrachus. The sequence continues at coordinate 170,844,596 of NC_134354.1, read as the reverse complement.
ACAAGTGTAGGAGGAAGCAATTGAATATTTAGTTAAAATTTGGGGGATAAAGCTATCAAAAGATCTGTTAGTTTGTCTATTTCATGAGATAATGCCAAGGGAAGAAGCGAGGGAAACTTATTCATATATCCCTAAAGCGGGACATGTGACGCTCCTGGTAGTAAAAAAGTGTATCCTTAGGCACTGGCTGGAAAGACAGACACCTGACGTGCCAGAAATAATAAATATTATGAGGACATTGGTGACGATAGAACAACTAGATGCAGAGGGTAGCAAGGAAAAAGTACAGCAAAGTTCTTCAAATAATAGAGGATTTTTATAGAAAAAAGCTATACAGAAGGATATATCTAGATTAATGAAACCGTTCCAAGACACAACCTGATACAATTGGGAAGAGCTGGACGGGTCACTGGAGAGATTGTAGTTTCAGGATTAAGGGGTACTTTGCACACTACGACATCACAAGCTGATGCTGCGATGCTGAGCGCAATAGTCCCTGCCCCCGACGCAGCAGCAATATCTTGTGATTGCTGCCATAGCGAACATTATCGCTACGGCCACTTCACATGCACTTACCTTGCCTGCGACGTTGCTCTGGCCGGCGAACCGCCTCCTTACTAAGGGGGCGGGTCGTGCGGCGTCACAGCGACGTCACACGGCAGGTGGCCAATAGAAGCGGAGGGGCAGAGATGAGAGGGACGTAAACATCCCGCCCACCTCCGTCCTTCCGCATAGTCAGCGTGAACCGCAGGACGCAGGTAGGAGATGTTCCTCGCTCCTGCGGCTTCATACACAGCGATGTGTGCTGCCGCAGGAACGAGGAACCACATCGTACTGTCGCTGCAGCTAAATTATAGAAATGTCGGACACTACATCGATGATACGATTACGACGGTTTTACGCTCGTTAATCGTATCATAAAGGATTTACACATTACGATATCGACAGCGACGCCAGATGTGCCTCACTTTCGATTTGACCCCATTGACATCGCACCTGCGATATCGTAGTGTGCAAAGTACCCCTAAGAGTTGAACCCTGTCGAGGTGTTTGGTTTAAAGAGATGAACTCTTTCCAGTTGTTTTGGTTTAGAAATGTTGTGATTACTTTTGCTGATCTGATAAATTACAAAAATGTAATGTTGTGACAAGAAAAAGTGTTAAAATGATGAAGACTTTACAAGAAAACACTGCATTGATTTGTGTAAATTGTTTATGAGATCATCAAATAAAAAGTTGTTTAAAAAAAAAAAAATTTGGACTTGGGCTCCCCACCCTGAATTTTGGACAGATGTATAGGCCCATTTTAAATCCTATAAAGACATAATTGTTGCCTCCCCAATATGTAGTAATGTAAAAAATTCACGTACACTCCAGTTCAAAAGTTTGGGGTCACCCAGACAATTTTGTCATTTCCATAAAAAATCATACTTTTATTTATCAAATTAGTGGCATAATGAATAGAAAATATAGTCCAGACATTGACTAGGTTGAAAATAATGATTTTTACTTAAAATAATAATTTTCTCTTTCAAACTTTGTTTTAGTCAAAGAATGTTCCCTTTGCAGCAATTCCAGCTTTGCAGACCTTTGGCATTCTAGCTGTTAATTTGCTAAGGTCATCTGGAAATATGTCACCCCATGCTTCCAGAAGCCCCTCCCACAAGTTGGATTGGCTTGATAGGCACTTTTTGCGTACCATACGGTCAAGCTGCTCTCACAACAGCTCAATAAGGTTGAGATCTGGTGACTGGGCTGGCCACTCCATTACAGATAGAATACCAGCTGCCTGCTTCTTCCCTAAATAGTTCATGCATAATTTGGAGATGTGCTTTGGGTCATTGTCCTGTTGTAGGATGAAATTGGCTCAAATAAAGCGCTTTTCACAGGGTATGGCATGGTGTTGCCAAATGGAGTGATAGCCTTCTTTATGCAAAATCCCTTTTACCTTGTACAAATCTTCCACTTTACCAGCACCAAAGCAATTCCAGACCATCACATTACCTCCACCATGCTTGACTGATGCGTCAGGTACTCTTTCAGCATCTTTTAAGTTGTTCTGCATCTCACAAATGTTCTTCTGTGTCATCCAAACATCTCAAACTTTGATTCTTCTGTCCATTACACTTCCAATCTTCCTCTGTTTAATGTCTGTGTTCTTTTGCCCATATTAATCTTTTTTTTTTATTAGCCATTCTCAGATATGGCTTTTTCTTTGCCACTCTGCCCAGAAGGCCAGTCGCCTCGTCACTGTAGACGTTGACACTGGCGTTTTGCGGGTACTAATTAATGAAGCTGCCAGTTGAGGACCTGTGAGGCGTCGCTTTCTAGACTAGAGACTCTAATGTACTTGTCTTGTTGCTCAGTTGTGCACTGGGGCCTCCCACTTCTCCTTCCACTCTGGTTAGAGCCTGTTTGTGCTCTCCTCTGAAGGGAGTAGTACACACCATTGTAGGAAATCTTCAGTTTCTTGGCAATTTCTCACATGGACTATCCTTCATTTCTAAGAAGAAGAATAGACTGTCGAGTTTCACATGAAAGTTCTCTTTTTCTGGCCATTTTGAAAGTTTAATAGAACCAACAAATGTAATGCTTCAGATTATAAACTAGCTCAAAGGAAGGTCAGTTTTATAGCTTCTCTAATCAGCAAAACTGTTTTCAGCTATGCTAACATACTTGCAAATGGGTTTTCAAGGGATTTCTAAGCTTCCATTAGCCTTCTAACAAAGTTAGCAAACAATGTCCCATTAGAACACTGGAGTGGTGGTTGTTGCAAATGGGCCTCTATACACCTATGTAGATATTGCATTAAAAACCAGACATTTGAAGTTAGAACAGTTACATTAGCAATGTATAGAGTGTATTTCTATTTAATTTAATGTTAGCTTTATTGAAAAAAAATGTGCTTTCCTTTAAAAAATAAGAAAATATCTAAGTGACCCTAAACCTTTGAACTATAGTATATACAGTCATATGAAAAAGTTTGGGCACCCCTATTAATGTTAACCTTTTTTCTTTATAACAATTTGGGTTTTTGTAACAGCTATTTCAATTTCATATTATGAATAACTGATGGACTGAGTAATATTTCTGGATTGAAATGAGGTTTATTGTACTAACAGAAAATGTGCAATCCGCATTTAAACAAAATTTGACCGGTGCAAAAGTATGGGCACCCTTATCAATTTCTTGATTTGAACACTCCTAACTACTTTTTACTGACTTACTAAAGCACTAAATTGGTTTTGTAACCTCCTTGAGCTTTGAACTTCATGGGAAGGTGTATCCAATCATGAGAAAAGGTATTTAAGGTGGTCACTTGCAAGTGTTCTCCTATTTGAATCTCCTATGAAGAGTGGCATCATGGGCTCCTCAAAACAACTCTCAAATGATCTGAAAACAAAGATTATTCAACATAGTTGTTCAGGGGAAGGATACAAAAAGTTGTCTCAGAGATTTAAACTGTCAGTTTCCACTGTGAGGAACATAGTAAGGAAATGGAAGAACACAGGTACAGTTCTTGTTAACCCCAGAAGTGGCAGGCCTAGAAAAATATCAGAAAGGTAGTGAAGAAGAATGGTGAGAACAGTCAAGGACAATCCACAGACCACCTCCAAAGACCTGCAGCTTCATCTTGCTGCAGATGGTGTCAATGTGCATCGGTCAACAATACAGCACACGTTGCACAAGGAGAAGCTGTATGGGAGAGTGATGCGAAAGAAACCGTTTCTGCAAGCACGCCACAAACAGAGTCGCCTGAGGTATGCAAAAGCACATTTGGACAAGCCAGTTACATTTTGGAAGAAGGTCCTGTGGACTGATGAAACAAAGATTGAGTTGTTTGGTCATACAAAAAGGCGTTATGCATGGAGGCAAAAAAACACGTCATTCCAAGAAAAGCACTTGCTACCCACAGTAAAATTTGGTGGAGGTTCCATCATGCTTTGGGGCTGTGTGGCCAATGCCGGCACCGGGAATCTTGTTAAAGTTGAGGGTCGCATGGATTCAACTCAGTATCAGCAGATTCTTGACAATAATGTGCAAGATTCAGTGACAAAGTTGAAGTTACGCAGGGGATGGATATTTCAGCAAGACAATGATCCAAAACACCGCTCCAAATCTACTCAGGCATTCATGCAGAGGAACAATTACAATGTCCCCAGACCTGAATATCATTGAAAATCTGTGGGATGATTTGAAGCGTGCTGTTCATGCTCGGCGACCATCAAACTTAACTGAACTGGAATTGTTTTGTAAACAGGAATGGTCAAATATACCTTCATCCAGGATCCAGGAACTCATTAAAAGCTACAGGAAGCGACTAGAGGCTGTTATTTTTGCAAAATGAGGATCTACAAAATATTAATGTCACTTTTATGTTGAGGTGCCCATACTTTTGCACCGGTCAAATTTTGTTTAAATGCAGATTGCACATTTTCTGTTAGTATAATAAACCTCATTTCAATCCAGAAATATTACTCAGTCCATCAGTTATTAGATATATGAAACTGAAAAAGCTGTTGCAAAAACCCAAATTGTTATAAAGAAAAAAGGTTAACATTAATAGGGGTGCCCAAACTTTTTCATATGACTGTATGTGCCCCGATCCTGGGTCCCTTTCTAGTGTATGTGTCTCCCATCCTGGTCACCTTCCTGGCATATGTGTCCCTCATCTTGGGCCCCTTCCTGGAATATATGTACCCCATTCTGGACTCATTCCTAGTATAAATGTCCCCATCCAAGACTATATGTCCCCGGTAATGTTCTATAATGCATAAAAAATAAAATGATAAAAAGAAAATTTTTACCTTCTCTGGCTCACACCTTCTCTTCTGTATTCAGAGCAGAGGCCAGCAGCTGATCGGCGTATCTCCTATGGGCAATGAATGACATCACTGCTATGTGCCTGTGACTGGCACGCCGATGTCAGCTGCTGGCCTATGATTGCAAAGCTTCAAACTTCCTATGGAATGAAAATAAGTTCACAAACTGTTTACCAGGAGCTTCCAGGCATGGGGTGTTATGCCCAAAAAATGGCATTTAAGTCTTTTATCATCATAACTAATGTCAAGGGGGGATGGAGTGGTGTAAAACATGCTGCCACTAAACTTTGAAACTCTGCTAAATGGGTCCTGGCTTGGTCAACTACAGTAAAACATTACCCCCTATCTGCACTTTTCCAACTCTTTATATGATGGAGAAAGGAAATTGTTATGGGGTTCTTTTATCAGTAGTTGGGGAAGGCCACTTAGTTCCAGTAATGGGAAATCTTAATACTTCAGCATAACCAGACATTTTGGACAATTGTATGCTTTCATCTTTTTGGGAATAGTTTGGGGAAGGCCAATGATGAATGTACACAAGTGCAAAAAGCAAAGTCCATAAAGGCATGGTTGGTAGTGATAACCAAGCATGTTTGGCACTGATCAATACTCAATCGAACATTGGTTTGCTCGCACATGCTAGGTGCTTGATTGAGTACCATAGGTTTGAGGCTCTGTTCTGTTAGTTGCCCTGACACAGCCCCCAGCCACCACAGTAATCCCAAAAAACCTCTCTCTCTTATCTAGAATGGGGACTCGACCAGAACTAAACACACAGTTACTTTGCAATGGGGAACATTTGGGTAGCACACATGGAATGGAAGTTGCCGGGCAATGTCAACTGGATGATGAGTATTGTGGTGACCAAGAGCTTATTCAGGGCAGGTAACAGCCCTCTCCTTCAGGAAAATATTCTTGAGTCACTTATTGACTATTGAGTATTGTGCTCAGTACTCGAGTCAAGCATTGCCAAGCTTCTGACATGCTCAATTTGAGTACAGAGCACCCAACCACATTTGTGCTTGCTCATCACTAATGGTTGACTGTGTTTGGTGTGGAAAAATTTGACTGATCCATATAGCCATGACACACTGACCTCAATCCTATCAAACACCTTTATAAAGAACAAAAACAGAGATTGCAAGCCATGCTGTCTTTTCCTAGGTCGATCTCTGACCATTTTACCAGAAAAGGTTCTTTAGGTGTAATATTTCTAAATACATTTTTCCATGTAATGTACTATATGGCTATTTATCTGCTGGCAGACTGCAATCAATAAATGCCTCTGTGCGTACACCATGAAAACCCTGCCACTTTTTGTATTTAATGTCTATATAGGAAGAAGGGAAAAATGGAAAGTCCTAGCCATTATGTAAAACCTTTGAAAGTCTTAAATATTGATTGTCATGAGATGCCTAAAAAACTGTAGAGATTACCTATCTGCACTTTTTCCTGAAAGGTTTTTGAAAAAGGCTATATAAATTAAATGACATTACGGTATGAATCCATTCATCATATTTCCTGGACTATCAGACTGTTATGAAATCAACCTGCTCGTTTCAGAAATATCCTTCAGAGCTGTGATCTATCCAGATGTCTGCTGCAGGTGAACTTTTATCAGTTCAATGGGATTTCATGCTCCGTCCGACAACTCAAAGACACATAATCTTGTTCATTTCCAGCCATTTGGATTTCTGCCTTTACAACTTTTAATGTCTGGACTATTGAACAATTGCAGCATAAAATCTACTCTGGGACTATTTGTGACAGATGCTGGCCATCTGGATTTCCAGGCCATCAGGCACAAACTAGCAAACACAACAGTTATTTATGCACCTTAACAACCCTGTTCTGCAATTGTCTTTAATGGTAAAAAGTGGCTATAATTTACTTAAAAGAAAACTATGGTCAGTAATGATTTATTATATTATTAAACTCCTTCATGTTATGATATGGAAAGTATAATGAGTATACAAACAATTTGGCCTGTAGTAGGTCACATGAGTCATCATAGCCATCTTCTGGTGAATCATACTCAGTTTCTTAGTGAGGGAATACAGTTGTAAATTTACCAAGGATTTCTGTCTTGAAATTCACACACAAAAATAAAATGTTTTCCATTGTGAAACTGTATAAATATATCTTAACTGTGTATAAAGAGAAAATGTTAACCCAATGGTGGGAGGGTGGGGAGTAGAAATTTTTGAGTATGGAGGACTCCAGAGGACACACAGCTCCTGCTGCAAGTAATAAATTGTGATTTTCTGAAAACTACTGCATATTGACAAGGGACACAGTGATATAGTCACAGTATCTGCACTGTAAGCTTTATAATAATTGCTTGCCAAATCTCAATACAGTCAATCTTAACTACAGACCACTTCCCAGCATCAGTTATATTATGCCAATGTCATGACTATAGCTTGGCTCTGATGGGGTTAAGTCAGGTGGAAGGTGTCTGTGCGGTTGAGCCTCGTTACGGGATTATCGCCACTTTATTATTGTGTGGATTCCTCCTGAACGCCGCCAGTAAAAGCTCTGCTCTGGAGCGTGTGCCCTGGTTCCTGTGAGTTTTCTCTGATCTGTCCCGCTATCCAGCCTACCTCTCCCTGACCTCCATTTCCCTAGTTCTGTTCTCTCATCCTGTCTACCTGACCCCGGTCGCGTTCTGTTTCTTGGCCTCCAACCCCTCCTCTGTACTTATCTGATCTCCCTGCCTCCGACCTACGTTACATTCCCTGACTACAGCTCTGATCCCCTTCGGCTCCTGACATGACTCCTTGGCTATCGACCCTTTTGCTTCCACTTGACTATGGCTTGCTCACGCCCTTGGTTAGACGAGACAACACAGTTTTGACTTTAGCTTGTTTGACTATTCTGAAGGCCCCGTCACACACAGATAAATCTGTGGCAGATCTGTGGTTGCAGTGAAATCATGGACATATTGTTCCATTTGTACAAAGCCACAAACCTGGCACTGATTGTCCACAATTTCACTGCAACCACAGATCTGCCGCAGATTTATCTCTGTGTGTGACAGGGCCTTAATGCTTGTTCTAGTGACCTTTTGTGGGCTTTTTGTCTTACTGTACTTAGAAGTTTGATCTTCTCTAAGTCCTTGCGCCCCCAAGTGGAAGCTTGACAGCTAATATTTGTCACTCCATAGCGGTATTAGTACATGCTATTTCAGGGTGTGTGAATATTTACTTAGTTGTGTGTGTGTGAGTGTATATTACATATATCTGTAAATTGATCTGAAGCATCCAAGTCATTTACTAGCTGATTCTAATTAGTACTGTGATTTCTGTATGATTCGCTGTCTGAAGATGGCTGATTACAATAACTCCCAATATCTCCTTACCATTGCTAACTACATACTGTGAGCTGTAGGTTCATATGATGCAAATATGTATTTTTAGGGCTAACCTGACATTCTAGCTGATCACTTTACTAACCTTGTTGCTGTATTCTTGTACTGATATTAGTTTCATGTATAGGTAGTGCTTCTCTTTCTGGATTCATATAACAATGGTGGTTTTCAGTATGCATTGATATATTCATTTAGTGATGATAGTTATGGGGATATATTCATGTACTGATAATGGATCTAGTGCTGTATAAATGTAATAATGGAGTATTTTGTTTTGTATTCATTAACTAATTTAGCTGTTCGTGGAGTAATTCTGTACTAATTGTTGTGCTGGTAATGTATTCATCTACTCGTGATGGTTTTGGGCTTTATTCATGCACTGATTATGTTTTGAGTGTCTTATTCATGTACTGATGATGGTTTAGTATGCAATTCTGAATATATTTTTTGTTTTGGTCATGAATTCCTGTACTGATGGTGGTTCTGAGCATGTAATCATCTATTGATGGTGGTCAAGGTGTTTCATTTCAGTACTGATATTGGTTTTGTATAGTTACATTTTAAGGGGTTTACAATAACAGGGGAGGGGGTAATTGAAGTATTTAAAATGCATTCTTAAAAATATTGTTGAAAGAACAAAGAAGGGGAAGAGGAAGGGAAGAAAGGGTAGGCTAAGGAAGGGGTATTGGAGGGGAGGTGGGAATGGAAGGAGTTAGGGAATATAAAGGGGGAGGAGAAAGGGAAGGAGGAAGATATTGAGGCAATTTGTTAAGTCTCAAAGTCAAGCAAGATTATAAAATCATATTCATTTAGCACAGTAAATAAACACATTCGGAAATAACATATTACATTTATATTATTTAAAAAATGTCAAGGAACTAAGTCAAAACACGGTTTGGCATGTATTTCTGGGACCAAAGAGACCATCTTATTTTATATCTTTGATAGTTTTTTTCTTTTAACGCAATATTCTACTCATATAAATTATGAGCTAAAACCCTGTCCGTAACTTCTGACATAGATGGTATTCTTTCTTCTCTCCAGTTGGCTGCTAATAAATTCTTAATAACTAAGAAAATGTGACAGACAATGTATCTAGATTTTTTCTCATATTCTTCTAACCCTATGGAAAGAATAACCAGTTCTGGAGTAGAGATGAGCGAACCGGTCCCGGTTCGGCTCGAGGTCGGTTCGCCGAACGGAGGTCCCGTTCCAGTTCGGCTCGTCGAACGTTCGACGAACCGAACTCGAACTGCATAGGAAACAATGGCAGGCAATCACAAACACATAAAAACACCTAGAAAACACCCTCAAAGGTGTCCAAAAGGTGACAAACAACTCAAACACATGGGAAAGTGACAAGGACATATACTCATGCGAAAACAAAACAGCTGGACAAGGAAAAAGAGGAGGACACACAGATATAGGCATGGCACTCCCTTCTAAAATCATGTAAAACACCGCAAGGTGACTTCAAGCGTAGTCTCCCTTTTTTTCCAAAAATTGGGCCCCACACACACCCACCCCTTCAGTGGCAGCAGTTGTGCCCCAGTTGTACAATTCACAGCTAGATTTGCATCAAGCACATTCAAAAATACGCCATTCTTATCCGTCCCCAGGATGACACCGGGGTAGGTAGCAAAGTCTTTCCTGATCCCAGCTCTGTTCATCTTGGCTTCTTTTAAAAACACAGCAAGCAAGGGTTACTCCAAGCGGAGTCTCCCTTTTTTCCAAAAATTGGGCCCCACACACACCCACCCTTTCAGTGGCAGCAGTTGTGCCCCAGTTGTACAATTCACAGCTAGATTTGCATCAAGCACATTCAAAAATACGCCATAATTAACCATCCCCAGGATGACACCAGGGTAGGTAGCAAAGTCTTTCCTGATCCCAGCTCTGTTCATCTTGGCTTCTTTTAAAAACACAGCAAGCAAGGGTTACTCCAAGCGGAGTCTCCCTTTTTTCCAAAAATTGGGCCCCACACACACCCACCCCTTCAGTGGCAGCAGTTGTGCCCCAGTTGTACAATTCACAGCTAGATTTGCATCAAGCACATTCAAAAATACGCCATTCTTATCCGTCCCCAGGATGACACCGGGGTAGGTAGCAAAGTCTTTCCTGACCCCAGCTCTGTTCATCTTGGATCATTTTTAAAAAACACAGCAAGCAAGGGTTACTCCAAGCGGAGTCTCCCTTTTTTCCAAAAATTGGGCCCCACACAGACCCACCCCTTCAGTGGCAGCAGTTGTGCCCCAGTTGTACAATTCACAGCTAGATTTGCATCAAGCACATTCAAAAATACGCCATTCTTATCCGTCCCCAGGATGACACCGGGGTAGGTAGCAAAGTCTTTCCTGATCCCAGCTCTGTTCATCTTGGCTTCTTTTAAAAACACAGCAAGCAAGGGTTACTCCAAGTGGAGTCTCCCTTTTTTCCAAAAATTGGGCCCCACACACACCCACCCCTTCAGTGGCAGCAGTTGTGCCCCAGTTGTACAATTCACAGCTAGATTTGCATCAAGCACATTCAAAAATACGCCATTCTTATCCGTCCCCAGGATGACACCGGGGTAGGTAGCAAAGTCTTTCCTGACCCCAGTTCTGTTCATCTTGGATCATTTTTAAAAAACACAGCAAGCAAGGGTTACTCCAAGCGGAGTCTCCCTTTTTTCCAAAAATTGGGCCCCACACACACCCACCCCTTCAGTGGCAGCAGTTGTGCCCAGTTGTACAATTCACAGCTAGATTTGCATCAAGCACATTCAAAAATACGCCATTCTTATCCGTCCCCAGGATGACACCGGGGTAGGTAGCAAAGTCTTTCCTGATCCCAGCTCTGTTCATCTTGGCTTCTTTTAAAAACACAGCAAGCAAGGGTTACTCCAAGCGGAGTCTCCCTTTTTTCCAAAAATTGGGCCCCACACACACCCACCCCTTCAGTGGCAGCAGTTGTGCCCCAGTTGTACAATTCACAGCTAGATTTGCATCAAGCACATTCAAAAATACGCCATAATTAACCGTCCCCAGGATGACACCAGGGTAGGTAGCAAAGTCTTTCCTGATCCCAGCTCTGTTCATCTTGGCTTCTTTTAAAAACACAGCAAGCAAGGGTTACTCCAAGCGGAGTCTCCCTTTTTTCCAAAAATTGGGCCCCACACACAACCACCCCTTCAGTGGCAGCAGTTGTGCCCCAGTTGTACAATTCACAGCTAGATTTGCATCAAGCACATTCAAAAATACGCCATTCTTATCCGTCCCCAGGATGACACCGGGGTAGGTAGCAAAGTCTTTCCTGACCCCAGCTCTGTTCATCTTGGATCATTTTTAAAAAACACAGCAAGCAAGGGTTACTCCAAGCGGAGTCTCCCTTTTTTCCAAAAATTGGGCCCCACACACACCCACCCCTTCAGTGGCAGCAGTTGTGCCCCAGTTGTACAATTCACAGCTAGATTTGCATCAAGCACATTCAAAAATACGCCATTCTTATCCGTCCCCAGGATGACACCGGGGTAGGTAGCAAAGTCTTTCCTGATCCCAGCTCTGTTCATCTTGGCTTCTTTTAAAAACACAGCAAGCAAGGGTTACTCCAAGTGGAGTCTCCCTTTTTTCCAAAAATTGGGCCCCACGCACACCCACCCCTTCAGTGGCAGCAGTTGTGCCCCAGTTGTACAATTCACAGCTAGATTTGCATCAAGCACATTCAAAAATACGCCATTCTTATCCGTCCCCAGGATGACACCGGGGTAGGTAGCAAAGTCTTTCCTGACCCCAGCTCTGTTCATCTTGGATCATTTTTAAAAAACACAGCAAGCAAGGGTTACTCCAAGCGGAGTCTCCCTTTTTTTCCAAAAATTGGGCCCCACACACACCCACCCCTTCAGTGGCAGCAGTTGTGCCCCAGTTGTACAATTCACAGCTAGATTTGCATCAAGCACATTCAAAAATACGCCATTCTTATCCGTCCCCAGGATGACACCGGGGTAGGTAGCAAAGTCTTTCCTGATCCCAGCTCTGTTCATCTTGGCTTCTTTTAAAAACACAGCAAGCAAGGGTTACTCCAAGCGGAGTCACCCTTTTTTCCAAAAATTGGGCCCCACACACACCCACCCCTTCAGTGGCAGCAGTTGTGCCCCAGTTGTACAATTCACAGCTAGATTTGCATCAAGCACATTCAAAAATACGCCATTCTTATCCGTCCCCAGGATGACACCGGGGTAGGTAGCAAAGTCTTTCCTGACCCCAGTTCTGTTCATCTTGGATCATTTTTAAAAAACACAGCAAGCAAGGGTTACTCCAAGCGGAGTCTCCCTTTTTTCCAAAAATTGGGCCCCACACACACCCACCCCTTCAGTGGCAGCAGTTGTGCCCCAGTTGTACAATTCACAGCTAGATTTGCATCAAGCACATTCAAAAATACGCCATTCTTATCCGTCCCCAGGATGACACCGGGGTAGGTAGCAAAGTCTTTCCTGATCCCAGCTCTGTTCATCTTGGCTTCTTTTAAAAACACAGCAAGCAAGGGTTACTCCAAGCGGAGTCTCCCTTTTTTCCAAAAATTGGGCCCCACACACACCCACCCCTTCAGTGGCAGCAGTTGTGCCCCAGTTGTACAATTCACAGCTAGATTTGCATCAAGCACATTCAAAAATACGCCATAATTAACCGTCCCCAGGATGACACCAGGGTAGGTAGCAAAGTCTTTCCTGATCCCAGCTCTGTTCATCTTGGCTTCTTTTAAAAACACATCAAGCAAGGGTTACTCCAAGCGGAGTCTCCCTTTTTTCCAAAAATTGGGCCCCACACACACCCACCCCTTCAGTGGCAGCAGTTGTGCCCTAGTTGTACACTTCACAGCTACATTTGCATCAAGCACATTCAAAAATACGCCATTCTTATCCATCCCCAGGATGACACCGGGGTAGGTAGCAAAGTCTTTGCTGACCCATGACTTGTTCATCTTGGCTTCTTTTAAAAACAATGTAAGCAAGGGTTACTCCAAGCGGAGTCTCCCTTTTTTCCAAAAATTGGGCCACACACACCCACCCATTCAGTGGCAGCAGTTGTGCCCCAGTTGTACACTTCACAGCTAGATTTGCATCAAGCACATTCAAAAATACGCCATTCTTATCCATCCCCAGGATGACACCGGGGTAGGTAGCAAAGTCTTTGCTGACCCATGACTTGTTCATCTTGGCTTCTTTTAAAAACAATGTAAGCAAGGGTTACTCCAAGCGGAGTCTCCCTTTTTTCCAAAAATTGGGCCCCACACACCCACCCATTCAGTGGCAGCAGTTGTGCCCCAGTTGTACACTTCACAGCTACATTTGCATCAAGCACATTCAAAAATACGCCATTCTTATCCGTCCCCAGGATGACACCGGGGTAGGTAGCAAAGTCTTTCCTGATCCCAGCTCTGTTCATCTTGGCTTCTTTTAAAAACACATCAAGCAAGGGTTACTCCAAGCGGAGTCTCCCTTTTTTTCCAAAAATTGGGCCCCACACACCCACCCATTCAGTGGCAGCAGTTGTGCCCCAGTTGTACACTTCACAGCTACATTTGCATCAAGCACATTCAAAAATACGCCAATCTTATCCGTCCCCAGGATGACACCAGGGTAGGTAGCTAAGTCTTTCCTGATCCCAGCTCTGTTCATCTTGGCTTCTTTTAAAAACAATGTAAGCAAGGGTTACTCCAAGCGGAGTCTCCCTTTTTTCCAAAAATTGGGCCCCACACACACCCACCCCTTCAGTGGCAGCAGTTGTGCCCTAGTTGTACACTTCACAGCTACATTTGCATCAAGCACATTCAAAAATACGCCATTCTTATCCATCCCCAGGATGACACCGGGGTAGGTAGCAAAGTCTTTGCTGACCCATGACTTGTTCATCTTGGCTTCTTTTAAAAACAATGTAAGCAAGGGTTACTCCAAGCGGAGTCTCCCTTTTTTCCAAAAATTGGGCCCCACACACCCACCCATTCAGTGGCAGCAGTTGTGCCCCAGTTGTACACTTCACAGCTAGATTTGCATCAAGCACATTCAAAAATACGCCATTCTTATCCATCCCCAGGATGACACCGGGGTAGGTAGCAAAGTCTTTGCTGACCCATGACTTGTTCATCTTGGCTTCTTTTAAAAACAATGTAAGCAAGGGTTACTCCAAGCGGAGTCTCCCTTTTTTCCAAAAATTGGGCCCCACACACCCACCCATTCAGTGGCAGCAGTTGTGCCCCAGTTGTACACTTCACAGCTACATTTGCATCAAGCACATTCAAAAATACGCCATTCTTATCCGTCCCCAGGATGACACCGGGGTAGGTAGCAAAGTCTTTCCTGATCCCAGCTCTGTTCATCTTGGCTTCTTTTAAAAACACATCAAGCAAGGGTTACTCCAAGCGGAGTCTCCCTTTTTTTCCAAAAATTGGGCCCCACACACCCACCCATTCAGTGGCAGCAGTTGTGCCCCAGTTGTACACTTCACAGCTAGATTTGCATCAAGCACATTCAAAAATACGCCATTCTTATCCGTCCCCAGGATGACACCAGGGTAGGTAGCTAAGTCTTTCCTGATCCCAGCTCTGTTCATCTTGGCTTCTTTTAAAAACAATGTAAGCAAGGGTTACTCCAAGCGGAGTCTCCCTTTTTTCCAAAAATTGGGCCCCACACACACCCACCCCTTCAGTGGCAGCAGTTGTGCCCTAGTTGTACACTTCACAGCTACATTTGCATCAAGCACATTCAAAAATACGCCATTCTTATCCATCCCCAGGATGACACCGGGGTAGGTAGCAAAGTCTTTGCTGACCCATGACTTGTTCATCTTGGCTTCTTTTAAAAACAATGTAAGCAAGGGTTACTCCAAGCGGAGTCTCCCTTTTTTCCAAAAATTGGGCCCCACACACCCACCCATTCAGTGGCAGCAGTTGTGCCCCAGTTGTACACTTCACAGCTAGATTTGCATCAAGCACATTCAAAAATACGCCATTCTTATCCGTCCCCAGGATGACACCGGGGTAGGTAGCAAAGTCTTTCCTGATCCCAGCTCTGTTCATCTTGGCTTCTTTTAAAAACACATCAAGCAAGGGTTACTCCAAGCGGAGTCTCCCTTTTTTTCCAAAAATTGGGCCCCACACACCCACCCATTCAGTGGCAGCAGTTGTGCCCCAGTTGTACACTTCACAGCTAGATTTGCATCAAGCACATTCAAAAATACGCCATTCTTATCCATCCCCAGGATGACACCGGGGTAGGTAGCAAAGTCTTTGCTGACCCATGACTTGTTCATCTTGGCTTCTTTTAAAAACAATGTAAGCAAGGGTTACTCCAAGCGAAGTCTCCCTTTTTTCCAAAAATTGGGCCCCACACACCCACCCATTCAGTGGCAGCAGTTGTGCCCCAGTTGTACACTTCACAGCTAGATTTGCATCAAGCACATTCAAAAATACGCCATTCTTATCCATCCCCAGGATGACACCGGGGTAGGTAGCAAAGTCTTTGCTGACCCATGACTTGTTCATCTTGGCTTCTTTTAAAAACAATG
The DNA here is from genome assembly GCF_048569485.1 of Anomaloglossus baeobatrachus. Taxonomy (NCBI): domain Eukaryota; kingdom Metazoa; phylum Chordata; class Amphibia; order Anura; family Aromobatidae; genus Anomaloglossus; species Anomaloglossus baeobatrachus. The sequence continues at coordinate 170,828,866 of NC_134354.1, read as the reverse complement.
TAAGCAAGGGTTACTCCAATCGGAGTCTCCCTTTTTTCCAAAAATTGGGCCCCACACACCCACCCATTCAGTGGCAGCAGTTGTGCCCCAGTTGTACACTTCACAGCTACATTTGCATCAAGCACATTCAAAAATACGCCATTCTTATCCGTCCCCAGGATGACACCGCGGTAGGTAGCAAAGTCTTTCCTGATCCCAGCTCTGTTCATCTTGGCTTCTTTTAAAAACACATCAAGCAAGTGTTACTCCAAGCGGAGTCTCCCTTTTTTTTCCAAAAATTGGGCCCCACACACCCACCCATTCAGTGGCAGCAGTTGTGCCACAGTTGTACACTTCACAGCTACATTTGCATCAAGCACATTCAAAAATACGCCATTCTTATCCGTCCCCAGGATGACACCGGGGTAGGTAGCAAAGTCTTTCCTGATCCCAGCTCTGTTCATCTTGGCTTCTTTTAAAAACACATCAAGCAAGGGTTACTCCAAGCGGAGTCTCCCTTTTTTTCCAAAAATTGGGCCCCACACACCCACCCATTCAGTGGCAGCAGTTGTGCCCTAGTTGTACACTTCACAGCTACATTTGCATCAAGCACATTCAAAAATACGCCATTCTTATCCGTCCCCAGGATGACACCGGGGTAGGTAGCAAAGTCTTTGCTGACCCATGACTTGTTCATCTTGGCTTCTTTTAAAAACAATGTAAGCAAGGGTTACTCCAAGCGGAGTCTCCCTTTTTTCCAAAAATTGGGCCCCACACACCCACCCATTCAGTGGCAGCAGTTGTGCCCCAGTTGTACACTTCACAGCTAGATTTGCATCAAGCACATTCAAAAATACGCCATTCTTATCCATCCCCAGGATGACACCGGGGTAGGTAGCAAAGTCTTTGCTGACCCATGACTTGTTCATCTTGGCTTCTTTTAAAAACAATGTAAGCAAGGGTTACTCCAAGCGGAGTCTCCCTTTTTTCCAAAAATTGGGCCCCACACACACCCACCCCTTCAGTGGCAGCAGTTGTGCCCTAGTTGTACACTTCACAGCTACATTTGCATCAAGCACATTCAAAAATACGCCATTCTTATCCATCCCCAGGATGACACCGGGGTAGGTAGCAAAGTCTTTGCTGACCCATGACTTGTTCATCTTGGCTTCTTTTAAAAACAATGTAAGCAAGGGTTACTCCAAGCGGAGTCTCCCTTTTTTCCAAAAATTGGGCCCCACACACCCACCCATTCAGTGGCAGCAGTTGTGCCCCAGTTGTACACTTCACAGCTAGATTTGCATCAAGCACATTCAAAAATACGTCATTCTTATCCGTCCCCAGGATGACACCGGGGTAGGTAGCAAAGTCTTTCCTGATCCCAGCTCTGTTCATCTTGGCTTCTTTTAAAAACAATGTAAGCAAGGGTTACTCCAAGCGGAGTCTCCCTTTTTTTCAAAAAATTGTGCCCCACACACACCCACCCATTCAGTGGCAGCACTTGTGCCCTAGTTGTACACTTCACAGCTAGATTTGCATCAAGCACATTCAAAATCCACAAGCATTTACTCTCCCCAGGATGACACAGGGGTTGTAAATTCCTTCTGGATCCATGACTTGTTCATTTTGATGAACGTCAGTCTGTCCACATTGTCACTGGACAGACGCGTGCGCTTATCTGTCAGCACACACCCAGCAGCACTGAAGACACGTTCAGAGACAACGCTGGCAGCTGGACACGACAAAATCTCCAAGGCGTAAGTTGCGAGCTCTGGCCATTTTTCTAGGTTTGAAGCCCAAAAGGAGCAAGGCTCCAGTTGCACAGTCATGGCATCGATGTTCATTTGGAGATACTCCTGTATCATCCTCTCCAGCCGTTGACTATGTGTCAGACTTGTTGTCTCTGGTGGCCTTGCAAAGGAGGGTCTAAAAAAATTATGAAAAGATTCCATAAAATTGCTGTTACCAGCACCAGATACGGTCCTACTGGTACGTGTAGACTGTTGAAGATGACGAGACCGTCCCATGTTTGTCAAGTTACAACTGGGAGATTCACTCCCTGCACCTGCACGGTTGTTTGGTGGAAAAGCAGATCTAAGATCGAGTAACAGCTTCTGCTGATACTCCTGCATACGTGCGTCCCTTTCTATGGCTGGAATTATGTCACAAAATTTGGACTTGTACCGGGGATCTAATAGTGTGGCAAGCCAGTAGTCATCATCACTTCTAATTTTGACAATACGAGGGTCATGTTGGAGGTAGTGCAACAAGAAGGCACTCATGTGTCTTGCGCAGCCATGTGGACCAAGTCCACGCTGTGTTTGTGGCATAGAGGTGCTAACCGTTCTTTCTTCCTCTGACATCTCCCCCCAACCTCTTTCAACTGAAATTTGACCAAGGTCTCCCTCATCTGCTGAGTCTTCCATGTCCATGGACAGTTCGTCCTCCATTTCTTCATGTCCTCCTGCACCTTCCTCAACATCTCGCCTGCTACCATGCGCCCTTGTTGATCCCTGTACCCCATGCTCCCATGCCTGGCGCCTTGGTGATGATGAACGTCTGGACCTTGGTGATGTTGTTGTGTCTTGCGCATATGAATCCTCCTGTAGCTCATCCCCTTCCTGTTGTCCCACCCCCTGACTCCGAATAGTGTTTAGCGTGTGTTCCAACATGTAAATGACTGGAATCGTCATGCTGATAATGGCATTGTCAGCGCTAAACATATTCGTCGCCATGTCGAAACTGTGCAGAAGGGTGCATAGGTCCTTGATCTGAGACCACTCCATCAGGGTGATCTGCCCCACCCCTGCATCTCGTTGGCCCAGGCTATACGTCATGACGTATTGCACCAGGGCACGGCGGTGCTGCCACAGTCGCTGTAACATGTGGAGAGTTGAATTCCAGCGTGTCGCCACATCGCATTTCAGGCGATGAACCGGCAGGCCGAAAGACTTCTGGAGCGATGCAAGTCGCTCAGCTGCGGCGCTTGAACGGCGGAAGTGAGCAGACAGTTTTCGTGCCCTGTTCAGAAGGCCATCTAGGCCGGGATACTGTGTTAAAAATTGCTGCACGACAAGGTTCAACACGTGAGCCATACAAGGTACGTGTGTCACCTTGCCCAGGCGAAGGGCCGCACCCAGGTTTGCAGCATTGTCGCACACGGCCTTACCAGGCTGCAGGTTGAGTGGAGACAACCATTTATTAAACTCGGACCGCAGAGCTGACCACAACTCCTCAGCTGTGTGACTCTTATTCCCAAGACATGTCAAGCTAAAGACCGCCTGATGCCGTTGCGCTCTGCTGCCAGCATAGTAATGAGGCGTGCGTGATTCCTTCTGCGCAGTGAGAACGCTGGTGGCCTGACCAGGCAGGCTTGGGGCGGAGGTGGAGGACCCAGATGAGGTGGAGGATGCAGAAGCAGTGGCGGAACTTGGACAGACAGAGGATTGACACACAAGTCGTGGGGACGGCAAGACTTGTGCAGCAGACCCTTCACCATCTATCACCATAGTTACCCAGTGCCCAGTCAGCGACATGTAACGTCCCTGTCCATGCTTACTGGTCCAAGTATCGGTGGTGAAATGCACCCGTTCACACACAGAGTTTCTCAAGGAAGCGGTGATGTTGTGTGCGACATGCTGGTGTAGCGCGGGCACACCTTTCTTAGAGAAGTAGTGGCGACTAGGCATCTGGTACTGGGGCACAGCGACAGACATAAGGTCTCTAAAATCCTGTGTGTCCACTAGGCGGAAAGGCAGCATTTCGGTAGCCAACAGCTTACAGAGGGATAGAGTCAACCTCTTAGCTTTGTCATGGGTCGGAGGAAGTGGCCTTTTATTTGACCACATCTGAGGGACAGAGATCTGGCTGCTGTGTGTAGACGGTGTTGAGTAGGGTGTCCCTGGAAAAATGCAGGTTTGTGAGGAAAGTGCAGGCGGAGACATGATGTTGCCTTCATCCAACGTTGGTGCTATCGATGTCTGAGAGAGCTGTACACACTCACTTGTTTCCCCTTCCAAACCAACTGACGACCTTACAAGCAAACTGCCTGTTGCGGTTACAGTGGTGGAAGTTTTGCGTGGAAAAACAGGTGTGACAGCTGTCCCCACAGTCCTAGAAGATGAAGAGCGCGCGGATGCACTGGAAGGGGCGGGCGGTGGATGGTTCGCTCCGCTAGGCCGCATTGCAGCACGGTGAGCTTCCCACCGGGACTTATGATATTTAGTCATGTGACGATTCATGGAAGAAGTTGTCAAACTGCTGAGGTTTTGACCTCTACTAACAGAATCATGACAAATGTTACATATCACATGAGTTGGGCGATCTTTTTCGATGTGAAAAAAGGACCAGGCTAGGCAAGGCTTAGAGGCCATGCGACCTGTTGATCCACCCCGAATAATGCTCATAGGCAGAGTGGTGGCTGAGGATGCAGTTGTAGACGTGCTACCAGTGCTCCGACTCTGTCCAGGAAGGCGCAAGGTAACTTCGTCGTCGGTTGCATCCTCCTCCACCGCCTCTGTTGACCTCCTCGAGTGCCTGACTGGGGGTTGACAGTAGGTGGGATCTAGAACGTCATCATCAATTGTTGTGTTTGCACTCCCCTCCCCCTCAGACCGAGCCTCTTCTTGCCCTGACCGAATATTTAAGTTGTCATCCCAATCGGGTATCTGCGTCTCATCTTCATCAGTATGTTCCTCATTGTCTATAACCACAGGTGTTACAGTTTGTGACAAAGGGTCAACATTATGCTCAGAAACTTGGTCCTCACGGCCTGAATCAGAGTCACAAAGGTTCTGGGCATCACTGCAGACCATTTCCTGTTCTGTACTCACTGTAGCTTGGGAGCAGACCTCTGATTCCCAGGCTATAGTGTGACTGAACAGCTCTGCAGACTCAGCCATCTCAGTTCCACCATACTGTGCAGGGCTGATGGAGACTTCAGAGCTGGGAGAAATCAAGTGTGATTGGGATGACAACTCAGAGGACTGGTGTTTTTTGGATGCGGTACTTGAAGTGGCTGAGAGGGCACTTGTTGGACCACTTGAGATCCATTCAAGCATTTTCCTTTTTTGCCCATCATCTACCTTTGTTCCTCTTGTTCGTGTCCGTAAAAAAGGGAGCACATCGGATTGTCCACAATAAGTAGTAGACATCTTACTTTTGCTAGTAGATGGTCTATCTGCAGCAGATGATAATGGAGCTTTGCCACCTTCCCCACTGACAAAACCTTTTTTGCCTTTTCCACCACGCCTCTTCCCCTTTCCACCAGCATCTGTCATTTTGCCACTCATGTTGATTGCGACAAGATTGTGGACTGAAAATTTGGTAGTAAAAATTGAGAGGTGGTGAAGATTGCAGTGTTGGTCTAGCTTTATTAACAGCAGAATAATAAAGAATAAATATCCCTGACAATGTAACTTAGTTATAATTAGTTGGAGTGTGCAACGCAGGCAGACGTGCTGCAAATGTCTTGGCACTAGTGGGACTAAAGCAAAGTCCAATAGCCACGTATAGGATGCCACTAGGTACACTGAGTGTTTGCTAGTATAATGGCTTAGTTATAATTAGTTGGAGTGTGCAACGAAGGCAGATGCGCTCTGCAAATGTCTTGGCACTAGTGGGACTATAGCAAAGTCCAATAGCCACGTATAGGATGCCACTAGGTACACTGAGTGTGTGCTAGTATAATGGCTTAGTTATAATTAGTTGGAGTGTGCAACGCAGGCAGATGCGTTCTGCAAATGTCTTGGCACTAGTGGGACTAAAGCAAAGTCCAATAGCCACGTATAGGATGCCACTAGGTACACTAAGTGTTTGCTAGTATAATGGCTTAGTTATAATTAGTTGGAGTGTGCAACGCAGGCAGATGCGCTCTGCAAATGTCTTGGCACTAGTGGGACTATAGCAAAGTCCAATAGCCACGTATAGGATGCCACTAGGTACACTGAGTGTGTGCTAGTATAATGGCTTAGTTATAATTAGTTGGAGTGTGCAACGCAGGCAGATGCGCTCTGCAAATGTCTTGGCACTAGTGGGACTATAGCAAAGTCCAATAGCCACGTATAGGATGCCACTAGGTACACTGAGTGTGTGCTAGTATAATGGCTTAGTTATAATTAGTTGGAGTGTGCAACGCAGGCAGATGCGTTCTGCAAATGTCTTGGCACTGGTGGGACTAAAGCAAAGTCCAATAGCCACGTATAGGATGCCACTAGGTACACTAAGTGTTTGCTAGTATAATGGCTTAGTTATAATTAGTTGGAGTGTGCAACGCAGGCAGATGCGCTCTGCAAATGTCTTGGCACTAGTGGGACTATAGCAAAGTCCAATAGCCACGTATAGGATGCCACTAGGTACACTGAGTGTGTGCTAGTATAATGGCTTAGTTATAATTAGTTGGAGTGTGCAACGCAGGCAGATGCGTTCTGCAAATGTCTTGGCACTAGTGGGACTAAAGCAAAGTCCAATAGCCACGTATAGGATGCCACTAGGTACACTGAGTGTTTGCTAGTATAATGGCTTAGTTATAATTAGTTGGAGTGTGCAACGCAGGCAGATGCGCTCTGCAAATGTCTTGGCACTAGTGGGACTATAGCAAAGTCCAATAGCCACGTATAGGATGCCACTAGGTACACTGAGTGTTTTTGCTAGTATAATGGCTTAGTTATAATTAGTTGGAGTGTGCAACGCAGGCAGATGCGCTCTGCAAATGTCTTGGCACTAGTGGGACTATAGCAAAGTCCAATAGCCACGTATAGGATGCCACTAGGTACACTGAGTGTTTGCTAGTATAATGGCTTAGTTATAATTAGTTGGAGTGTGCAACGCAGGCAGATGCGCTCTGCAAATGTCTTGGCACTAGTGGGACTATAGCAAAGTCCAATAGCCACGTATAGGATGCCACTAGGTACACTGAGTGTGTGCTAGTATAATGGCTTAGTTATAATTAGTTGGAGTGTGCAACGCAGGCAGATGCGTTCTGCAAATGTCTTGGCACTAGTGGGACTAAAGCAAAGTCCAATAGCCACGTATAGGATGCCACTAGGTACACTAAGTGTTTGCTAGTATAATGGCTTAGTTATAATTAGTTGGAGTGTGCAACGCAGGCAGATGCGCTCTGCAAATGTCTTGGCACTAGTGGGACTATAGCAAAGTCCAATAGCCACGTATAGGATGCCACTAGGTACACTGAGTGTGTGCTAGTATAATGGCTTAGTTATAATTAGTTGGAGTGTGCAACGCAGGCAGATGCGTTCTGCAAATGTCTTGGCACTAGTGGGACTAAAGCAAAGTCCAATAGCCACGTATAGGATGCCACTAGGTACACTGAGTGTTTGCTAGTATAATGGCTTAGTTATAATTAGTTGGAGTGTGCAACGCAGGCAGATGCGCTCTGCAAATGTCTTGGCACTAGTGGGACTATAGCAAAGTCCAATAGCCACGTATAGGATGCCACTAGGTACACTGAGTGTGTGCTAGTATAATGGCTTAGTTATAATTAGTTGGAGTGTGCAACGCAGGCAGATGCGTTCTGCAAATGTCTTGGCACTAGTGGGACTAAAGCAAAGTCCAATAGCCACGTATAGGATGCCACTAGGTACACTAAGTGTTTGCTAGTATAATGGCTTAGTTATAATTAGTTGGAGTGTGCAACGCAGGCAGATGCGCTCTGCAAATGTCTTGGCACTAGTGGGACTATAGCAAAGTCCAATAGCCACGTATAGGATGCCACTAGGTACACTGAGTGTGTGCTAGTATAATGGCTTAGTTATAATTAGTTGGAGTGTGCAACGCAGGCAGATGCGTTCTGCAAATGTCTTGGCACTAGTGGAACTAAAGCAAAGTCCAATAGCCACGTATAGGATGCCACTAGGTACACTAAGTGTTTGCTAGTATAATGGCTTAGTTATAATTAGTTGGAGTGTGCAACGCAGGCAGATGCGCTCTGCAAATGTCTTGGCACTAGTGGGACTATAGCAAAGTCCAATAGCCACGTATAGGATGCCACTAGGTACACTGAGTGTGTGCTAGTATAATGGCTTAGTTATAATTAGTTGGAGTGTGCAACGCAGGCAGATGCGTTCTGCAAATGTCTTGGCACTAGTGGGACTAAAGCAAAGTCCAATAGCCACGTATAGGATGCCACTAGGTACACTAAGTGTTTGCTAGTATAATGGCTTAGTTATAATTAGTTGGAGTGTGCAACGCAGGCAGATGCGCTCTGCAAATGTCTTGGCACTAGTGGGACTATAGCAAAGTCCAATAGCCACGTATAGGATGCCACTAGGTACACTGAGTGTTTGCTAGTATAATGGCTTAGTTATAATTAGTTGGAGTGTGCAACGCAGGCAGATGCGCTCTGCAAATGTCTTGGCACTAGTGGGACTATAGCAAAGTCCAATAGCCACGTATAGGATGCCACTAGGTACACTGAGTGTTTGCTAGTATAATGGCTTAGATATAATTAGTTGGAGTGTGCAACGCAGGCAGATGCGCTCTGCAAATGTCTTGGCACTAGTGGGACTATAGCAAAGTCCAATAGCCACGTATAGGATGCCACTAGGTACACTGAGTGTTTGCTAGTATAATGGCTTAGTTATAATTAGTTGGAGTGTGCAACGCAGGCAGATGCGCTCTGCAAATGTCTTGGCACTAGTGGGACTATAGCAAAGTCCAATAGCCACGTATAGGATGCCACTAGGTACACTGAGTGTTTGCTAGTATAATGGCTTAGTTATAATGAGTTGGAGTGTGCAACGCAGGCAGATGCGCTCTGCAAATGTCTTGGCACTAGTGGGACTATAGCAAAGTCCAATAGCCACGTATAGGATGCCACTAGGTACACTAAGTGTTTGCTAGTATAATGGCTTAGTTATAATTAGTTGGAGTGTGCAATGCAGGCAGATGCGCTCTGCAAATGTCTTTGCACTAGTGGGACTATAGCAAAGTCCAATAGCCACAGATAGGATGCCACTAGGTACACTGAGTGTTTGCTAGTATAATGGCTTAGTTATGAGTTGGAGTGTGCAGAGGACAAGAGGGTACAGTGGCAGGATTGTGGTGCTCTGGGTAGAGGAATGGAAGCCTGCCTTTCTATTCCCTCCTAATGGTGAAATGCAGGGAGGAAATCCCTGACCTTGGCTGCACAGACGCTGGCGCTGTTTTCAGGACCTGTCACCTTAACTCTGACCCTGCCGGTTTGAGCCCTTAAAAGGACTGCTATAAAGTGCTCTCCCTATGCTGTCTAACGCTGTGTATGCAGCGCATACAGCTGTATCGGCTATAGGACTCAGGATGACGGAGCTGCGACAGTGATGTCTGACACCCAAGACGCAGAAGGCAGATAATGGCGTCCGTGAAGAAAATGTCCGGTTTTATAATGCAGGGACATGTGACATGCAGATCCTATCACACATGCCGTTGCTTCTCTGGCTCAAAGTCCACTTAGCTGTGTGTGTGTCTGTGATTGGCTGACATGCTGGCCCGCCCCACAAGACGCGCGCGCTTAGGGAAGGAAGACAAGAAAAAAAAAAAAAAAATGGCGATCGCCATTATAGAAACAGCAGTGATCTGAAGGCGCTGTTCACGCACACTATACACTGAAATGTGATAATAGTTTGATTCACAGAGTGACTTACACTATTACAGCAGAAACCAAGCTATGATTTAGCTGTTTTTTGGCTGCTAGAACCGTTCTCGAACGTTTCTAGAACTATCGAGCTTTTGCAAAAAGCTCGAGTTCTAGTTCGATCTAGAACATGCCCCAAAATCACTCGAGCCTAGAACTGGAGAACCACGAACCACGAACCGCGCTCAACTCTACCTGTCACCTATGGCTCTGACCCTACCGGTTTGAGCCCTTAAAAGGACTGATAGAAAGTGCTCTCCCTAAGCTGTCTAGCGCTGTGTATGGAGCGCATACAGCTGTATCAGCGATAGGACAAAGGACGGAGCTGCGACAGTGATGTCTGACACCAAAGACGCAGAAGAGATAATGGTGTCCTGGAGGAAAATGTCCGGTTTTATAATGCAGGGACATGTGACATGGACATCCTATCACACATGCCGTTGCTTCTCTGGCTAAAAGTCCACTTAGCTGTGTGTGTGTCTGGGATTGGCTGACATGCTGGCCCGCCCCACTACACGCGCGCGCTTAGGGAAGGAAGAGAAGGAAAAAAAATGGCGATCGCCATTATACAAACAGCAGTGATCTGAAGGCGCTGTTCACGCACACTATACACTGAAATGTCATAATAGTGTGAGTCACAGAGTGACTTACACTATTACAGCGGAAAGCCAGCTAGGAATTAGCTGTTTTTTTGCTGCTAGAACCGTTCTCGAACGTTTCTAGAACTATCGAGCTTTTGCAAAAAGCTCGAGTTCTAGTTCGATCTAGAACAGGCCCCAAAATCACTCGAGCCTAGAACTGGAGAACCTCGAACCGCGAACCGCGCTCAACTCTATTCTGGAGTAAGATTTATACCTTTTGTAGTTAATTGCTTTAACAGGTCTCTGACTTCCTTCCATAAGGGTTTAAGTAAAGGACATCCCCAGAAAATGTGGCTAAAGGATCCATTTTTCCTGCAACCTCTCCAACATAGTGGTGAGTTTTTAGCAGAAAACTTGCACAACTTTAGAGGGGTATAGTACCATCTGGAATACACTTTATAATATGTCTCCTGAAGAGAAGCACAGGTTGCAGTTGCATAAGTTGTCTGATATTGGTTTTGGAGCTGTATTTTTTCATAGAAGATGGTTATTTGTTCTATATTCTGTTACATTGCAGTATTGCAATATAAAATATGAGCAATCAGACAATCATGAGAAAAAGTCCATTAATGGAACAAAATATGAGTAACATAACAGCAAAGCCTGAAAACCAATAATGGAATTACATGTGTTCACTGCATGTTTACATTGCACTGCAGGTAGAGGCGCCATTTTAATTTTCACCTCAGGCAGCAGAAAATCCAGAATTGACCCTGATGGAAAGTTGATATATAGAGAAAGATCTGTCTAAGGCCCCCTTCACACGTCCGTGAAAATCACGCATGTGTTTCATGGACGTGTCAAAGGTGCGTTTTCCCCTCCGTGTGCCGTGTTTATGGCACTACGTGTGTTCTCCGTGTGTTATCCATGATAACACACGGAGAACGAGAACTTTCAACTCACCTGTCCGTGGCGTCGCTGTTTGTGGTGCTGATCTTCAGTCTCCAGCCCTGCCAACTCCCCGCTGCTGCCGCTTCCGCAGCAGTGAAGTGAATATTAAATGAGCATAATGAGCAGCGGTCGGCAGCAAGTGACAGCAGCGGCAGAGACAGCAGGACTGGAGAAGGTGAGTAAAGTTTTGTTATTTTTTTCTTTGACACGTAAGTTTTTGTGAAGCCCCACAGGTGTTGTGTCGGTGCATTACCTTCAGGGACTCCACTCGGCTGGATCTCGTCACAGGTAGGAGATCTTCTTCTTGTCGTGACGCCACTCTCAGTATTGCGGCCAGTAGGGACCGCCACTGCAGGTTGAGGGTCGCCTGGGGCTGATGGTATGTGCAGTTAGTTGGAATAGCCTCCTGAGAGTGAGGCAAGCCCCAGGGCCCGATGTAGGTGTGTAGTACCACAAGGCGCAGAATAACTCCACACAGGCAGGATGTCTTTCAGGGTTTTTACTCACTTCAGGTGGCAGGGTGGGTAACCCGGGCGTAGCTGGGATGAACCAGGCGGGAACCAGGTGTCCTTCAGGCTGACTTGTGAGGGTGACTACTAACTCGCCTTCCTGAGCCCTTGGTGGTTTGGGGTGACCCCGACTTTTAGTCCCTATGGGGGTCACCCAGGGAAGTTGCTGAAGCCTCACTCCCCTTCGTTTGCCGTGTGCTTGTTGCCTGGGCCAGATCACTCCAGCTTCTTGCCTCCTGTGAGCTATGGGCCCTAACTGTGGCTACGTGGCTGCGGCTTTTGTGGTGTTGTGGCGTGGGCTTTGAGAGCCCCACACCGGCAGGTTTAGCAAAAGAAAGCTGGATCTATCTCCGCTTCGGGATCTGCCGCCCGTTTGGGCCTGGTACTCTCTAGCAGTCTCCTTACTTCCCACTCCGTGCCCTTTCTTTAGCTGAAGATGGATTTCGGGTAGCACTCCTAGTTGACCGTTCTCCCCCGTCAGTAGCCACTGCGCGGGCGCTGTTAGACAGCAACAGCCCCACAGGTCTGCTCCTCACTGAGCCCTATGGAGTTCTGCTCTAACTGACTCACTGCCCCTCCTCTCCTGTTCTTGCCTACGCCACCTAGCAACCAGACTCTCTTACCACACCCCTTGAGAGGAGATGGAGGCTTTTGGCCCCCTCCACTATTCCAGTGAAGGTCAAGGCTTTTCCCCCTCCTGGGATCCCCAGGGGTCCTCTCATGGGTACATGTGTGAGACCTGATCACTATGCGCCTGTGTTCCACACCCCGGTCAGCCTTCTGGATTACCTGTTTGTACTGTCCCCAGCATGGGTGCAGTACTCAGTGGTGCCTGACCAGGTCAGGGGCGCCACATTCCCCCTTAGTTATCACCAGCACGTCCTCGGGCTGCAAGACAACATTTTAAAAATGCATAAAACATTAAAACATGTAAAACATTTAAAAGCACCAGGTACCATACATCACCACCCTCCACCCACAAGTCCGTTAACCCACCCAAACCCTTTCAGGAGGCAGGTCACCGGTCCTTTTGGTAACCAGATCTGGGCCATCTACTTCCCCAGACCTTTCCTCCAATCTGCCTCTCCCGTTGGCCGCGGCTTCAGCCACTTCTGGCAGGATGTAGAGGCGGCTTTCATGGGCTGGTGGTTTCAGGGTATACCTGGCCTGGTGGATCCGCGCCTTCAGCCTCTTCTGGCAGGATGTAGAGGCGGCCTCCACAGTTGGTGCTGACCAGGTACCCTCTTTGTGGTGGAGAGCCAGGCCCCATAAACAGGCATGCTCTCTGGTCGCAGGTGAGCCAAGGCCCTATATACGGACGGGCTCCTCCTGGTTGCAGACGAGCCAAGCCCCTAAACAGGCTGACTCTGGTGGTGGTGGTGCCCTCTGGTGTAACTATTTACACTGCGAGAGTTTGTGGCTATAGCCAGTTCATAGCCTTAAGGTTTATTTCTCACAATAGTTTTTGTGGGCACATTCTTGAACTTTAAAACGTTGCAAAACAAACTTTCCAAACTGGTCAAAACTTGCTGTACTTTACTTAAACTTATGCAGATTCCTCTTCACCAGGGCTTGGGCCTGTAGGGCTGCGGCACCTGTTGCTTCCTTGACCTCTTTCTTCATCTGTGGTGGTCTCATCAGTAGGTCCTTTGTCTTTTCCTTCTTTATCGCTGTCTCTCCTTTCTTCTTCTGTGTCTGTTTCTTTCTCTTTAGGGCAAGGTGTTACATCTAGTGCATACCAGCCTCTTTCTCCTTGGTGCATGGTGAACTGCACTGTGTCTCCCATCTTTAAGTTTCTGCCAGGGTGTCCTCTGGGCAAGTGGGCTCTCACATCCCTCCTATTAACGAAAATGCCCTCTTTCATACCTGGTGCCACAATAAAGCCGTATCCGCTTTTCAAGTTAAAGTCCTCCACAACTCCTCTACAAAGGGGTCCTCTGGCCTGGGCTTTGGCTCTTCTCAGGAACCTTTTCTCCTGTAGGTCTCTGGCCGTGACTTCTCTCTGCTCTGGGGATGGCGGTGCAGGGGACAGCGTTGTTCTGTTGCGACGCCTTGTCTTGCGGCCTGAACTCTGCGTGGTACAGCTTGCAAGCTCCCAGGTGAGACTTTTAGGCAGATCTTCGTCAGCGGACGGTGTCAGGTCTTCCTCATCCCAACGGGAATAGGGCAACATCTCCGGCTCTGAGTATGGATTCACTGCTGGTGGCTCCGGAGCCAGCTCCTCAGCTTCCTGGCCTCCTCTCTCCCTTAGTTCTTCGCTGCACTCTGGTTGTGGCAGCGCTGGGGATGAGTGTTCCTCAGCTGGCCCAGGCGGTGGACTCTTCAGCGTGGTTGCTGCAGGGGTTGCCTTAGGGGTGTGCGGAGGGAGCATGTATCTGTCCACCATCTCCTGTGGGAACTTGGCCTCCAGGTCAGCCTTCAGCTGCCAGTATGCGGAGTCTTCACCTATCAGGGATTTCCTAGTAGGGACTTCCTCAGACCGGGGAGCGGTATCTGCTCTGGCCTTGCAGGCCGGGGAAAATGATGAGGTAGTCTTTTCTTGGCGGGCCGCGCCCGTCATGGCGGCGGCCTGGTCTTGGCGGGCCGAGCCTGGCGTGGCGGCGGCCTGGATCAGCGTCGCTGTTGCAGGGGGCTCTGTGCAGGCTAGGCTGGACGTCGCTGCAGCAGTCTGGGCTTTGCGGGCCGCACCTGGCGGGGCTGCGGCCTGGTTCAGCACCTCACTTGCGGCGCGGACGAGCGTTGCTGCGGCGGTGGGGTCTTGGCGGGCCGGGCCTAGCAGGGCGGCGGCCTGGGTCAGCGTTACGCCTGCGGCGCGGATGAGGGTCGCGGTGGCAGCCGGTTCTTTGCGGGCCGAGCAGGGCATCGCTGCGGCGGGCTGGGCTTGGCGAGCCGCACCTGGCGTGGCTGCGGCCTGGCTCAGCATCGCCACACCGGGCGCCTCTTCAGGGACCGCGGGCGTGGCAGCAGGGGTCGGGGCATCCGGGCCGGCAGGGGCAACACTGGACTCACCCATCGGTAGCAGCATCGGGGTCTGAGTCGTCACCACCCGGTCTGGCACTCGGTGCGCGGCTCTCTCCTCGTAGGCCCGAACCGCCGCGGTCATCCATAGAAACTCCTCGCGTCCCTCTCTGATCAGCCTTCCGACCCTGGCTTCCAGTTGATCGCAGAACTCGGCGAGCTCCCGACACCACCAGGCAGCGGAGCCTGGCTCTGGGTCTCTGCACTCAGACGCCATTTTCTCTAGCAAGCTGCTGGCTTCTCTTCTGCTCCGCCGTCTCTGGACGCTTCCGCTCTCTTCACAAGCGAGGTCAGAACTCTGCAGGGGATCTCTGGGTAGCCACACCTCTTCGTGGGCGGTAAATTCTTCCAGCGCGGGCTGCTGTTGTTTTTCAGCGCGCTTTTCATGGTGGCAATATGGCGGCGCTTCCAATTTTTCAAGCGGACCGCCCAGGCACATGGTCACCTGTCTGAACAGGTCTAGTCCTTATCCTGTTCGTGACGCCAGATGTGAAGCCCCACAGGTGTTGTGTCGGTGCATTACCTTCAGGGACTCCACTCGGCTGGATCTCGTCACAGGTAGGAGATCTTCTTCTTGTCGTGACGCCACTCTCAGTATTGCGGCCAGTAGGGACCGCCACTGCAGGTTGAGGGTCGCCTGGGGCTGATGGTATGTGCAGTTAGTTGGAATAGCCTCCTGAGAGTGAGGCAAGCCCCAGGGCCCGATGTAGGTGTGTAGTACCACAAGGCGCAGAATAACTCCACACAGGCAGGATGTCTTTCAGGGTTTTTACTCACTTCAGGTGGCAGGGTGGGTAACCCGGGCGTAGCTGGGATGAACCAGGCGGGAACCAGGTGTCCTTCAGGCTGACTTGTGAGGGTGACTACTAACTCGCCTTCCTTAGCCCTTGGTGGTTTGGGGTGACCCCGACTTTTAGTCCCTATGGGAATCACCCAGGGAAGTTGCTGAAGCCTCACTCCCCTTCGTTTTCCGTGTGCTTGTTGCCTGGGCCAGATCACTCCAGCTTCTTGCCTCCTGTGAGCTATGGGCCCTAACTGTGGCTACGTGGCTGCGGCTTTTGTGGTGTTGTGGCGTGGGCTTTGAGAGCCCCACACCGGCAGGTTTAGCAAAAGAAAGCTGGATCTATCTCCGCTTCGGGATCTGCCGCCCGTTTGGGCCTGGTACTCTCTAGCAGTCTCCTTACTTCCCACTCCGTGCCCTTTCTTTAGCTGAAGATGGATTTCGGGTAGCACTCCTAGTTGACCGTTCTCCCCCGTCAGTAGCCACTGCGCGGGCGCTGTTAGACAGCAACAGCCCCACAGGTCTGCTCCTCACTGAGCCCTATGGAGTTCTGCTCTAACTGACTCACTGCCCCTCCTCTCCTGTTCTTGCCTACGCCACCTAGCAACCAGACTCTCTTACCACACCCCTTGAGAGGAGATGGAAGCTTTTGGCCCCCTCCACTATTCCAGTGAAGGTCAAGGCTTTTCCCCCTCCTGGGATCCCCAGGGGTCCTCTCATGGGTACATGTGTGAGACCTGATCACTATGCGCCTGTGTTCCACACCCCGGTCAGCCTTCTGGATTACCTGTTTGTACTGTCCCCAGCATGGGTGCAGTACTCAGTGGTGCCTGACCAGGTCAGGGGCGCCACATTTTCTCTGGCGCGTGTCACACGGGACCGCATCCACACTACATCTGTGTGGTGCGTGTGCGGGCCGCGTGACACCCGTGCTGCCGGAGAAAAATGGACATGCCTCTGTATAAAGCACATGGGCTCACGTCTGCTCCACATGGAGGCACAGGCCAATGGCTGCACACGTGCGTGCACATAAACCCATTGATTTTAATGGGTTTACGTGTGCCTGTGTCTCCGGTACATGCGGGCATGGACCTAGCACGTACTGGAGACACATGCGTGTGAAAGGGGCCTAAGACTGCTTCTGCAGGAAGAATAGTAATATGTTTGTAGCAATACTTATCTCTGTGCTAGCCTCTGTTCAAAAAGCACAACATACAGAACACTGATACAATAATAACCCCAGTGTACACAGGAAAATTATCACAAAAAAAACCCCCTGCATGGTCTGATTTTATATACAGGTATGTAAGTCAAATTCAAAGGTTCTGACGCTGTACCCTAGAAATTTGTACATATGGCTATTTCCAATCTTTCCATTAAAAGAAAATTATAGCTTTCAGAATGAAAACTCAAGGTAGCCATATAAAACTGTATGATATATATATATATATATATATATATATATATATATATATATATATATATATATATATATTGTGATAACACGCTCCGGGATCGCCTTTGCTGGGTTCAAAGGGCACGTATTCACCTCAGGCAGACAGCCGAATTCAAGGTGTAACTGACGCTTGGTCAGGTTTATTGCAGTGAAGCATAAACAAAAAGAAAAAAAAACATCAACAAAATAAATCCTTGCCTGTCCGGCGCTAACTATACACGGTGTTATCCTAACTACCAACTGGAGGGCTTCTCCCTTCCAGCTAAACCATACAAACATCAAGCATTGCTCCAACTCACAAGTGTCTCCTACACAGACAGGCTTACTGTGTTCCCAGATGGAGACCCTCCCCCAACTTCCCAGATTCCTTTTACCTCCGTCCTTCACCTCCCATTAATCCATTAGTAGCCAGGTGATCCTGGCCAGGCTAAGTCACATAGGACCGATACCGGGGTGAGATATACCTGCCCTCATCCACTAAACCCACATGAGTCTCACATAATATATATATATATATATAGATGTTGTTCTTATATTAAGAAAAAAAACTGTAAAATGCTGTTGCATACAACACTATGCAACATAGGTATATTTTTTAAATAATATAGGAAAATTAGTTATATCCATTATTTTAATATTTTATCTGTAAAATCTTCATGAATGCAGGAGACATCTTAGCTTAAAACACTAAATCGTAATTTATTTCGGCAATTAAATAAAACAGTTTATTGAAGGGCTGATATGGCTGTTCGATTTGATTAAATGTCCTCAGACCTTGTTTTATAAAAATGTAAAATTTCTAATTTTACATATAAAAAGGGAATTTGTATAGCTCAATAAAAAGATAAATGCAGCTGATGTGAAATTGTTTTGTTGGGATCTAGCAGCCCCTGCAGGATGATTTTAATATGGCACATAAAGATTTTACAATGTGTATGCATCACAACTAGAGGTACTTTTCACGTATGACATTACTTATATTGTAATAATTACACACTGGCAATGGAGTACATTCTTTCTTTGCCTTCTGTAGAACTGATATTGTACATAGTTCTTTTTTGAGTTAATAATAATTATGATAAAAATGTACAAAATTGACTGAAGCCAGCAAGCCATAAGTAATCAAGTATACTGATTGTAGCCAAGAAAACCATTATTTAATCTAGATAGAAATACTGCACATTATCAATAGTTTTGAAACATAATATTAACATATAAAATTAATATTCATATTAACATATAAAAACATTTTAAAACATATATGTATGTGGAGACACAATCCAATTTAAGATGTCTAATAAAGTTTGCAATTTATTTTCTATTGACATTATCTATTAAGATGAAAACTATAATTAGGTGGAATCAAATAACATGCCTATCACATAATAATAATAATAATAATAATAATAATAATAATAATAATAATAATAATAATAATAATAATAAAATGTATCGTAGACAAGCTAAGAAGTCTTTTCATGCTCGCCAGGAGATCAATGTTTTATCATCTGTTTTGCTTCTAAACTTTTGACAATACCTCTCAAAATGTAAACCCCTTTTCACCAGACCAAATAAGTCCAGGAATACCCATACAACATATTTGAGTTGCAATAGCATAAGCAACATTTTGTGGTGCATGCAGTTACCCCAAAGGCCCCTTTATCCTACAAAGGTAAACTGCTTAAATCTTTCACCCTCAGGCGATTTTCCGTTTTTCCGTGGTTTTTTTCGCTCCCCTTCTTCCAAGAGAGCCATAACTTTTTTTTATCTTTCCATCAATCTTGCCATATAATGGCTTGTTTTTTGCGGGACAAGCTGTACTTTTAAGTGAAACCATAAGTTTCACCACATAGTGTACTGGAAAACAGCAACAATATTTCAAATGTGGAAAAACTGCAAAAATTGTTTTCGGGATATTTTATTCATCATGTTCACTATATGATAAAACTGATGTGTTGGTGTGATGTCTCAGGTCAGTACAAGTTTGTAGACACCAAACATGTAAAGGTTTACTTTTATCTGAGGGGTTAAAACAAATTCACAAGTTTGTCCAAAAAAAGTGGCACACTTTTCGCGCCATTTTCCGAAACCTGTAGTGTTCTCATTTTTCGGGATCTACGGCTAAGTGACAGCTTAATTTTGGCATCTCAATCTGACGTTTTTAACGGAACCATTTTTGCGCAGATGCTACGTTTTGATCGCCTGTTATTGCATTTTGCGCAAAATTTGCACAACCAAAAAACATAATTTTGGTGTTTGGAAATTTTTTGCCGTTTACCGATCAGATTAATTAATATTATATTTTGATCCGGTGTTTCTTAACACGGCGTTATCAAATATGTGTATATTTTTTTATTTTTTAACCCTTTAATTTTCAATGGGCCAAATGGGGGGTGATTTCAACATTTTTTTCTTTTTAATTTTTTAAAACTTTATTTTTATTTTTCTAGCCCCTTTAAAAGACTATAACAATCAGCAGTCTGATCGCTCTTCCATTTCTCCAGATCACAGCTACACAGCTGAGATCTGGAGGAAAGCTGCTTTACTATCACACACAGCAGTCTGCCGGCAGTGAGAGGAAGTGACTCATGATAGCTACAGGAGTCATCACATAACGCTGTGCTATCATGGCAACCACTGGAAGTCACATGATCTTGTCATGTGACTTCCAATTGTGCTGGGTAAGTTATGCTTACGGCGACGTGCTGTTACATCTCACTGTCAGATTTTGATAGCGAGATGTAAGGAGTTAATAGGTGCGGGTGGAATGCAATTCCACTCACGCCTGGCAAGCACACATGTCAGCCGTTGAAATCAGCTGACATGTGTGCGGATCACCCCGGACTGCCTACGGCAAGCGATGGGGATTAACCTCACACGATTCATGATGTACCCAGTACGTCATGTGTCGTGAACAGATTAAGGCTTCAGGGGGACCAGAAAATTGAAGTATAGTCGTTATTTTCTTGAGCTCAATGATTTGTTTATTGACTATAATGTGGCACAGTCCCCTAAAATGTTTTGTGGCTTTCTATTGCAGAATGCAGAACACATAAGTAATTTACATAACTTTATTTTTATGGTTTGTGTTCAAAATAAAAATACAATCTTATGATCAAACTCTTCAACATTCAAAAAAAACCCCATTAAAATGCATGATTAATCGGAAATCTAAATCATAGCAAAACATGAGCAAGCACTAAAGTGCTGGAGTGCTTTTTTTTTGAGTCAAGCAGGTTGGACGCTTTGTCGGGGTCAACTTGAGTAATGAGTAAAATGCAAGTCAATTATTGGGTCTTTTTTCTCTCTTTTCACATATTGTCAGCTATAAGCAGACCATTTCTTGGGGAGGGGAAAAAAGGCAGGTGGGTGTTTTTTTTTTTTTACACACAGCATTTGAAAACTTTATTTTTACCCCCGCTGAAAACCATTCAGAGACTGCAAGCAGGCGTACTGCCTCCCATCATTCACTGAAGAGAGCCGGCTCCTTATGTTGGATCATTCACAAATGACAAATCTGAGCACCCACATTTCTTGCCAAGCACTGAGCGTACCTGAGCACACCAATGTTAATAATAATAATCATTTTGCCAACATATTCCGCAGCACTTTACAATTCAGAGGGGACATACACAGACAATATGAGACATTACAGAGTAACACAATTCAGATACCAAGGTGAGTAAGGGCCCTGCTCACAAGCTTACAATCTATGAGGGAATAGGGGAGGCACAAAAGGTAAAAATTGGGTGGGGGGTGGGAAGGAAAAGCTTGTCATATATGGTCCAGCGATCAATGTAATAGGGGATTCAAATACAACTACATTAACCGGTCACCAGTCAGAATGTGTACAAGTACAGATACTGAGTGTAAAAAAGTACATGAAGAGGAATGCAACCAGAAGATACAGGGGACAAGAATTGGAACACAATTTTGTAAAGGACAGAATGGGAATAGTTAGATGAGTGAAGTGAGGTGATAGGCTAGTCTAAAGAAATGAGTTTTTAAAGCCCTCTTAAAAGTGTGGATGTTGGGAATTAATGGAATTGTTGTTCGTAGTGTGCTCCAGAGAATTTGTGCAGCTCGTGAGAAATATTGGTGACGGGAGTGGGAGGTTGTAATTATTCAAGATGTCGGTCTTAGGTCATTAGCAGAATGTAGGGCACAGGTAGGATGATAGACAAAGATGAGGGAGGAAATGTAGGGTGGTGAGGAACTGTGGAGAGCTGTGTGTGTTAGGCCTGAAACACACATCCGTTAAAAACACGCACGTGCCGCGAGACACGTATTTTCCCTGTGTGTTGCGTGAGGTAAGTACGTGTCTCGGGTACGTGCGGTCCACGTGTGTTCTCCGTGTGCTATCCGCGATAGCACATGGAGAACAGGTGATTTACATACTCACGTGGTCCGCGTTGTTGTCCAGGGTCCTGATCTTCGGCTCCCCGCTGACGCTGCTTCCGGACGAGCGGAGGGGCGGAGATCAGCGCCCGGGAAATCACGCCCACCTCCTTTACACACTCATAACGAGCGGCGGCCGGCAGGAACAGTTTGCAGTGGTAGAATCTGCGGGGCTGGCGGAGGTGAATATTTTTTTTTTTATTTTAAAATTAATGACACGTGTTCTCCGGCGCGTGTCACACGGGCCCGCATCCACACTACATCCGTGTGGTACGGGTGCGGGCCGTGTGACACCCATGCTGCCGGAGAATACGTGGACATATCAGCGTGCAAAAATCACGGACGCACGTAAGTACGGAACGGACACACGTTCTGTTCCAAAATACTTACATGTGTCCATACAATAGTGAAAACGTAGGTCTACGTGTCTCCGTGCCGCCGGTACGTGAAAAAACTGCCAGACACGTACCGGCGGCACGGATGTGTGTCGGAGGCCTTAGAGTGATAAATTTATGTTGGACTCTGTAGCAGATGGGCAACCAGTGCATTGACTGGAACAGGGTGGAGGCATCGATGAAGCAGTTGGAGATGAAAATTATTTTGGCTGCAGCATTAAGGATGGATTGGAGAGCGTTTAGTAATAGGGAGACCACTTAGTAGAGAATTACAGTAATATAGGAGAGAATGAATAAGAGTGACGGTAAGAGTTTTTGTAGAGTCAACGGTAATGAAAAAATCGAATTCTGGAGATGCTTTTAAGGTGGAGAGGACATGAACGAGCAAGCAAACGGATATGGGGACTGAAGTTCAGAGTCAAATATAACACCAAGACAGCGGGCGTGCTGCTGGGGAGAAATGGTAGAACCACACACAGAAATGTTAGATTAAGTATCAAGCAGTGGTGCTTGCTCGTCGTTATTCATAGCTTACCTCAGGGTTAAGGCTCTAACTGTATTTTTATTTTTTATTTTACAGCATTATAACACCATTAATTTCACATATCACTCTCTAATGATCCTTAGGGCGGCGATATACGATATGATATATCGTGCAATATATTGCCAGGGTCACGGATATCGTGACGCACATCCGGCATCATTAGAGATGTCATACTGTGTGACATCTCCGAATGACTGTTAACGAGCAAAAATACTCACCTTATCGTTGCTCGTTGACACATCGTTCATTTCCATAGTGTCGTTCCTCCTTCTGCTGCACGCAGGTTGTTCGTCGTTCCCGTTGCAGCACACATCGCTACGTGTGACACCACGGGAATGACAAACACAGCTTATCTGCGTCCCGCAGGCAATGAGGAAGGAAGGAGGTGAGCAGGATGGAGGTGAGCAGGATGTTATGTCCCGCTCATCTCCGCCCCTTTGCTTCTATTGGGCGGCTGCTGTGTGACATTGCTGTGACGCCGAACGTCCCTCCCATTTCAGGAAGAGGATGTTCGCTGCCCACAGCGACGTTGTTAGGGAAGTAAGTACGTGTGATGGCGGTTTAACGACTTTGTGCGACACGGGCAATAAATTGCCCATGATGCACAAAAGACGGGGGCAGGTGCGATCGCACCTTAATTGACCTTGGAGTAATGGGAATGTAATTAGATGGTAATTTTAGTGGGAAAATAACTTTGTCCATTTATTCTCACAATGCTATAAACAGATCTCATGGCAGCCACTTCAGAACTTAAAGATCCATGTTTGATTGTTCAGATATTTTTTTTCCTTATAAGATCAAAATAACATTGAAAAAAGAAGATGTTATTCATCTCATCCATTTCTGCAGGTGTCACCCCAACAGGCAGTGATCGGGCAGGTATTGGTTTCTTGTTGGTCAAGAGAGGTCCAAAAGTACAGAACAGTGGGGACTCGAGAAGCTGCAGGGCAAGAGCTGAAAGGGATCGATTAGGTAAAAATCGTTTTATTTTATTTTTTCTTTTCAAATTGGTCAAACATTTTACCTTGGGGTTTTCTATTAATCTATTTTTTTTTCCTGCGCCAGAACAGATAAGATACATTTTTAATTGAAATCAGTGGAATAAGCAAAACACTTTCAGTTTAGAAAAAGCTACAAAAATAGATTACTGTAGTTTTTTGGAATTTTTATGACAGAAATTAATATAACATACAATGAGAATAAAATTGGTCTTCTCATACTCCTCTTTTCTTATCTGCTTTATATGTTCAAGTTTGATATTTCATTTCATCACTTTTGGCTTAATTTTGAGTTATGAAACTCATGAAAATTTCAATCAGAGCCACATATACAAGTATAGGAAGTGATGAGATAACCAGAAGACATGTAACTGTATGCATTCATGAGGAGCTTTTGGTATCATATAAATCATGCATTTCATGGATAAATGTAGTCTATAGACATATACGTACATTTTCTCACGAGCTGCGCCAATTCTCTGGAACACATTTCCAAGAACAATTTGATTAATTCCCAACATCCACACCTTTAAGCAAGACCTAAAAATGCATTTCTTTAGACTAGCCTATCACCTCACCGCCCTCATCTAATCTAGTTCCATTCTGGCCTTCGTAAAATTTATTTCCAATTCTTGACCTTTTTTACACTCTGTACTTGTATAAATTCTTGCTGTTAACCAGTTAATGCAGCTGGTTTTGAATCCCCTATTATATTGATGGCTGGACCATATATGACAAGCTTTTATCCCCCCCATTCACCTTTTGTGTCACCCCTATATCCTTATAGACTGTAAACTTACGAGCAGGGCCCTCACTCCTCTTGGTATCTGAATTTTGTTATTTTGTAACGTCTCATATTGTCTATACATGTCCTCTCTGAATTGTAAAGTGCTGCGGAATATGTTGGCGCTATATAAATAAAAATATTATTATTTTCTAAATTATGTATTTTCATTGGAACTAATGACCATGCTTTTTCAATTGAAAAACATTTTGCAGCACCTTCCAGGATCTCAAGGGTCAGGCTGAGACACTTTATTGTACACATCTAGAATCTGTGTCCTCTGTTCTTCCCTAGCTGGCTGTCCATGACACCAGAAGAAAAGTCTTATGCCTCCAATTTGAAATCCATAAACAACAGTCGGTAGAGATTTGGAATTTTGCAGCAACAGGTTCATTATTTTTTATTGCTTTACAGCCATACCACTTAAGCCCGCTTTACACGCTGCAATATATCTTACAATGTGTCGGTGGGGTCACGTCGTAAGTGACGCACATCCGGCATCGTAAGGTACATTGCAGTGTGTGACAGGTACGTGCAATTGTGATTGAACGGTAAAATGTTCATCGCATACACATCGTACCTTTCTCTAGAATTGCACGTCAGATTGTTCATCGTACCCAGGGTAGCACACATTGCAGTGTGTGACACCCCGGGAACGATGAACAGATCTTACCTGCATCCTGCAGCTCCCGGCCGGCAATGCGGAAGGAAGGAGGTGGGCGGGATGTTTACGTCCCGCTCAGCTCCGCCCCTCCGCATCTATTGGCCGGTTGCCGCGTGACGTCGATGTGACGCCGAACGCCCCTCCCACTCCAGGAAGTGGACGTTCGCCGCCCACATCGAGGTCGTATGGAAGGTAAGTACGTGTGACGGGGAGTAATCATTTGTGCAGCACATTCAACAAATTGAACGTGCCGCACATATGATGGGGGTGTTGCAAATCGCATACGATATCGTATGCGAAATTGCAACGTGTAAAGCAGGCTTTTGGTGTCTTGATTTGTTCAATGCCTAATTTGATTAACCTTTTATAGTCTTTTTTCTGTTCAGCACTTTAGAAGTTTCTTTGGTTTAGCAAAGTTGTGTAAGGCTCAAATTTTTTTTTCATAGCTCCTATAAACTACAAAGGAGGCAGCTGCAGAATGCATATCATCTCTTTATTGCTGCTTCTCTGAATTGCTGGTCAAGTGAACAGGAGACCCACATGGTTCCAATAGTTTAAAGTCCTAATAGTAGTACTTATATTTAAGGCCTCGTTTAAACTTCCATGTTACACAAACATGTTCTAGTTGTTAATGGAGAGAACACAAACCCATTATAGTCTATGGGGCTGTGCACATGTTCTTGCTAATTCACAGACCATGTGTCTGTGCAAAAATATCGAAACGTGCGTTTTTTTTACAGTTTCAA
This sequence comes from Anomaloglossus baeobatrachus, assembly GCF_048569485.1. Lineage (NCBI taxonomy): Eukaryota > Metazoa > Chordata > Amphibia > Anura > Aromobatidae > Anomaloglossus > Anomaloglossus baeobatrachus. The sequence continues at coordinate 170,803,434 of NC_134354.1, read as the reverse complement.
AAATGAAAAATAGCAATACAAGTCTATGGGTCTATGAAAATCATAGACAGCCCATAAATACAGTGTACAGCGTCGTGCTGTTTGTGATTAACATTGCATATGTGAAAAACACTGATGGTAAAAAGAGACCCATCACTATTACACTCGGATCCAAAGCAATGCAAATACATTATATCACAAAAGTGAAACCACTCCTCACATTTTTGTAAATGTATTGTTATATCTTTTCATAGGATAATATTGAAGATATGACACTTTAATACAATGTAAAGTAGACAGTGTACAGCTAGTATCACAGTGTAATTTTTGTGTGCCCTCTAAATAATTCAACAAAAAGAAATTAATGTCTAAACTGCTGGCAAAAAAGTGAGTACACGCCTAAGTGTAAAAGGCCAAATTATGTCCAAAGTTACAATATTTTTATTGGCCACCATTATTTTCAAGCACTGCCTTAACTCTCTTTGCAATGTAAATTAAAGTGCTTGAAAATCCTTCAAATCCAAAAAGATGGCGCTGATCTCTAGAAGAAATTTTATTTAGCTATTAAAAAATATACAACGCGTTTCGGCTAAAAATCTAACAACAGATAGCTTTCTTCAGGTAAAATAACATGTTATTTTACCTAAAAAAGGTTATCTTTTTTAATATTAATATTTTTAGTAGCCAAATAAAACTTCTTCTGTTATAATACATCTGGAGATCAGTGCCATCTTTTTGGATTTGAAGGATTTTTCAAGCACTTTAATTTACTGGTTTCCTGTGATCCTTGTGTGGAGGTGATTCACAATGTATCAAATCCTGGTGAACAGCAGATCAGGATGGAGATTGTGGAGGTTGATCCTAAGGGATCTATGAGTTTGATCCAACTTGCAATAAGGTGAGTGCGATTCATGCACATCTTATAATATACGGACTTGAATTACTACATTTAGAGTGGTGCCACGTATGTCCCTTTTTATCTCTAACCCCTTAAGATTTACCTTCGTCTCTTTGCAATTTAGTTCAATAAAACTTCACAGGAGCCACTGGAATCCTCTTCCACTCCTCTATGATGACAACATGGAGCTAGTGGATGTTAGAGACCTTGTGATCCTCCACCCTCCATTTGAGGATGCCCCACAGATTCTCAATAGGTTAAGGTCTGGAGACATGCATGGCCAGTCCAGCACCTTTACCCTCAGTTTCTTTAGCAATTCAGGGGACATCTTTGAAGTGTGTTTGGGTCGTTATACTGTTCGAATATCAACGGAGGGGATCATACTTTGATTCAGTTGTCACAATACATATTGGCATTCAGAGTTCCCTCAATAAACTGTATCTCCCAACAACCCACAGCACTCATCGAGTCGCAAACCATGACACTTCTACTAACATGTTTCACTGTAGGCAATACACACTTGTCTTTGTACTTCTCACCTGGATGCCAGCACACACGCTTGACACCATCTAAACCAAATAAGTTAATTTTGGTATCATAAGACCACAGGACATGGTTCCAATAATCTCTGTCTTTAGTCTGCTTGCCTTCAGCAAACTATTTGCCAATTTTCTTTGACATTATCATTATAAGAGGCTTCCTACCTGGATGACAGTCATGCAGACCAATTTGATGCAGTGTGGTCTAAGCACAGACAGGCTGAACCCCCCCACCTCTCAACTTCTGCAGCAATGCTGGCAGCACTCATAGATTTACTTTGAAAAGACAATCTCTGGATGTGACGCTGAGTATGTGCACTCAACTTCTTTGGGCGATCATGGTGAGACCTGTTCTGCATGGAATCTGTCCTGTTAAACTGCTGTATGGTCTTGGCTACCATGCTGCAGTTCAGTTTCAGGGTGTTTGGCAATCTCTTATAAGCTAGGCCATCTTTATGTAGAGCAATAATTCTTTATTTCATATCCTCAGAGAATTCTTTGCCATTAAGTACATTGTTAAATTTCCAGTGACCAGTATTAAAGAGCATGTGAGTGATAACAGCAAATGTGACCTACCTGCTCCCCATTCACACCTGAGACCTTATGACACAAAAGAGTCACTTGCCAACAGGGCAAGAAAATGGCTAGTTGGGCACAATTTTGCTATATTCACTTAGGGATGTATTCACTTTTGTCGCCATCAGTTTAGACATTCATAGCTATGTATTGAGTTATTTAGATGATACTCCAAATTTACACTGTTATACAAGCTGTACACTGAGTACTCTACATTGTATCAACGTGTCATAACTTCAGTGTTGTCCCATGAAAAAGATAGTCAAATATTTACCAAACAATCAGGGGTGTATCCACTTTCGTAATTTACTATGTATGCTTAATTTTTTTGCACATGTGTTTAAACAAGAATGGTTGAATGAGGCCTAAACATATACAGATGACCAAATAAATTCAAGTGAAATTGAATTCTGTTTGTGAATTTTTCACAAATCCGCATTCCTCAAATTGCACATTTTTTGCAATTTGCTTCTTTGATGATTCAGCAAGTTGGTGACCTAAACCTTAAAACACCATCAAAATATTAGAAGAGCAAACCAATTAATATAGAATCCTTTATAGTCACCTCTACGGCCCCTCAGTAATTTATGACCACCTGTCCAGTCCATGCCACGTCCATGGTACATCATCAGATCGATACCGGCAACAATGATATCCCTGGGGTTTTGATTACTTGGCAAAGGTTTTTGGGAGGGTTCTGTGTAAGCATCTACAAACATTAAGGCCCATGAAATCATCGCATGCACATGATCTTGAGTGTGCATGCACAGAACCCTCCAGGACCTATGAAACCTGTAATCATCGGCCAAGCAACCAAGGCCTCAGGAATTTCAGCACAGCTGATACCGAAGTAAAAATAGACGAGGACCAGGCAGATAGTGGTGAGGAGTGCCGGAATCAGAGAGGTGAGCGATAAGGGTTTTTTCAATTTTTTTACATCTTACATTAAAATTTAAATAAAATTTTATTTCCAAAACCATGTGAACAGATAAATTCCAGTATTGCCTGATCTGCTCATTTCTACAAACAAATATCTACTGTATACTTTAAGCTGTCAAGACAACATGCCATAAATGACAGGTATATACAGTGTGATAAAAAATGTCAATTTCACGTTTGGATTAAAAAAGACTGTTCATCCCTGAAATTATGGAATAACTCTTAATTTAGTTCCAGGAATACACTTTGTGCTTGATCATAATATTTAACGTTATTCAAAACTCAATATGAGTATTTTATTTCAGAGTGTCAGAAAATATTGAATAGATACCATTCTGGCCTTCTTTTATCAAGTGCTGGACTTGTGAATTTCCATGTTATCAGGGTTATTGGTATTTTAATATATTCTGACTTAAAATGGTCAAGTTATGTCCTCTTTTCAATACAGTGCTTTGTTTATTTAATCCACAGGTCCGCCTTTCTGTCCGTTAACTTTTCAATACTGAAATAGCAGTCTGTGATCATTTCCAGATTTTTCTGCTATCTTCACAGTCAGATTCAATATAGTCTTTTCACTGCTAGAAAACTCCGCATTTGTTAACATCTTTATGCACGTACTCCGCCTACTAGCCGGAAAATCTTCCCATATCTGTAAGAAAGTAGAAACATATAGTAATCCTAACTTGACATGCAAAATAATTTCCATACATGAATGTTATGACCTATGTTAAATTAAGTTGACCTGTTCAAGTGAAATATAACTGAGAACATCTATACTTATACTCCCACATATTGAAGCTATAATTGCCTTATCCCTCAGGAGAAATAAAATGATTTTACATTATGTATTACCATCTAATACGATATGCAGGAACATTATGCTGCTAGACAGGTGTACTACAGCTTGTTACACTATATGGAAATGCCTCGCTGAGCTCAAATCACTATCATTCTACAGTTAAGGAGCTGTTATCATTTAAACATCCTAAAGCATATGTTCATCATTGAACATGATTTATATTTTGAGTTCAGAATAAACTACATAGCACAATGTGCAATTGTAAATCTATTGATTAGAAGTCAGTCTGTCTTGCAGTTCACAGGGGTTTTCTGTTTCGTAGTTGGGAGAAAATAAGCTTCAAATGTCAAATTAATAATAAATGGCTCATATGCTCTAGTGGTATCATGCCAGCCTATATTCTACAAGCTGCCTGTAATGATATGCTGGCTCTGCATGTGACTGCTCAGGCAAATAGTGGTCATGTGCCATAGTTACTGTCATCACTAAGTGTACATAATGGAACTCCTTTACATAGCTGACTATTCTGCTGAATCTGATATAGAACACGCAGTACAATACTCTTGGTTGAGCTTGGATGAGGCAAATTACACAGTGAAGAGGAAGTAGAGCATGCCGGTATTCAAGCAAAGTAAATTATAGAGTCTGGAAACAGGAAGAGTGAATTGCACAGGGTGCATATAAGTGTGTACAGACTCGAAAGAGCATAAAAGATTACTCCAGAGAGATAAATTATTCAAATGTCCTTGCTTTAATAAACTATAAAAATGAGAATCATAGTGCTGTTCCTCATGCTCACAGTCCCTGCAATTCAATGTGACTATAAAGCTGCTCCTTAGTGCTAACCTGCTAACCCTCCCTTATAGGATGTTACATCACATCAGGAAGTGAGGCATGCTCCCACCACACCCCCTGATCTAGGACTGCAGAGAAGAAGATATTATTAGGAGAAAGGCAGCTACTAACCATGCCCCCTTATGTGATGTAACATCCCAGAATGAAGCGGGAGCACCTAGAGGCATCTCCAATTTTACACTGGTTGCAGGTACTGTGAGGATAAGAAACAACACTATGGATCTCATCTTTTTAGCTAATAATGGCATGGCCATTAGAATATTTTTTTATTTTCCCGGAGTAACCATTCCTGAAAATACTTAAGTGAAGAGATTTCCCAAGGGATAGTGCCTAGGTCATGGAGGACCACTCCATGATTATCTTTCAGTCACTCCACCCCATGAAACTGCTATCAATGGGTGAGGCCCTTCCATTTATTTTTAAACATCACCACTGTGATTTATTTGTTTAAATTGTCTTCATTGTGATATTGGAGAACCAGTGACTATCTAAAAGTTTCTTTGGGTCCTTATTAGATTTTTTATAACAGCATAGCCTTTTCACTGATATAGGAGTAATGCAAATTTAGGCTATACCTGTGACCATGAACTATGGTTACTGTATATCCCTAAGCAGGTGATATGAATTGTGTTATTGATAATATTTAATATAAAGGGCTCCATTTTATCAATCCAGTTAGTCATCCAGATTTGGAGTATGGGGCCCAAGGGTAGATATTGCTAATAAATTCTACTTGTTAATCTGGAATGAGATATTAGTGGAATATTTACAAATTATTTGCACTTTATCCACATATTGATTTGCACTTTATCCACTAGGGTACTTTATTGTGTATGTTTTTAAATGTCAGTATTAAAGGTTACATTTTATAATATTCCCCTATTTGCTGCTACTATATTTGATTTGCTGAGGGATTTGAGTGGTACTGACTGTATCTGCTAGATTTACTATATTTTTCTGTTATTCTAAGGAGATAAATTATTTTAATTGCCAAGCTTTCATCTAATATATAAAGCTCAGTGTATGTATGTGTGTATATGTGTGTGTGTGTGTGTGTGTGTGTGTGTATGTCCGCTAAAGGAATCTGCACTGTCACATTTACAATCATGAAATTTTGCACAGACGCCTCATGTGACCCAGGGAACGTCATAGACTATGTTTTGATGGGAAACATTAACCCCTCGCTTTACAGTTACTCCCAAAAATCCTGCCTCCATTAATCTGAATGGAGCTGGGAGATACGGGCTATTAATAGTATAAAAAGCTTATGTGTGAGTGAGAGACAGAAAAAGACAGCCGAGCAAAGAGACAGGCTGGGAAAGAGACAGAGAGGGAAAGAGACAGCCGGGCAAAGAGACAGTCGGTCAAAGAGACAGCCAGTCAAAGAGACAGACGGGCAAAGAGACAGACAGGCAAAGAGACAGACAGCAAAGAGACAGATGGGCAAAGAGACAGACAGGGAAAGAGAGACAGACAGACACGGACAGAAACAGAGAAAGAGAGAGACACAGAGATAGAGATACAGATAGAGAGAGACACAGAGATAAAGACACAGAGATAGAGAGAGACAGACAGAGAGACTGATACAGAGACAGAGAAACTGATACAGACAGAGAGAGACACACAGAGACAGACAGACAGAGACAGACAGAAACTCAAAGAGAGATAGTTACTATCCCGTGTAACGTCCGGGTGCTACAGCTAGTAAACTATAAAGATGAGATCTATAGCATTGTTTCCCATCCTCACAGGCACTACAATTCAATATGAAAATAAATCACTTCTGGGACGTTAGAACACATCAGAGAGTGGGGTCTGCTCGTGCCTCAAAACTTAATTTAGGACTGCAGGGAAGCAGTTATTATGAGGGGGATGGCATTTATTAACCAAGCCCTCTGAAAAGCAAGAACACGAAGGAGCAGATCCACTGTTACAATGAATTACAGTTACTGTGAGGATAGGAAACAACATTATGGATCTCATCTTTATAATTTATAACGGCATGGCCATTAGAATAATTTTTTTTTATTTCACCGGAGTACCAATTTATGGCAAATCTTAAGTAGAGAAATAACACACTTCTGGGCAGCAGTATCTGTTAACACAAGACCTAAAAATCAAAAAAATTTAAATTTAATACTCCCTAATACTGACTCTTTATTAAAAAATAAAACCATATATTATGTTCAGTTGAAACCAGATAATTACAAACAAAATCTAAAAAGACACATATATCTGTTTTTCTCACTGTATGACATGAAATCAGAATAAACCTTTCCCATTTTACATCAATTAGGAATCAAAATTATTTATATTTGCCAAATTCCAGAATAATGAGAGAGAGAGAGAGAGTGTGTTTTAAGGCATTTTTATTACTTTCTTCAAAGTTAAAGCTTACATACGCTAAGAGTACTATGCCTTTAAACAACATGGGACAGCCCATATGATAATGTCATGCTTTTGGAAGCTTCTGATTTCTGGTTTATTGGCAACATCTGAGTTAATTAGTGACAGACCTATGGATGTATTTTAATACACACCTTAAACACACTGCTTCTGTGACGCCCTGGACTAGCCAGGTAGTCACAGGTAGACCCCCTGCACAAACACCAGCAACTAAAAAGGTGTAACCAGCCAACCTAAAAACCCTGAGTCACCCCTCTCAGGTCTTGACGTTCACACCCGGGGGCGGAGCCAGGTGGTTGTCCACGCCCTCCGAGGAGTTCGGATAGCCAGAGGCAGGAAAAACACAGCAGATGAAGTTAGGGAGGAGAGGAGAGTAGTAGCAGTGTGTCAACGTCTGTCAGGGATCTGGGTAGGAGCCCAGATTCCCTGTGACCAGGAGGCAGATGGTGGTTGCCGCCTGCAGGAGCCGGGAAGACAACTGGTGGAACCGTAAGGGACCGGGACAGGGTAGTGGCCTGCCGGTACCGAACCAGGGAGCCAACTGGAAACTGGAGCACCATGAGGGGTACTCAGACCCAGAACGAGATCCAGAAGCCACTGGACCACATCGAATTCACTGATTGAGGTCAGGACCTTAGGTCCTTTCCCATCCCAAGACCCAAAAGACGGCAACAGCCCACCGAGGGGGATAGAAAGCCACCGCACAGGCAGAGAGATCCCATGGGCCAGCGCCTACGGGCAAACGGGTTCCCCGGCACACATAAAGCCGGGGAGCGGACTACCATTGCTGAAGCATAGGCAGTCAAGTTCTACCACAGAGGTGCAGGACAAAGGCGGGAACCACCAACCTGAGAAAGGGGCAAAGCACAGCCGGCTGCGGGCACCGACCACCATCCTTTTTGGTTTACCAGAGACCCAGGTGTATCTGTCATAGTGAGTACAACAGTGCCCTCGGGCCGCGCACTGCACCACACCATCTTGCCCGCACCTTACAACCACTGGGCCCCGGGACCATCACCCCCCTGCTCACGAAGGGGTCAACACCAGGCTGCATAACACCATCCCCGGGAGCCTAGTTAATGGCATCGGTGGTGTCCACATTCACCACAACCCATGGGTGGCGTCATGAACTTACATCCCTAAAAGCCACGGCCTCGGCCGTGAACCTTCCCCACCGAAATCCCTACACGTAGTGCCAGCTTCCCTTCAGAGCTCCAGATGGAACCCTGCCTTCCTTTTCATCTAGCTCATTTATCCGATGGGCTAATATACTGGGCTCTTTGATGAATTTAACCTCATTTATAATACTTTGTATCTAGATGCTATGACTCATATTATCAGGTTACTTGGTTTGGCGCATCACTTGATTATAATCAATCTATTAGGACTACTTAGTTATTTATCCCTATAGTGGAAAATATACTTTGCTTCCCCATTCTAGGGATTGTATATGCTGATATAATGGTGACATCAGTGAATCTATGGTCCTAACTGCCATACTAAGCGTTGCTATGTTTGACTTTATTGCATCGTGATTGTTATTGTATACAAGCTGTATGTTACACAATTAACTATGTTGTATGGAGATACCCGGGTGTGGGGTATTTGGTTTGAATATGTTTTTAACCCTTTGTGTGATTCAATAAAAAACCCTTCTATTTAATATTGATTGGGTGTGCTTCCCGTGATAAGCAGTTCTTTCCTTCTTCCCCATGTGTTATATTTAAACTGCTTGTGGCAGCACCCTGCCATTTTTCTTAAGTCAACAGTGCGGTGCACCTTTTTCCTAATACAATAGCTTCCCTTCAGAGCGACTTGACCCCCGGGTCCGGGAGGAGCTCAAGCCACCCACCAACGAACATGGATTCGAGCGGATCGGCAGCTGGCCGAGCCCCCGGGGCGGTACACTTCTTTGTGTAACATCATGGGAAATAAAAAAAAACAGCCAAGATCTCAGGAAGAGAATTGTGTACTTGTACAAGTCTGGTTTATCTTTGGGTGCAATTTCCAGATACCTGAAGGTGCCTCGTTCATCTGTACAAACAATTATACTCAATTACAAACAAGATGGGACTGTCTAGCCATCATACCGTTAAGGAAGGAGATGGGTTCTGTGCACCAGACATGAATGTGCTTTGGTTAGATGTGTGCATATGAACCCAAGAACAAAAGTAAAAGACCTTGTGAAGATGCTGGTGGAAGCTGGTAAGATTGTGTCATTATCCACTCTGCTAGGAAGAAGCCATTACTCTGAAAGAAACATAAAAAAAGCCAGATTAATGTTTGAAAATGCACACAAGAACAAAGACCTTCATTTTTTGAGCCATGTATTGTGGTCAGATGAAACTAAAATTCAAAGGTTTGGCCAGAATGACCATCGTTACGTTTGGAGGAAAAAGGGAGAAGCTTTGAAGCCTAAGAATACCACCCCAACTGTGAAACATGAGGGTAGCAACATCATGTTGTAGGGTTGTTTTGCTGCAGGAGGGACTGATGCACTTCACAAAATAGATGGCATCATGAGGAAATAAGATTATGTGTCAATACTGAAATAACATCTCAAGATATCAGCCAAGAACTTCCAAATGGACAATTACCTGAAACATACTGTACTTCCAAACTGGTTTCAAGGTGGATTAAAGAACATGGGCTGAAAGGCCCCTTTAGTTTCAAAGTGGATTAAGGATAACAAAGTCAATGTTTTGGAGTGGACATCACAAAGGCCTGATCTCAATCCTATTGAAAATGTATGGGCAAAGCTGAAAAGGCAGGTGCAAGCAAGGCAACCTACAAACAGGGCTCAGTTACACCAGTTCTGTCATGAGGAATGTGACCAAATTCTTATCAACAACTGTTTGAAGCTTGTGAAAGCATATCCAAAACGTTTGACCCAAGCCATACAGTATAAGGGCAATAGTACCAAATACTAATAAAATTTATGTTAAAATTTGACTTTCCAGAAACTAATAAACATGGCTTAAAACATTCTCACTCTATGATTGGCAAATATAAATAATTTTAGTTCCTAATTGACCTAAAAAAGGAAAGGTTTATCCTGATTTCATGTCATATAGTGATAAAAACATGCATATGTGTCTTTTCAGATAGTGTATACATATGTCTAATTTCAACTGTATGTCTCAAGTTCCCAAGTTTCATGTTTTGACCTCATCAATATATTTGATACTGTATTGCTAATAAAATTAACTGTAAAGTTCCAAATTGAATATCAGACTCCAAGTTACATATTATGATACAATGTGAGAGGCATTCATAGCCATTAAACTATTTGTCAGAATTGGAAAACTAAAAGACTTAAGTTTATATGAACATGTTTGGAACCACATGTCTAACTGAGGCCAAATTTGCCAAAAGTCACTTTTTTGCTCTCGCAATCCCACAGTCTTTCCTTGTCCAAAATTAACCCTCTTTGGTGTATTCAGGGCATCTTAAGTGGTCTTGAGGATCATGGATTAAATTTGTCTACCTAATATAAAATATAATGGGGTATTTAACATTTTTTCCTAGGATTCCTATAGAATCTGATTAATAGAAAAAAATAAAGTACACCTTTTTGAAATCTATGGTTTTATGCATCATATCAAAATAAAAGCATCTGGTCCTGAGCAGGTCACAAAATTAGGTAAATACAACTTCAAATGAACACAATTTGAAAAATGACATTGTGTTGCCACTTATTTAAGACCAAAAGGGAGAAATGGTGTAAAAAAATTAGGCACACTGGATGTATCAATAGCTTGTAAAGCCACCGTTTATGGTTACGGTTATGTGTATGACACTTTATACAGTTTTCATTTCTTTATCTCTCACTTACAAAGGAAACACTGTTTAATTAATTTTTAAATGGTTGTTCTCTTTCAGAAATTTCATTCACATAAACTCCTTTAGGTGCAGACAAAGAAATTAAGCTTTACTTTTCTTCCTAGGAGGTGCAGCATTGTGTTACCGCCATTGCATTGGTCCCTGTTTGGCTGCAGTGGTGAAGTTGACAGCACTGCAGCCTATCACTGAGCTTAGAGGCACGTGTTTTCTACTTCGGTTGACCTCAGTGACTAGCTGAATTGCAACAATGTTACTGCTGAAGTCAAACAACAATGATCGAGCAATGGAGGAGAAACAATGCTAAACTAGGGAAGGCGAAGTGGAGTTAAGTTTATTTTTTCATACCTAGTATAGCCTGTGGGCATTAGTGTTCTGAAGGAAGATGTCCCTTTTAACTTCAATCCAGTAAGTTCTAAGCATAGATAGCCCAAAACTGAAATACAAATTGGGTCAAATATTAGAGATTCTAAAATTCATTAATACACCAATACCTAATCTCAGGAGAATAATACTGTGCTCAGACTGACAAGATTCTCCTCTTAATGAAATGAAACTTTTACAACTAAATACATTCAGATTTAAATTGAAATCAGCTCCCAAAGCTGATAATATGAGAATAATTAGTCTCTTTTATCTTCCCAGGAGAAACTGGCAGATGATAAACTCTTTTTTTATTAAATGTAGCCATAGGCTTACAATCTGTTTATGCTTTCAAAAGGATACTGAGAAAGACCAAGCTGGAAAATGACACCTATTTAAAAACATTTACTCCACCAGCGGTAAGTCTTTGTGTTGTGAGCAAACTAAAAACTGAGATGAAAGTCAAATGCTGCTTAGTTGACAGGGGATCATGTCAGTTTATATAATGTCCTGCTGAGGGTCTCTGCAATGCTTTCATTGCTTGTAGAGTTAGAAAGAAGTGAGCTTATTTCCATACTCATAGCACAGTCTGAAGCATGAAAACCCCACCGGAAACTAGTATGGATTTGAGTATTTTAAATTGTGCAGATTGTATTACTTGTATAGATGGATAGTTCAATATATGAATGAAATGGACAGTTAAATAATTGGATTAGTTACAGTCATCACTGCACACCCTCTTGGAATGTAATGATTTTACATATCTGTCCATAATAAACAAAAATCTGGTGCTGGTTTTAATATTAAGTACCTGTAAATGCAACATTAGATGAACAACATTTGACAAAATACACTGTGTCCTTATTTAGTTTGCATAAACAATGCTTAATTACAAACATATGTAAGGGTACCGTCTCACTAAACTACGTACCAGTGATTCCGACCACAATATGACCTGGTCAGGATTGCTGGTGCGTTGCTACATGCTCGCTGGTGAGCTGTCAATCAGGCAGATCTCACCAGCGACCAGTGACCAGCCACCAGCCAGCAGCGACTCGTGGAAATGATGCTGCGCTTGGTAACGAAGGTAAATATCGGGTAACTAAGCAAAATGAATTTGCTTGGTTACCTGATATTTACCCTGGTTACCAGTGCAACCGCTTAGCGTTGGCTCCCTGCACTCGTAGCCAGGGTACACATTGGGTTACTAAGCAAAGCGCTTCGCTTAGTTACCCAATGTGTACTCTGGATACACATCGGGTTACTAAGTCCTTTCATCTGTGTTTCCTCTAAATTGTTCCCTCTTAAAAATACATGCTAGTGTTTATTTCCAATGTACTGGCATTATCTTCTGCTCTTATTACTGTTGACCAGCAGTTGGAAGTGTTTCCTTGCATTTACTTCTGCATCCCTGCATCCCTTTACACATAGTGTGTGAAAATTAAGTACATCTTTATTACTTTTCTTGCATTTGAATTTAGAGGGTAACTAGCTATTGAAATGTCTTTGGTTAAGTGTTTATCAGCAAGTTTGACCATCTCCTATAAAAGCAGAAGTTTTGCTGTATGCTGGTCTAGAGAATGTAGGTTTGTTTTAACACAATGCCAAGGAGGAAATATATAAGCAATTAAATAATTTTGGTTGACAATCAATCTACATCAATCTGTGAATTTTTATTTCAGAAATCAATAGTACATATGACAGAAGGCAACTCTGTAATATTTCTTATCAGACGAATTTGCTTTTTTCTCTGCCAGAATTGATCAGTCATTATCAACATTTTGAATTCTGGGGTAAAATCTGTATTCAGAGAAGACTCCCATTACTGAGAGGAGATGACAGCTGTTACTGATGAGATTCTAAGATGACAGAGGAGCCAGAGGGAGTGGCTAGCTGTAGAAACAGAGCTCCGCCCCTCCTGCCTCTTCAATCTACATAGAATCTCATCAGTAACAGCTGCCATCTTTCTCAGTAATGGGAAAGTCTTCACTGAATACAGATTTTACCTTAGAATTGAGAATTTTGATAATGACTGATCAATTCTGACAGAAAAAAAAGAAGCAAATTTGTTTGATAAGATATATTACAAAGTTGCTTATTTTCATGTGTATTATTGATATAAGAAATAAAATTTACGGTTACGCATAAGCTTTCAGACACTGTGAGGAACAAATTTTATATATTATGTACTGATAGTAAATCATAAAACTCAAAGAGGGTGTACTTATTTTTTCATGTCTGTAATATGCTGGATATTGATATTGTGAGTGTTAAACTTGCAATATTTTTGCATCACCTTGCATTATACTATTTGCAATGCTTGCCCATTAGAATGCACATGTAATGGGCAGTAAAGCTATGCAGCAGATGGCATGAGTGTGTTATATTAGCATGAAATTAACATTTATTTGGCACATGCTACATATGTAAATATGAGATACAGGGTCAGATACTGTAGATATCAGATTACTATTATATGCTTAGAAAAAAACTAAAGGAAAATAGAAATAATAACTAAAACAAACCTCAATTTTATTTATCCCAAAAATTTGTATCCTTACATGTATTGATACTAGGTACTCCCTTGCACTACCTGCATGATAATATACCCATCACATTAGTATGGATATTCTAATTTATATACATAAAGATACTCTGGTTATAAATCTAAATTCACAATGTGACAAAATAGTAACTGATCTTACTCCTTTCTCAGCAGTGTACAAAGTGAAAGGTGAAGTATGGTTGTTAAAGGGAACCTGTCAAGAGTTTTTTGTTCTATAAGCTGCGGCCACCACCAGTGGGCTCTTATATACAGCATTCTAACATGCTGTATATAAGAGCCCAGGCCACTGTGTAAATCATAAAAAACACTTTATAATACTTACCTAACGGTCACGCTATGGTGGAGTTGGGCCATATGGGCGTCTCCGTTGTCCGGTGCTGGCGCCGCCTCTTTCGGCCATCTACATCCTCCTTCCGAAGCCTGTGGTGTGCATATTGCATCCTATGTCATACACACTCGCCAGTCCCGCACAGGCGCACTACAATACTTTGATCTGCCATGCTCAGGACAGATCAAAGTGCGTCTGTGCAGGACCTCAATGCCGGTGAGTGTGAATGATGTAGATGCTTCATGTACCCCGACTACAGAAGAAGGAAGGCATAGATGGAAGAAAAAGGCGGCGCCACCACCAGAGAATGAAGACGCCCATCCAACCCAACTCCACCGCAGCGCGACTGTTAGGTGAGTATTATAAAGTGTTTTTTATGTTCTACACAGCAGCCTGGGTTCTTATATACAGCATGTTAGAATGCTGTACATAAGAGCCCAGTGGTGGTGGTCGCAGCTTATAGGCCAAAAAAGTTTTGACAGGTTCCCTTAACAGAGATCCTACAGCGATTGTAGCTCATAAGTCCAAAGCTCATCGTGTATTGAAAATTCAGTGTTTACAGAAACCCCTACACATGGACATATCTCTCAATATGTTCAAGAAGTTAAATTTGGAAAATACAGCTTTAGGAAATTTCTTTAGTCAGCAGTTATGTAGCTACTACATCGAGTTCCTTGAAATCTATCTACTTATGTATCGCTCACATAATAAAATACTGTTATAAATGCATATTCTAATTGAAGTAAATTTCTGAAAGTGGCGCACAACAGCTAAAAAAATCTTCAAATTCATTAGGAGGAGCATGCCTCTTAATGGATTTGTCTCATCTTATTCCAGAAAAACTTAATTAAGACTTGCTGCAAAATGAATGTGACTTCCATTCTGAAAAGCAATTTTGCTACATTTTCCCATTGATACTTACTTGTCTCGATAAATACTAGCTTCTGCCTTAAAGATACAACTAACACAACCGCTACTTCTCCAAATTGTCTTTACAATCTCTATCAATTCTCAAAATTCAGTACCCACATTATTTTCTCAAAGTGTTTCATCAAAATGATGACAGAGTAGATAACCTTTAAATAAATGTAATACAGATGTTTACTTGATGAATGAAATGAGCAATATATTATGGCAAAATCTGTAGCAAAATTATTACTAAGGTACCATATCTCTTTGATACATAAGTCAAGACTGGAGTCCAGAAGGAAACTTACTGTGTATGAAATAAATTGTGGCACACAGAATGTCTTACATCAAGTTTATGTAAAAACTTACAAAGTGGTGTGCAGACATTATCTTACTTACAAAACACTTAATATAACCTTCAAATTTAAGAAACAATAGAATTAAAAGGGAATATTTGATATCACATGGTATAATTGTAAAAAAGAACAAAGAATGTGAGGAAAATAGCAGATTGATCCATAAAGAATCAACTTTGAGTTAAGTTTCGGCAAGTTAACAGGTTTTGTGAACTCACTCTATGATTCATTTGACAAGTGTTGGGAAAAAATGCAAAAATTCCATATGCCACTTTGCACAGACAAGATTCAGAAATCTGGCTAATGGCATCAGGCTCATAATATCATGGGTCAGGGAGTGGTAGTCTCAGTCTGTTTGCCAAATGCCTAAGTGATGTAAGTGCTTTTTTCTCTGTTTTTGGCTATATATCTATATAGAGTTTTTTTTTTTTGCTCTATATCTATCGTGATCTTATTGAATAGGGTGTTTTCCCTTGGACACCAGCACTATTTGGGTCTGCATGGTGCTATTTATCAACAGGATCCCCTCTTTGAATCAGCCATTAGGCTACAGAGGGTTTTCCTGAACCACTATTGCAGTTTACTATTGGCCTCCTGAGGAACCCACTTCTGGGAGAAACGCGTTGAGGCTTGAAATTACCATTCTGTTCACATCAATGAGATAAGTTGTCTTCCTCCCCACTGTCCACCTGCCACACCAATTTGTTTGTTGCACTTATCTCAGGCACTAAACCTTTTTTCCGTCAGGGACTTCAGGGGCAGCAGGGAAAGTCATCGTGGAGTAGGGGCACCATATCGCATTTTTAGGGAGCCAACCCCTGCTGTTAGGCAGTGCACAGATAGGTGCAGCTATTGAGGGTCAGCAATCTATCCTTTGCACTTTTAGTAATCACGGTGTGGTTTTCAGTGATTTAATAAAGTATTTAAGTATTATAGGGTCAGTCTATGTGCATGTATTTTGTTATTCCCTAGTTGTTATCACATATATGAGTCTCTCTATATCTATGAAAAATAAGTCAAAATTTAAAATGATATAGAGAATTTCTGTACCTGCATGGTACCTGTTGGTACTTTGTGTGGTTGTATATTGATTGAGTTATAATAGCACTTCTAGCATTTCTTTACTCTTCAACACTGCAAACAATGAGGGAAGCTTAAGCTCTTCTGCCTTCATAAGAATCTGTCAATAGTTTTTAAACACCTAATCTGATAGCAGCATAATGTATGGGCAGAGATCCTGATTCCAGTGATGTCACTTACTGGGCTGCTAGTGTAGTTTTGATAAAATCACTGTTAAATCAGTAGTAGATTATCATTAGAGGACTAGTTGGTGAGCTGCCAGGTACTCCAGCATATGCATGAGTTCTGTTTAACTGCTAAATCTGCAGCAGAGAAAATATTGATTTTATCAAAATTCCAGCAAACAGTTCAGTGACACATCGCTGGAATCAGGGTCTTTGTCTCTAAATTATGCTGCTCTCAGATGAGGTAGCAAAAACTTGGTGATAGATTCCCTTTATTTTTGTTACTAAACAAAAATCCTGAAACTGAGGTTTGTATGTCACAAAATATTTTCATAGTTCAGACATAATATTTCATAGTTCAGACATAGACACAATTGTCTACCTCAAAGTGTGTGTTGTAAAAAAAAAAAGTTTGTACACCTCGTAGTGGTGATAATCCAATATTTGAAGCACATGTGTCAATGAGTACAATCACCGGTTGCAGTTGCTTGCTTTTGGGACATGGACCTACCAAGCCTTACTTGTTATTTTCAGTTTTGTAAAGACAGAGAGGCATTGTCTTTTCAGTAAATCTTTTAATGAAAGTCCACAATGTAATTTTTTTATTTTTTACAACCATGTGCTAGATGTGATCTGGAATACAATGCATACTATACATTTTAGGCATTTATTTTAGGCCTCAGCCACACTCATGTAAAAATAACGCACGTGCTGCGAGACACGTATTTTCCTTGCATGTTGCGTGACGAAAGTACGTGTCTCCGGTAAATGCGGGCCACGTGTGTTCTACGTGTGCTATCCACGATAACACACGGAGAACCGGTAATTTACATGCTCTCGTGGTCCTTGCTGCTGTCCAGGGTACTCATCTTCGGATTCAGCCCCGCCCACTCCCCGCTGATGCTGCTACCGGCCGAGCGGAGGGGCGGAGATCAGCGCCCGTGACATCATGCCCACCTCCTTAACACGCTCATAATGAGTGCCGGCCGGCACCAACTGTTTACAGAGGGAGATTCTGCAGGGCTGAAGGAGGTGAGTGTTTGTTTTTTTTATTTTAAAATAATGACACGTATTTCTCCAGCGCGTGTCACACGTGACCACATCCACACTACATCCGTGTGCTACGGGTGCGGGCCGTGTGACACCCGTGATGCTGGAGAAAAACAGACATGTCGGCATTTTTTAAACACGTACAAACGTACAATCCACACGGACACACGTTCCCTGTGGATTTACGTTAATGTGCCTGTTACCATAGGGTAACATTAGTGTACGTGTGTACTTGTCTCCGGTACGTGAAAAAACTGCAAAACTCGTACCGGAGGCACGAACGTGTGACAGAGGCCTTATATAAATAAGCATTGTACATCTATTTTTAGAAGACCATTTAATATCTATTTTTAACCTCAATCCATCTGATTTCATATTAAGATGTAAATAAAGAATCGATTTGTAATATGTCGTAATTGTTTCTGCAACATGTTATTGCCTGTAGATGCCTACTTTATTCTGGACACTTGCACTTTTTATTAGCAGTAGAATACAAATGCTACTGCACTTACTAAAAAAGGGGGCTTGGAAGGGGTTTGCGTAGGGGTATGGTCCAGGAAAATGATTACTTCAGGGTGATATTAAATGGTAAATGACACACTACAAAATTGGTAGTTTTTAAAAAAAAAAAAATGCATTTTATTAAATAACTTTAAAAGTATTTCAGGAAAATACACTAAGTTGGAAGCTCATATTGAAACTGTAGAACCAACTGGATAGGTGTAAATCCTTTCAAAAAATGAACAGGGATAAGTATAATCGTATTTGAGGTGACAAGTGTTATGAAATCCAAAAGAGTAAAATTTACCGGATAGTAGCAATTTTTGCTGACTGAAGTGTGACACTTAAAGAATTGCAAGAAGAAGGTGAAGAACTAAAAAGGAGAGAATTAGATATGTATATTCACCTACTGGAAATGATATGGTTTATGGAGTCTTCTATAGAGGCAGCCTGATTATAGATACCTGTATGTGAGGAACAGGAGGGCTCTATATACGTGGCTTGTATGGATGAAATGTTGTAGTACCCTGTAATGATGATAGTTACAGGTTATATATTTTTAGTTTAATCACACGATTAATCCTGCTAATAATAGGGATAAATACCCGATGTGGTGTTTTCCCTTGGATGTGTGCAGGAGCTGATCCTAGATAGTTGCTCAAACATTTCCTTTTTTTTTTTCTTCACCCCTCCCCAGGAAGGTATATAAAGCAAGGAATACACTTAGGTGCCATCCCTGATGAAGAAGGTCTGAGACTCTTTGAAACGCATTGGACCTAAGACCGTGTAATTCGGTTTAAAAGCGAGAGTAACCGAGGGTGGTAGTGGAATTGGTGTAAAGGAGCATTGGTCGGACAGGAGTACACCAACTCCTCCACCATGCTTGTTACTGGGGCGGGGTGTGTGAGAGAGTTGGAGACCACCATAAGAAATTGCAGCAGGGGAAGCAGTGTCAGAGGGGGTGAGCCAGATTTCTGTGATGGCGAGGAAGGAAAGTTTATTAGTGATGAAAAGATCATGGATCTAGGAAAGTTTATTTCAGACAGAGAGAGCGTTCCATAGAGCTCCTGTTAGTGGGACTGTGGGAATCGGGGCTGGGTGAATGGGTATAAGGTTAGAAGGGTTGCGGAAATTAGTGTTAGAGTGTGGATGGCAGTTAGATGTGATTATTGGGATGTGGTGCGGAGGACCAAGGTTTGGAGAGATATCTCCAGCAGTGAGGATAAACAGAGATAGTGTTAGTAGGTGGAAGCAGGAGAGGCCATGAGGTGGCCGTGTATGTCTGGAGACACTGGGTGAAAAGTGGAGGAACAGATCTGAGGAGAGGGTGAGATGGGTGGGGAGCATGGAGGGAGAGATGAATAGCTCATTACTGGTGTAGGGATTAGAGGGGAAAGTAGAAAGTGAAGTGTTATAGGAGTGAAAGTAAAAACACACACAAACATTGTTTACTGTGACTATGTATCCAGTTACCTTCCGGTCCCTTCCTGCCCAATTCTGGCCTAATTCATTTTCTGCATACTTATAGATCCACACTTAGTGATCCACAGGCCGACAGTGTCTAGGCTGACAGTGTGCTACAGATATATAGTGTTAGGAAGTCACTGAGGTGGATCACAGAAGGGGGGGGCTGGTGCTTTTCTTAATTACTTAAATCAAAGCTGAACCCAGCTGTTGGATAGCAAAGGCAAAGATAACAGGGGGTCATAAAGATTGTTTACTGTGACTATGTATCCAGTTACCTTCCGGTCCCTTCCTGCCCAATTCTGGCCTAATTCATTTTCTGCATACTTATAGATCCACACTTAGTGATCCACAGGCCGACAGTGTCTAGGCTGACAGTGTGCTACAGATATATAGTGTTAGGAAGTCACTGAGGTGGATCACAGAAGGGGGGGGCTGGTGCTTTTCTTAATTACTTAAATCAAAGCTGAACCCAGCTGTTGGATAGCAAAGGCAAAGATAACAGGGGGTCATAAAGAAAAGTGAGAATGGGGGTTCATGGAGTCGTCAGTTACAGACATACCAAATGCACAGAAAGGAGGATACCTTCCAGTTCTCTGACAGGCCCAAGTTACCAAGCACTGTCTACACACCTGGAACCTCTCTGCAGAACTAACTCTCTTCAGGCCTGTCTCTGCAGCCAACCCTCTGGCCCTCTGTCATTCCTCCCATCATGCCTCTCAGTTCCCTTAGCAACCAGAAAATATCTGTTACAACGTTCATACTAAGGAAACAGAAATGCCCATCTACTGGAGCGCTAAAAAGGAAAAAGGGACCAAAGGGTTTTTTAAAAAAATTAGCCATACCTATTATTTATGGTCCCTTATGAGCCACAATGCATTTCGACAACCAGTATATTGTCTTCCTCAGGTGATAATACCTGAGGAAGAAAACATACTGGTTGTTGAAATGCATTGTGGCTCATAAGGGACCATTAAAAAAAGGCTTGGCTAATATTTAAAAAAAAACTTTGGTCCCTTTTTCCTTTTTAGCGCTCTACTAGACTGGCTTTTCTGTTTCCTTGCATATATTCCCCTTTGTGGGAAGTTCGACAGGAGCTGCCAAATAGGATTAGAGTTGCTGGACACCAGGTACAACATCACGGAGACCACAGGACCTGCGGTGACAGAGCATTGTGTGTGATCACGTGATGTCCGGACCGAGCACACTGAAGTCGCATCATTAGAGAGCGGATGGCAGGAATCCTTCCACGGGTACAATCTTAGCCTAACACTAGGGTTGTGTGGGGGTGCACAACCCTTTAATGTGAGCAGTAGATAAGACTTTTTAGCTTCTAAACCTCACTGGTGCTCCTCATTGCACTCCCTCCTCATTTTTCTTTAAATAATCACACTAAAACCTTCTCTTACTCTAATACTAGGGATGAGCGAGTGAGCGGATCAAGCATATTGAAATGCTCGAGTGCTCGACCCGAGCACCGAGCCCATTGTTAACCTACGGGAAACTTGGGCAACGGCACCCACGCCGGTCTCCAGAAAGCCTAAAATTGTCACAAATGTATAAGAACAGAGCTCTAATGACATGGGAACAGCATGAGGAAAACCCCTGTAAGCTTTTCTGACTCCCAGGTCACTGCTGTGAACAATATTGTCTCAGTATTAGGAGGAGGAAGAATCCTGTGTTCC
This sequence comes from Anomaloglossus baeobatrachus, assembly GCF_048569485.1. Lineage (NCBI taxonomy): Eukaryota > Metazoa > Chordata > Amphibia > Anura > Aromobatidae > Anomaloglossus > Anomaloglossus baeobatrachus. The sequence goes on along the minus strand of NC_134354.1, from coordinate 170,782,137 downwards.
TCTTCCTGTGTGACATTTTTTCTGCCACATTTTTAACAAAATATTCTTTCCCTTTCCAAAGAGGAAGTAACAAAAAAGTATGTTAGTAGATTCACATCCAAAAAGCTAACAATTGCAACAAACTGCTCCATTGGTATTAAGTGTATGGGTGTCAAATTCTAGTAGAAGAATAGGTTTGCAGAAACAGATATGCACAGTTAAAGGGATGCACTGTACAAACCAAGCACAGGAGCATGGTGCATCATGACATGGCCAAATATTTAAGTACACTTTTCTACTTGCTTATCTTCCATCTCTCTCCATCCTTCTCTAACTGTATGTACTCACAGCTGTCAATCAAAGAAGAAGAGGGGGTGGAAAGAGAGGTAATGCAAGCTGTTGGGAATGTGCACTTAAATGTTTGGCCCCGCCATGATGCCCAAATGAGAAATCCGTCAGAGTTATCAGAAATGTTAGGAATGGCCAAATCAACAGTTTGGTATATTCTGGAAAATAAAAGAGCACTGGTGAACTTTGGAACTCAAAAAGGCCTGTACGACCACTATGGCTGTTGGACTCCATTAGTGTCCCACTGGTGCCAAGCAATTTCCAGCACCTCTGCATTGCACCCTCAAGCTCATTTTTACTAAGCCATTATAATGGCAAACACTAAGGAAACTTAGTGGCATCCAAAAAGTGGCTGTTGGACTCTATTAGTGTCCCACTGGTGCCAAGCAATTTCCAGCACCTCTACATTGCACCCTCCTGCTTATTTTTACTAAGCTATTATAATAGCAAACACTGAGGAAACTTAGTGGCATCCTAAAAGTGGCTTTTTGACTCCATTAGTGTCCCACTGGTGCCAAGCAATTTCCAGCACCTCTGCATTGCACCCTCAAGCTCATTTTTACTAAGCCATTATAATAGCAAACATTGAGGAAAGACAACAGTGGTGGGTGATCGCAGAATCCTTTCAATGGTGAATTAAAGCCTCTTCACAACATCGACTTAAATGAAGAACACTCTCCAGGAAGTAGGTGCTTCAGTATCTAAGTCTGCAATAAAGAGAAGAGTTCAGAAGAGCAAGTACAAAGGGTTCACCACAAAGTGTAAACCATTAATCAACCTTAAAAATAAAAAGGACAGATTTGACTTTGCAAAAAACAAAAAACATCTAAAGAAGCCAGCCCAGTTCTCAAAAAACATTTTTGACAGGTGAAGCTAAGATCAACCTGTACCAGAATGATGGGAAGAAAGAATGGAGAAGGCTTGGATAGGCTCATGATTCCAAACACACTACATCTTCTGCAAAACATGGTTGAGTCAGTGTGATGGCCGTGCATTCATGGTTTCAAATGGCACTGGGTCAACTTGTGTTAATTGATGATGTGACTAATGACAGAAGCTGAATGAATTCTGATGTGTAAAGGGTTATACTTTTAACTCAGATTAGATCAAATGCAGCAAGGTTGATTGGCTGGTGTTTTTCAATACAGTTTGATCCCAAAAATACTTGGAAAACAAACCAGGAGTATTTTAAGTTAAAGAAGTCGAATATTCTGCAACGGGGTCAATCACCAGAGTTCAACCCCATCGATCATACATTTAACATCCTTAAGACAAAACTTAAGGCAGAAAGAAAGAAAGAGAAACAACATCTGAAATCGGCTGCAGTAAAGGCCGGCAAAGCATCACAAAGGAAACACAGAATTTGGTGAGGTCCATGGCTTCCAGACTTCAGAAAATTATTGCCTCCAAAGAATTCTCCACAAAGTATTAAAAATTAACTTTTTATTTATATTAAAGTTAATTTTTCTAATTACTCTTGCACCCCTGAAATGATGAGGCTTTGCGGATAAATGTTTGCAATTTCTTGACAACCTCTATAATTAAACCTGGAAATCTACACTAAAATTTCATCTCAGTTGTTTCATTTTAAATATAAAAAAAATAATATGCAGAGCCCAAATCCAAAAATTTGGTCACTGTCCAAATATTCTTGTTCTCAACTGTATATGCTGGTTTATGATCAATCAGATTTTTTAAAGCAAGATTTAATATTTTCCTACTTTTTTCAATATTTAATATTTTCCTACTTTTTTCAATAGAATATTCTAATTAATCTTTTTTTGTGTTTCACAGATATTCACATTGTGTATGCAGCTGTGTAAACTAGGTAAGAGTACTTGTAACACTGTCATAAAAGATTGTTTTTCAGTTTTGGGATAAATTTAATGTGAGCCTAAATTTTAATAAATTTTTGTTATTTTAAAATGTTATAGTTATTGAGCAAAGTCAAAATAAAATAAGAAACACAACATGCGATACAAGTGCTCAAAGATCTAACACATTGCTAAAGAATTTAAGTAATTCTTAGTCACACATGGTTTTACTAGACCTCACCATTGTTCTGTTCTGGAACTGATTTATAAAGTGCAAAGGTGTTATATTTACACGGTACAGAAATCCCCCGTAAACAGACTTCAGTCACTACGGTTCACAAAGGTCAGTAATATTTATCTTGCCAGTCTTGTAATTGGAAACATACTTCTATTTACTATGATGGCAATACATACCATCCCTCCTACACTATCAGAAGGACATGACAAATGAAAACTAACATAGCCTTTGGGTGAACTGATAATTATTTTCCAGCTTCTCGTTGTACCCACTAACTATTACAGGTGCAATGTTAAAGGGGTTTTAAGCTACTTATGAAAAAAAATCAACTCAAACCATGTCCCATTAGTCACTGGTTTGTAGTCATTGCATATAACCACAGAAAACTTACAATCTTGCTGCTCAATTCTCTCTCTTGTTACATAGACTTTTTCCATGATTATAGTAAAAATGTACCAAAATAATTAGACATGAGGGTAAGGAACAAAATATTTATAAATCTAGTAATTGATAGATGTCATGTTTTCTGATTAGATTAGGTATTCTATTTTCTTATGATCTTATCTCCAGTTTTTCTAATGCCATGAAACCTGCTTTTGACAACTGCCAAGTTTGCTTTTGAGACTTCCTTGGCTGCTGTTCTAAATATCTAAGTATCATGGGGTGTGACATGGTAATGTGGAATGGGGGCGCCTAGACTGTCCCTCAGGCTAGGGATCCTAAGCTATTCCTTATTCCAGAGGTACTGCAGATGGCAAAGAAGTCTGGACCACCAGTGTAGCCTTAACTCCTGAATATCCCTGGCATATTACTCCACCCCCCCCCGGTGGGCCAGGACAGGAGGGATGAATCCCACAAAAACAGACAGGGTAAAACCAAAGCTCAAACTCACTGCAAGCACACATAAGGGTAAAGACATTATATGCTCAGGGGGAAATAAAGTACAGGGAGGAAATAACAAACAACAAGGATATATCCACAGCACACCAAATAGCACTCAGCAGTTCACCAATAGCTGGATCAAAATGGAAAACGGCCGGTATCACTAGTGCAAAGCTAAAGCTATAATCAGCATGGAAGAACAGGTTCCACCATCTTTGAAAGGGCGGAGGCAGCTGTGATAGGTCTTCAGCAACCTGTGACCCTAGCAACAATTCACAAGCCAGAAAGAATTAACTCCTTATAGACTGATCACCAGTGAGCACAAAACAGGCCGACACCCAGCTTTGACTGAGCAACTCAAAAGCACTAAGTGGTGTGTCAGACTCCGCAGTGTGAACAGGGTCTGAAGTCACTATGACACCTGGTGAGTATAGAGCAGAACACCGCATGACACTAAGGCTGAAAACCAGGGCAAAAAAATTAACTAGAATTAAGGCCGCTTTACACGCTACGACATCGCTAATGCAATATCGTTGGGGCCACGAAATTTGTGATGCACATCCGGCCGCATTAGCGATGTCATTGTGTGTGACACCTATGAGCGATTTTGAATCGTCGCAAAAACGTTCAAAATCGCTCATCGGTGACATTGGGGTACCTTCTCAAATATCGCTGCTGGAGCATGTACGATGTAGTTCGTCGCTCCTGTGGTAGCACACATCGCTCCATGTGACGCCGCAGCAACGAGGAACCTCACCTTACCTGCCACCGCCCGCAATGCGGAAGGAAGGAGGTGGGCGGGAAGTTATGTCCCGCTCATCTCCGCCCCTCTGCTTTGATTGGGCGGCCACTTAGTGTCATCGCTGTGACGCCGCACGGACCGCCCCCTTAGAAAGGAGGCGGTTCGCCGGTCACAGTGATGTCGCAGAGCAGGTAAGTCCGTGTGACAGGTCCAGGCGATGTTGTGTGCCACGGGAAGCGATTTGCCCATGTTGCACAACCGATGGGGGCGGGTACCAACGCTAGCGATATCGGTACCGATATTGCAGCGTGTAAAGTGGCCTTTAGACTGCTGTAGGGGCTGGTGGCTACAGTTTATACATAACAGGAGGCGCTGGGGCTACAGTATATACAATCAAGGGAATGCTGGGGGGCTACAGTATATACATCACAGGAGTGGTGGGGGCAAATACATCACAAAGAAGGCTAGGGGCAAAGATATTACTGAGGACATAGACAAAAATGGGTGCATGCACATTATGGGGGTCACTGTGGGGGCATACACATTACTGAGTGGTAAAGACATCACTGGGTGGCAACACATTACTTGGGCACAGACATCACTGGGGAGAATACATGTTACTGGTGGGCATACAAGTTACTGAGATCAGTATGGGGCAAACACATACTGAGGACACGGAGGGGCATAAATATTATTGGGGCAAGAATGTGGCATACATATTACTGGTATCTGGGGGGGCATATGGTCCCCGGAAATCTGCCCAGAGGCCGCAGGTAAGAGGGTGACCTGCTACTGCTTACCACAAGTTTCCCCTGGCTGTCTAGGGCCCCGAAACTTGCTCAGGTGCACCAGATGCTGAAGGTGACCCTGTACTACTGATAGTTGTTTTTTGTTACCTTTTAACTATTTAACATTTTCTCTAAGTTAAAAGGATACATATGCTTATGTATATATAATTGCAACATTTGAAACCTGCCCAGCACCAGTGCATTGAACCCTGCCTCTGGATAGGAAAGGAATTTAAATCCTCCAGGTAGCATTTGAGTTTCAGTCATGGGGGTGGCACTGGTGCAGGTTCAGTCACCACGCTGTGTATTGAGAGTGGCTTTTGGAACGGCACCCCCGCACTGAAAGACAGCTGGGTGTAATGCTGAGTGGCTGTCAATGCGTGGACATGGTTAGAGCTGCTGCTCTCCATACACAGAACGGTGAGTGAACTCTTGGCACCACTTGGACGACTGAAACTTGAAAACTGCCAGGGGAATAAAATTAATGTCCTTCTGACAGCCGGGGTTCAATGTGCAGGTGCCGGGAAGGTTTCTAACACTATTAACCAGCAGAATAGCCCCATTTCTCCAGGTTAATAGTACTTTTACATATTAAATGAAAAAAGGAAAAGACTGTACAAGGGCTTGGAAAATTTGTATAATTTTATTAGAGTCAAAGTTTACAAAAGATAAAAAAGTTTAAAAAGGAGAATGATATGAGAGAGCCAGCAGGTGGCGTACTCACACCACAACCCAAAGACCAAGTCTATAGAAATAATAAAATGTGCTGAGGCACCATGCTGAAAGCACTAACAGAAGCTGCCTAAAAGCTATATCATAAGTGACTGCCAAACGGCATGTCCCAAGAGTCAATAATAATGCAAAAGCAGTCAGGCAGTTTCAGGGTATAAAGCAGCAGGTGCACATAGAAAAAGAAACAAAGTAACAGCACACAGCGAGTGGAGATGTCATATACCTGGGTTGTGGGGTGAGAATCCAAGAGAACCCGACCTAGGTTTCGATCTTAATGCCTTCTTCCGCATATTCATTTTAAAGCGGGCTTTACATGCTACAATTTATCTAACAATGTGTCGGCGGGGTCACGTCGTAAGTGACACACATCCTGCATCGTTAGTGATATTGTAGCGTGTGAAACCTCCGTGCAATTGCGATTGAACGTTAAAACGTTGATCGCATACACGTCGTTCAATTACTAAAAATTGATCATCCGGTTGTTAAGTGCTCCCGAGGTAGCACACATCGCTGTATGTGACACCCCGGGAACGATGAACAGCAGCTTACCCGCGTCCCACCGGCAATGCGGAAGGAAGGAGGTGGGTGGGATGTTTACGTCCCGCTCATCTTCGCCCCACTGCTTCTATTGGCCGGCTGCCGTGTGATGTCTCGGTGACGCCGAACGTCCCTCCCACTCCAGGAAGTGGATGTTCGCCGCCCACATCGAGGTCGTGTGGATGGTAAGTACGTGTGACGGGAAAGAATCGTTTGTGCGACATGGTCAACAAATTGAACGTGCCGCACATACGATGGGGCCGGGTCACATCGCATACGATATCGTATGCGAAATTGTAAGGTGTAAAGCAGGCTTTAGACTATTAAATTGCAAACAAAAGAAAACACCAACACTGTTGACTGAATTATTGCTATATAGAATATACTTCTGAAAATTAAAGTATGCAGCACATAAATTAGATAATTCATGAGCCCACAATCCACAACAATGCATATCTGTCTTTGATGGGATTCTAACCTAATATTTATTAAACATGCTTTTCCCAGGGTAAAAGTATACAAATTTAAAGAGCAAGTAGGATCCTGCGCTAATTACAAAGAATGTAATGAAAGGTTATCTTTCTGCATTTATATGTGTGCTTTTTTCCTCATGTTCCATTACCTTCCCCTGATGAAGCTCTTGCTATAGAGCAACACGCGTAGGGTCAGTGCTCATCTGTCTGGCACCTTACTATGGCTTAATTTTGCCTTTATTTTGTAAGTTTTCCCTTCTGGACCCTCTCTTTGGTGGCTTATTACTCTCTTTGCATGTTCCAGGGTGTTTACCTAGGTCATCTTAGGTTCCACTATTTATAATTGTGTCTAGCATTTTGTATTATCTTGCATGCATGTATATGCCCCTTGCATTAGCACTTTACTGTTGGGTCCATGGGACAGGTGTCTGAGTGTCTTTTAAGTGTTTTTAATGGTGTTTTTTGACTTTCATGTATTTAATAAATATTTGTGTTACTTTTTGAATCCATTTGGTGAGTTGAGTGCTTTATGCCTACTCTCTTTCTCCCTTTGAATGTTTTTTATTTCACAGCAAAGTTTTTAAGTAAAAATAACAAAATCTCATATAGAAACACTGTTATCAGGAGATTTGTTAATTTGTCAACAAATTGGACACTATTGTCACTCAGATGACTGTGGGAGAAAAGCCATTTATTTGTCCTATTTTCATATTTAACACTAAAATGTTCATACTTAGTTGGATAGCAATTACTTGCAGCCTACCAACTGCATCTCTGGACATGCAGCCCCATATCATAACACTCAGAGGATGCTTCATGGTGGGTACTGTACACTCTGGCAAGCAATCCTCTAGAGCTCATCGTCGAGCGTAGCGGACACCGTCGCGGCCAAAGATGGATATGCGTGTCTCGTCGCTCCATAAAACTTTTCTCCATTGTTCAAATGAAGAAAGTTGCTTTACCCACTGCAGACGTTCTGACGCTGTGAGTCATTCAAAAATGGCTTTTTATGTGGTCTTAACCCCATGTTTACCAATCACCATCAAACCGTCCGATCGGACACTGTCACTCCAGTGTTGACAAGCTCCTTGTTGATGTAAACAGCAGTTGATTTGCTGTTATTTAGGGTGATTCTAACAATTCTATCAGTATGAAGAGTTGTAGCCTTCTTCCTTCCTCTACCTAGTTTATTCTTTATCGAACCTGTCTCTTGAAACCGCTTACACACTTTGAGAATGCTGGCCGGAGAGATCCCTTTTCCAATTCGACGAAGCAGACAAAAAGCAACCCCATAACCAGGAATCAAACTCTGTCTTTAGGAAATAACCACAGCTGGCCGGGGAGATCCCTTTTCCAATTCGTGCTGCAATTTCCCGGTAACTGTACCCTTCATCTCTTAAAGTAACAGCTTTGGCTTTCTTCTTAGGTGACCACTCCTGTCTAATACTGCTGGCCATTTCAAAAATCTCAAATTTAAACGAATAAATTGTGAAAATCACTTAATATGTCATTATATCACACTATTAAATCACAAATTTGATTAATTAATTATTAGATTAAATCGAAGCTACAGTACAAAGATGCAGTCATTAATGCTGCACGTTAAATAAAAGTTAATCAAATGCGTGTCAATTTTATATCATAAAATTCAGAGACATTAAAACAGAATAAAAACATGTAATTGCCTACCTTTTGATGACAAACTGGCTTTAAAATATAAAAACTGCCTATTAATTGCACAATATCGGTCTTAAATCACACCCAGCTCACTATAAACAAACATAGAATACGTATCGCAGAAGAGGGCGTATGTTCAAGTAAGTATGTCAATTCTTTCACGACCAGTAGTATAACTACATAAAAGCCAGGAAGTCCAAATCAGAGGCAAAATTGTAAGGCAGGTGGGTATTTGGAAAACTGCATCAAAACCAGAAAGTACACCTCAGAAGCAGAATCGTAAGGCGGATGAGTAGTCAGAAAAATAGGCCAAGCTGAGAAGCACAGATGAGTGATCCTCCCAAGGTTCGATTTGGTTCATGTTCGTCGACTTCACCTGTGTTCGACGATTGGTTTGATGGACATTAACCGAACCCCACTGAATTCAATGGGAGGCAAAACAAAGGCATCGACAACTCATTAAGGGGATCCAAACGCTGCCAAAATAGCTCAAACTGTTTTACAGGGAAGCCACACTGTTCAAGAACAGCCATTAGCTTCCTAGACTAGTAACATAAGAAATCTTGAGGTGTATAAGTGTAATTTGCCGCACCGCCTTGTGAGAAGCCGGGCCTACTACCTCAGAGGATGTTCAGGTCACGGTGTCTCCGATGGCTCCAGCAAATCCCTAGGTTAGGTGGCAAATTATAAAGAGAAAAATAACAGAGATAGGAGACTGAGTTGTGATGATATCTGCCAGGTATAAAGCCACTGAAGGAAGAAAGACACCGAGGATTCTGTGAAAACGTAAATGAGGAACTTTACTTAAATCTTGTAATCAATCTTTAGTCAATCAAAGTTGTTTTTTCCATTTCCAATAGACAGTCATTTCATAGCAATAAATAAAGAGATCTCTTACACAGTGGACTAGTTCAAGCGTTTTTCCTATCCCGGCCTTGGAAGGATGGATGTCACTATCAATTGGATTAACTGCGTTTTTCAGTACTCTGCTGTTGCAGAAACGGGGCGCTCTGAATAGTGTGATAATTACACTTCCCGCATATCTCAATGGAGGTCTCTCTTTTTTTCTGCTGCATCACAGCAACTAAACCGCAACTAACCGTTTTTTCTTTAAACTGCCTCCTCAAGCTCCGCCCCCAACAGCCACTTCCTTGCTTTCAAATCAATTGCAATACCAAAGCAAGGCAGTAGAGGGCAGCACAACGCTAAATAATTTACCTCCTCCCTAGGTGGGGAATAGGTGTCACAAATGTAATCACATAGATAATACAGAATACACATTAGTAGTGGCTTTTCTGGTCACTACATAAGTGACAGGTAAAGGCTTGCTGTGCTGGGAGCCATCAAACTAGCACTGCAGCGTAAATGCATGCACCCTGCATCCCCTGCACAATCTATGTAGATTGTGCATAATCTGTGCGCATAATGCTTTTTTGAATGCAGTGATTTGGATACTAAAATTTTGATCCAAATCGATGCGTTCAAAAATGCAGCATGTCACTTCCTTCGTGCGTTTTGGATACCGCTCCCACTCTGTCTATGGGAGAGACAGCATCCCGAGCACATTAAATTGGCATTGTTTCTGTAGAAACACTGCATCCATGACGCAGTGTTTCTGCAGCAATTTGAATCGCACATGTGCTGCCAAATCACTGCAGATTTTTCTGCAGTGACACGACACAACGTGTGCACAAGCCCTAACACAGGAAAGTGCAGCAGAGCATCTCAAAAGGCAAGATGCTGTGCACTGAGGAATTGTGACAATTTGTTTGTCTATCTAGATGATATCTTGATTTAATCACTGCTTATTTAGTCACATATACTGTACAATTATTAACTGTACTCTAAAGTCTCAGAAACAAATCTGTATTTGCCTATTTTACAGGAAGTAAACTTTCTGGGCAGGGGCATACATAGATGTCTTGGGGCCCCCATAGTCAACGACATAATTGGGCCCTGTCTCCCGCCAATAAAACACATTTTTGATAGTCACTGCTCCTTGTTTAAGGCAATTATAAAAATTATTAACAGTCATAAACACAGTAAAGAAAAAAATATTAAGCACACCAAAATTATAGGATATTTTTTGGTCATGGCAATTCCACAAAAAAAGTTGTTACAAGCAATTAAAACATCATGTCTATCCCAAAATAGTACCAAGAAAGACATTGTCTCTACCTGTAAAAAATAAATAATCACTTTGCTCCGTCAAACGAAAAATGAATATATTGTAGGTCTCATAAAATAATACAACGCCAAGATTTGTTTTGCAAACTTCTGATTTTTTTTCACCATTAAAATAAGAACAAAATGGACATTTTTATTACCATCATAATCATACTGATAAGGAACATGATATAGAAATGTCATTTTTACTGCAAAATGTAACACTGTAAGAACAATTTCCAAAAAGATAATATCAGAATTGCATTATTTTCTCAATTTCTCCCCACTTGGAATTTTTTTTTCATTTTCCAGTACACTGTCTGGTAAAAAAAAAATGATGTTATTTGAAAAGACAACCTGTCCTGCAAAAATCAAGTCCACATATAACTGTGGAAAGAAAAAATAATATTTGACTATTGGAAGAAAGGGAGGAAAAAATGAAAATGCAAAAACAGAACTTGGTCCCTTCTTGAAGGAGTTAACCACCCACTGACCAGGAATCTGGACATACACAGGGGCCCCTCTCATAGGGCAAAGAGTAGCCCCCTGTTTGGTGGTGCAATCTATCAATATGCAGGTAGACGGGTCAGGGACAGGAGGTATGACTACAAAATCATAAGGCAGGAGAATAATCAGGAAACAAATTTGAATCAGGAATAATCACTAAAACACAGTTGCTGATATCCACACAAAAGCTAGTTAGACTATAACTGTTTTCTTTTTTTTAAAACAGGAGAAAACATGTGGGGTATAGTGTAAAAAGATTACAATATTTTTTTTGTATTCAGCAGACATGTGATGTAAGTACTGTATAGAAAATGTTACAGAATGAAAGATGACAAATGCATTAAAAAACTGGTTATTGCCCTAAAGCATTATCACAATAACAGATATAACCATTGAAATGCCATTACATAGAATCATCATCACAGTGGGGAGTATGGACACAAAAATGCCGTGTTACAATGGAGATATCACAGTGTGCTGGGGTAATATACCACAAAGAAGAAGATCCAAAAATAATATGCCAATTGTGCAGGGGTCTAAGATCCCTCCAGGAGAAACTGGTTAGCCTTAAAATTACGTCTATAACACATAAATGATAAATATATTCAACAGTAGGCAGAAAAAGGCAGCACTCACAGGAGTTGAAAAAGTGGTTCTTTATTCTTTTTCCTTTTCCTTTTCCATATGGTACGACATTACATTGGGGGGAGGTAAGGAAGGGTAGGACGTAGGACATCCTTGTCCGACGTCCTAGCCTCCCTCACCTCCCTGCCAATGTACCTGTCCTACCATATGAAAAAGCAAAAGGAAAAAGAATAAAGAACCGCTTTTTCAACTCCTGTGAGTGCTGCCTTTTTCTGCCTACTGTTGAATATATCTATTTGGACTTTTTGACTGGGATGTGCACCTGGAATGAGCGAGATCATTAAGCTTTTACTACAGCTTTTTTGAAAAGAGAATCAGCGTGCCCGGTTTTTATCTCTCCCACTACCTAAATGATAAACCAAATGAAAAACGGTGTGTGTGTTACCCTACAGCATTATAACAATGATAGATATAACCCTTACGATGTCATTACATAGAATCATCACCTCAGTGGTGAGTGTGGACATTAGGATGCCAGGTTTACATTGCAAATATCGCAATATACTGGGGTAATATACCACAGAAATAGGTGCAGGAGTAAGGTGGCAGTAATGCCGGGGTCTGGGATCCCCAAAGAGGTAACTCGACACGCTTCATCCTTCCGGAGATGAGCAAAGTGAAAAATCCTCCTTTCAAGGACCTTTACATGGGTCATGTCGCCGGTCGCAAGGTTTGTGTTCACCAATCATTGATGGTATCAGTGGCACATACTATGCTCACGATTTTTCTCCTGTTTTAAAATTCACCATTAATGGTGTTGCAAATATTCCATGTTTAACTTTACAGGTTTTCCCGTGTCTCTACTTTTTCATTATTATTATAATTTATGATACTAAATGGATTTTTTTTTTCTAATTTAGACTATAACTGGCAGTGAGAACTGATTCTCATGGGTTTAAATAGCAAGAGAACCCACCCAGGCCTGACATCCGAGAAAAAGACAAACATTCTTTGATTTAACCCCAAAGCTTCTTGACTGGCCAGAGACACAAGTACCAGGAGTAAAATAGGACTACTGATTAGATACCGTGAATTGTTCAATGATCAATAGGAGGCAGGCCCCAAGCTCAAATGTCCCGCGTACTCTCTGGCTGATGCAGTCTTTGACAATGTGTGATGTTATATCAACCATTTTATTTTTTTTGTGATCCACATTATTTGAATTGCGAATTTGAAGAGATCCGAAAATGTCATGAAGTTTGGCTCTAAATTACTTGGCAAGAAAACAATTTGATCATCTATAGTTACTTTATCAGACACTAATTTTTGAGGGGAGCCCCTTTATAAAAATTTGATATGGTGCCCTTATTACACATATAATAACTGTAGAGACTTTGTAACTAAGAAAAATCCAAATTTTGAATGTTTGTAAGTGTCCTTTTTCAATTTTCATATCCACTTATATAGAATATACTAAAAATGCTGTGATCAGAAAAGCACCTTAAGATGAACTCTTTAAAGAAAATCTTTTATTATTATTGCTATTTTTTATTACTTTATTTTTCATTCACACTGAGTGTGTTTTGTACCAGGTTTTGAAACACCGTGAAGGATATGAGTACTTGATAATGCTGAATTTCATTTTGTTCTATTTGAAAACATTGCCAACATTTCAACAGCTGGACATTGCAGTAGAAGTGGTTCTTTAATATTATTGTCACATACAGTAGAAACATGATTCAAAGTAATATAAAGCAAATCTGCTTCTCCAATTAGCACCCTTTACAAAGTGTCACGTGGCAATAATGACTTGCTGCGTGTGCAGATTCTGGAGCTGCTGCACCACTGAGTAATACAATTAAGTGTATGTGAATTGATGCAAAACCATTTCAATGGTATAATTAGAGATAGAAGGTAAAAAGTCAGCTTCTACTTACAACTGTATGGATTTTAAACACCTGCGTGAAAGCTGAATGTATTAATTAGATTCTAATGGAATCATTGGGTGTTTTATATATATATATATATATATATACATATCTATATATATATATATCATATTTTTCGCTTTATAAGATGCACCTGATTATAAGACGCACCCCAAATTTGGTGAAGGAAAAGAGAAAAAATGGTTTTTTTAATGTTAAATGGCGTCCGTCTTATAATGCCAGTGTCTGTCTAACAAATGATATAGGGTATATGTCCCTCATAGCCCCCATCCTAAAATTAGCCCCCTTCATCTGGATATGGCCCCCTTATATTGAATATAGCCCCCTTGTGCTGGCACACATCCCCCAGTGATGCCATATGTCCCCCATTGATGGCACACATCCCCAATTTATGGCACACGTCCCCCTGTGCTGGCACACATCTCCCTGTGCTGGCACATGTCGCCTATTGCTGGCACACAGCACCTACAGCTGGCACAGGTCTCCTATAGATGGCACATGTCTCCTACAGCTGGCACATGTCTCCTACAGCTGGCACAGGTCTCCTATGGATGGCACACATCCCCCTGTGCTGCCCATGGCTCCCTCTGGATGGCACACATCCCCCTGTGCTGCCCATGGCCCCTTATGGATGGCACACATCCCTCTATGCTGTCCATGACCCCCTATGGATGGCAAACATACCTCTTTGTTGCCCATGGCCCCCTAGGGATGGCACATGTCCTGCTGTGCTGCCCATGGCCCCCTATGGATGGCACATGTCCCCCTGTGTTTTATATGGTCCCCATGCTGCTGCCCATAGTAAAATAACAACTCATTACTTACCTTCTCCTGCGCTGTCCTCCCTCGTGTCTCCCTCTGTGCTGCTGAGCTCCTTCACTTCCTGTTTCTCAGACCGGTCATGTGATCATCACAGCAGAGTTAAATCATCTCTGCATGCCTGATCAGAGCGGCAGCAGGGAGACACCGAGAGATCAGCGCTGGAGGTGGTAAATAAAGTTTTTTATTTTAGAATGGGCAGCAGCATGGGGGCCATATCTAACACAGGGGGGGGATGTGCCATCAAAGGGGGGCGCAGGCACATATAATATGCGCCGCTCTCCCAGCCCATTATCGCGGTGCGGTTTCAGCACCACGGTGATGGACAGCGGCTGTGCATATTATATGAGCGGGATCAGGAGATCTCCCTCTGCCTCCTGCAGCTTCCACCAGCCTGATTCAGCCACCAGCACTGCTCCAGAGCTGCCCCCACCTCCCCTTAGCCCTGCAGTATATAATCCGTATATTCGGATTATAAGACGCACCCCCTACTTTCCCCCAAAATTTGGGGGAACAAAAGTGCGTCTTATAATGCAAAAATGCCGTATATACTGCTATGCATATATAAATATATATATATATATATATATTTATATATGCATAGCTCAAAAGAATAAAAGGAACACTATTATGCCAATGTAAATCTACAATTTTCAGAGTCATGAAAATAAAGAAAACTCTTTGAATTAGAAGGTGTGTCTAAACCTTTGGTCTGTACTGTATATATATATATATATATATATATACAGTACAGACCAAAGGTTTGGACACACCTTCTAATTCAAAGAGTTTTCTTTATTTTCATGACTCTGAAAATTGTAGATTTACATTGAAGGCATCAAAACTATGAATTAGCACATGTAGAATGAAATACTTAACAAAAAAGTGTGAAAAAACTGAAAATATGTCTTATATTCTAGGTTCTTCAAAGTAGCCAACTTTTGCTTTGATTATTGCTTTGCACACTCTTGGCATTCTCTTGATGAGCTTCAAGAGATAGTCACCGGAAATGGTTTTCACTTCACAGGTGTGCCCTGTCAGGTTTAATAAGTGGGATTTCTTGCCTTATAAATGGGGTTGGGACCATCAGTTGTGTTGTGTTGAAGTCTGGTGGATAAACAGCTGATAGTCCTACTGAATAGACTGTTATAATTTGTATTATGGCAAGAAAAAAGCAGCTAAGTAAAGAAAAACGAGTGGCCATCATTACTTTAAGAAATGAATATCAGTCAGTCCGAAAAATTGGGAAAACTTTGAAAGTGTCCCCAAGTGCAGTGGAAAAAACCATCAAACGCTACAAAGAAACTGGCTCACATGAGGACCAAGAGTCACCTCTGCTGCGGAGGATAAGTTTATCCGAGTCACCAGCCTCAGGAATCGCAGATTAACAGCAGCTCAGATTAGAGACCAGGTCAATGCCACACAGAGTTCTAGCAGCAGACACATCTCTAGAACATCTGTTAAGAGGAGACTTTGTGCAGCAGGCCTTCATGGTAAAATAGAAGCTAGGAAACCACTGCTAGGGACAGGCAACAAGCTGAAGAGACTTGTTTGGGCTAAAGAACACAAGGAATGGACATTAGACCAGGGAAATGTGTGCTTTGGTCTGATGAGTCCAAATTTGAGATCTTTGGATCCAACCACCGTGTCTTTGTGCAACATAGAAAAAGTGAACAGATGGACTCTACATGCCTGGTTCCCACCGTGAAGCATGGAGGAGGAGGTGTGATGGTGTGGGGGTGCTTTGCTGGTAACACTGTTGGGGATTTATTCAAAATTGAAGGCATACTGAACCAGCATGGCCACCACAGCATCTTGCAGCGGCATGCTATTCCATCTGGTTTACGTTTAGTTGTACCATCATTTATTTTTCAACAGGACAATGACCCCAAACACACCTCCAGGCTGTGTAAGGGCTATTTGACCAAGAAGGAGAGTGATGGGGTGCTACGCCAGATGACCTGGTCTCCACAGTCACCAGACCTGAACCCAATCGAGATGGTTTGGGGTGAGCTGGACTGCAGAGTGAAGGAAAAAGGGCCAAAAATTGCTAAGCAACTCTGGGAACTCCTTCAAGACTGCTGGAAGACCATTTCCGGTGACTACCTCTTGAAGCTCATCAAGAGAATGCCAAGAGTGTGCAATGTGAATCTGCAATTTTCAGAGTGAGAAAAGGTGTGTCTAGACGTTTGGTCTGTGCTATATATATATATATATATATATATATATATATATAGTTAGGTCCACAAATATTTGGACAGTGACACAAGTTTTGTTATTTTAGCTGTTTACAAAAACATGTTCAGAAATACAATTATATATATAATATGGGTTGAAAGTGCACACTCCCAGCTGCAATATGAGAGTTATCACATCCAAATCGGAGAAAGGGTTTAGGAACCATAGCTCTGTAATGCATAGCCTCCTCTTTTTCAAGGGACCAAAAGTAATTGGACAAGGGACTCTAAGGGCTGCAATTAACTCTGAAGGCGTATCCCTCGTTAACCTGTAATCAATGAAGTAGTTAAAAGGTCTGGGGTTGATTACAGGTGTGTGGTTTTGCATTTGGAAGCTGTTGCTGTGACCAGACAACATGCGGTCTAAGGAACTCTCAATTAAGGTGAAGCAGAACATCCTGAGGCTGAAAGAAAAGAAAAAATCCATCAGAGAGATAGCAGACATGCTTGGAGTAGCAAAATCAACAGTCGGGTACATTCTGAGAAAAAAGGAATTGACTGGTGAGCTTGGGAACTCAAAAAGGCCTGGGCGTCCACGGATGACAACAGTGGTGGATGATCGCCGCATACTTTCTTTGGTGAAGAAGAACCCGTTCACAACATCTACTGAAGTCCAAAACACTCTCAGTGAAGTAGATTTATCTGTCTCTAAGTCAACAGTAAAGAGAAGACTCCATGAAAGTAAATACAAAGGGTTCACATCTAGAGGCAAACCATTCATCAATTCCAAAAATAGACAGGCCAGAGTTAAATTTGCTGAAAAACACCTCATGAAGCCAGCTCAGTTCTGGAAAAGTATTCTATGGACAGATGAGACAAAGATCAACCTGTACCAGAATGATGGGAAGAAAAAAGTTTGGAGAAGAAAGGGAACGGCACATGATCCAAGGCACACCACATCCTCTGTAAAACATGGTGGAGGCAACGTGATGGCAAGGGCATGCATGGCTTTCAATGGCACTGGGTCACTTGTGTTTATTGATGATATAACAGCAGACAAGAGTAGCCGGATGAATTCTGAAGTGTACCGGGATATACTTTCAGCCCAGATTCAGCCAAATGCCACAAAGTTGATCGGATGGCGCTTCATAGTACAGATGGACAATGACCCCAAGCATACAGCCAAAGCTACCAGGAGTTCATGAGTGCAAAAAAGTGGAACATTCTGCAATGGCCAAGTCAATCACCAGATCTTAACCCAATTGAGCAGGCATTTCACTTGCTCAAATCCAGACTTAAGACGGAAAGACCCACAAACAAGCAAGACCTGAAGGCTGCGGCTGTAAAGGCCTGGCAAAGCATTAAGAAGGAGGAAACCCAGCGTTTGGTGATG
This sequence comes from Anomaloglossus baeobatrachus, assembly GCF_048569485.1. Classification (NCBI taxonomy): domain Eukaryota; kingdom Metazoa; phylum Chordata; class Amphibia; order Anura; family Aromobatidae; genus Anomaloglossus; species Anomaloglossus baeobatrachus. The sequence goes on along the minus strand of NC_134354.1, from coordinate 170,764,331 downwards.
TCCATGGGTTCCAGACTTAAGGCAGTGATTGCCTCCAAAGGATTCGCAACAAAATATTGAAAATAAAAATATTTTGTTTGGGTTTGGTTTATTTGTCCAATTACTTTTGACCTCCTAAAATGTGGAGTGTTTGTAAAGAAATGTGTACAATTCCTACAATTTCTATGAGATATTTTTGTTCAAACCTTCAAATTAAACATTACAATCTGCACTTGAATTCTGTTGTAGAGGTTTCATTTCAAATACAATGTGGTGGCATGCAGAGCCCAACTCGCGAAAATTGTGTCACTGTCCAAATATTTCTGGACCTAACTGTATATATATATATATATATATATATATATATATATATATGTGTGTGAGTGTACATGTACACACAAACAGACTATGGCCGAAAGTGTTGGCACCCTTGAAATTGTACGCTTGTGTATTTCCTTAATGCGTATTGGAACAACACAAAAAAGAGAAGAAAAAACAAATTGGACAGAATTTTCACACAAAGCTCCACAAATGGGCCTGAGAAATATGTTAGCACCCTCAATTTAATACAGTATTTGGTTGCATACCTTTGGGAATAAATTACTGCAAGTAATCGCTTTCTGCAACCATTAACAACCTTCTTACAGCTCACAACTAGAAATTTTGACCGGTCTTCTTTTGCAAACTGCTCCAGGTCACTCATATTTGAAGGTGCCTTCTCCCATCAGCAATTTTAAGATCTCTCACAGGTGTTCAATGGGATTTAGATCCGGATTCATTACTGGCCACTTCAGAACTCTCCAGAGCTTTGTTTTCTTCCATTTCTGGGGGCTTCTTGAAGTATGTTAGGGGGTCCTTGTAATGCTGGAAGGAAGGAAGGAAAGGGAGTCAAAAAACGAAAAATGGAAAATCACCGGGTGGTGAAGGGGTTAACATATGTGGCTGTAGAAATATTATCCCCTTGTGTTCCTGTCAGCTGCAGATCACGGCAACCAACTAGGAGTTTTGGATAAAGAACACGAGGATTCATATAAAAGACTAATCAAAAGGGGATAACGTAGATGGATTCTAAATGGAGCTGATAAAAAAGTAAAAGATGGAGAAAAGGAGAAGAGCTTAAAAAAAAAAAAAAAAAAAAAAGCAACCACCATCGGTAATATTTCACCCAGTGCATTTTCTTAACAGACCTCATAAAGAACATGGTTAGATTTTAAGGGGTTTTTCAAATGTGGTACCAACCGCTGTAGAGCTTGCGCACATGCACTAGTGACACAATCTCAAACCATAATAATAGTGCTGAATATAATATCAAATGTTATATAAACTGCAATTCAGAAAATGTAGTTAGTTATTAAATGCATGTTATGTGAAAAGATGTATGTGGTAATACTTAGTGAAAATTAAAAATACACATTTCAGGATGGATTATAGATATAATTAGTACCTCAAATACTAGTAGATCCATTTCCCATGCAACCAAACACTTTATTACTCATCAAAGATCTATTTCATTCCTCCACGTTTATGGCAATAGAGAGAATTTATAAATCCATCAGGGGAGGAGATCACGTTAGATGATTACTCACACAAGAAGCCTTTTGGAATTATTTGGGAAAAGATTGTATAGCCAGCTTACCCTGGTCTTGCATTTGACGTTCTGGCTTGAGATCCAGAGAGTTCAGCACGGATGGGGGGTGGAAGCACAGTCGGCAATCAGGTGAAAGAAAAAGAGGAATTATATCCAGCTAGTCACTCCAGATTGTTCATACCAGTTAACTCGTTTCATTTTAGTAAAATATAACTTTTAATGTGGTTATTTAAAATTAGCCATGGTACATATTGTCAGCAAGCAATTATATATTGTCATGATCCAAGACCGGTATTCTCCTCTCCAGAGTTTCACAGACCCGGCCTGGTCATGTCAGGGGTTAACTCCCATCAGCCTCATTCTGGTTTCTGGAGACACTATATATGGTCTCTGAACCTGCATTCCAGTGCTGGTTATAGTTTTGCTCTGCAGCCTGTGACTTGCTCTGGTGAGATTTCCTGATTTGAGTTGTGATGAGTATGTATGCTGAGTTAGAGCTTCCGACTCTTGTTATCTGACACAGCTGCATCCCTTAAGATAGGACTTATCATGAGTTCAGGACTCTGAGATTATATATAAAATAGCTTGGATGAAGGAAGCTGGAGTGCATTTGAAACATGTAGATATTGCTATTGTTAAGAGTATTCTGATGTTGCGCCATCACTAATGTTGAGCGAGCACTATCATACTCTAGTGCTTGGTACTTGGAATGTGCAGTTGGATGTTCGAATATGTGCAACTGGAGCATCTGAATATAATGGAAGTCAATAGGGGACTCAAGCATTTTTCTATAAGTTGTCTTGAAAAAATGCTCAAGTTCCATATTGACTTCCATTATTCTCGTCCTCAAGTCATGCTCATCCGAGGATCCAACTGCACATTACTAGTACCAAGCACCTGAGCATGATAGTGCTCGCTCATCACTAGTCATCACCTATTTTAACATGGATTTTGAATCTTGGATTTTAAATATATTTCCAATAAAAATATTTTTTGTTATTTTTTGGAACTGGATCCTACTTTTTGCTATTTGTTCTGGACTTCTATGCCTGTCAGAGTGATTTTTTTTTTTCATGATCCAACAATATTTGAACTGCACTTGGTGAACTGGCTAACAAATGTCTTTCTTTTTATTTGATTCTATACATGTCCCATGGTATATAAATAGTGGTATTATATTAAAAGGACACTTTGATTTAGAATCAGACCTGAAATTCAGATAGTGATGCATTGCAAATAGACCCCTCATCCATCACTATTAAACAGAACTGTGACCTACATGCAGCAAAGGGCTATTAAAGGTTATAAACCTTTGGCCTGGTAAATCAGCATTTTCATTAATATGTAATATTGCTCTAAATAATAAAAAAGGGCTTTATTCTCTTATGAGCTTCCTTTCACTCAATTGCCTGTCTTAAGTAATCGTCCTTCTTACTGCAATCATTTCCACGCAGCCACTTCTGTATTCAGACAACATAGTGAATGCAGCTGCTGATTTGTGAGCTACTGAACCTTAGAATGATCTAAATCAATAAAAAATCCAATATGATTATTTGCATAAGTATAGCTGTGACAGATGATGAATTTGGTCCCAAACTCATCATGCACAGCGGCGAAAAAAAAAATCCCAAATCTCAATGTTTCGCTCTCTGCCTTGAATAATATCCAGAGACTGTCATGCATGCGACACTTATACTAAACTGAAGTATGGAGTACTTACCTGAAAGCAGAATGTATTATTCACACGCCATGGGATTAAATTGCAATGACCGTGCTATTGATTTTTGGGATAGTTTAATTTATCAGAATATATCTACAGAATAAATTGTAAATGAAGTAATTATTAGGAGTTTGGTCTCTTTGCTGCTTTGTTGCCAACGTTGTTATAAATTGCTGTTTACTCTGGCAGCTACAAGTAATTTTCTAAGTGATAATACAATATTAGTCTTAGAATTGGGCAGTGTAATTTATTTGTATCCACGTTTTCTGCAACTTTGCATAATGAAGAAGAATAAAAAAAAAACATTCCTAGTTATAGGTATAATGAATGGAAGACGTTTCCAGGGCATAAGATATCCATACACGTGTCTGTGTGTGTCTACCAGCCTGGTGATGCACAATATGCTTAGAAAGTAACTCTACTATTGCATTTTTTCACTGTACTTAGAGCATAAAAAGATAAAAAGAACTTCTTCAACGTTTACTTAAACCCTTAAGGTCCCGTCACACAGAACGAGATCGCTAATGAGATTGTTGCTGAGTCACCATTTCTGTGACGCAGCAATGATCTCGTCAGTGATATCGTTATGTGTGACACCTTCCAGCGATCAGGCCCCTGCTGTGAGATCGCTAGTCATTGCCGAATGCTCCAGACCATTTTCTTCAAAGGTGATGTCCTGGGCAGGACGCATCGCTGTGTTTGACACCTACCAAAGACCTCCTAACACGGTCCCGACACCCGCCGAGATCATTATACAGGTCGCTGATCATTACTGCGTCGTTGGTAGGGCTGACTGTGTGACATCTCACCAGCGACCTCCCAGGGACTTACCAGCGATCCTTATCATATCGTATCGTTGTCGGGATCACTGGTAAGTCGTTGTGTGTGACTAGGCCTTTAGGCCATGTGCACACATTGAATGTTTTTGGTGAGCTTGGTAAGTCAACACTGTAAAAATGCTTGTGCGTTTTTTTTAACCTGTATTTTTTCTGGATCTAATACTGGAAAATTAATGTGGGATATCCACACATAAAACTGAGCATTCCCCTAAGAAAAATAGGCATGGGCGGTGTTGAAAAACACACCACAGGTCAAGTAACGCTGAAACAAGAAAAACTCTGTGGGTATTAGGGCATGTGTGCACGTTGCGTTCTGTACCTTGCAGAAATAAACGCATCCTCTGGTAGAATTTGAAAATGTCAAATATGGTTTTGACCACAAATACGCTTGAAAAACGCATGCGTTTTGAGTATGTTTTCATTGCGTTTTAGGTGTGTTTTGATTGCTTTTCACATGTGTTTTTATTGCTTTTTGGTAGTTGCGTTTCCAATACATTGGCATGATAGAATAAAGCTTCCAGAAATGGAAATTTTTTTTTAAAAAAACAAAACATCTACTGATGTCATTTCATGGTACCAAACATTCATTACATTCTGTTGAATAGGTAGAATGTCTTAGAAAATGTCTTTGCAAAATGGAACTCTACGTTAGTTGAGGTTGTGATGTAATCCGGGAAGCCGTTGAGCTCACTACCAGCCAAAAACGGATGCGTTTTTGTTTACAAATATACATGCAGATCGCATTAAAAATGCAAGTAAAATGCAATGATATGAGTTTAGGATGCATTTTGATAATTTTCATTGACTTCAATGTTAGCAAAACACAGCCAAAATGCTCAAAAGAATTGACATGTTGCTTTTTCAAACGCAGAGATTTTGACAACTTTTTGTCACAAAAAATGCAGCGTTTTTCGACTCATAGTGCGCACAAAATATGCCTATTTCCCATAGACTTTGCTTGCAAAACAAAACGCATGCATTTTGGCATTAAAACGGTGCAGTTCAAAACGCTGCAGAAACGCATGAAAAAACGCAACGTGCGCACACAGCCTTAAGCTGTGTGGACATTTTGGGTATTTGGTGAGATTTTGACCTCAGTATTTTTAAGGCCATGTGCAAACATTAAGAATTTGGCGAGATTTTTACCTCAGTATTTGTAAGCCCCAAACCATGAGTGGAACACTCAGTAGAAAAGAATAATAGAAATGTCACCACTTTTCTATTTATCACCCAGTCCTGGTTTTGGCTACAAATACTGAGGTAATAAAAGAATTCATCAAAAGCTCAACGTGTGATTATGGCCTTAGCTTTCTAAAAATTCTATCCACTCTGCTGGAACTGTAAGTCCACGTGCACACATTGAGTATTTGGTGAGTTTATTTTACCTCAGTATTTGTAAGTCTATGTGCACACTGAGTATTTGTGAGTTTTTTTACCTCAGTATTTGTAAGACAAAACAAGGAGTGAAACAATCAGAGGAAATGTATAGTAGAAACACGTCTCCACTTCTGTATTTTATACCCACTCATGGTTATGCAGCACAAATTCAGCAAAAAACAGCCAGCTGCTAAACTCTAGGCATATAGCAAAAGGTTAGAAGAAAAAATAAACATATTTCTTAAACAACCTCATACCTGCTCCTGTTTACTATCCAGTCCCCTGTGCCTCGATCGCTCCACAACCACAGTCAAGTTTTCACTCTAGGCCAGGACTTTTAGCCACAAACAGGTCCTGAAGTTCCCTGCTCATGGTTCATAGCCTACTCACGATTTGTAGTCCTGCCCTACAGTAAACACTGGTCTTCAACTTTTGACAGCAGGCCCTGACAGTCACTGCACATTTGGGCAGGAAGCAGCAGGACTATCCGGAGAGGTGAGACGTGAGATTTTTTTTGTAGTTTTTATTACATCTTATGATTATTATGCTCTGTAGAGCTCCCAGAACATAATAAGGGGCATTCAATTTGCAGAGAATAACTTCCCAGTAAATTGAATTTCCCAGAAAAACCCAAGTAAACAGGCAATCTTGAATTTTGGCTGATCCGCTTATCTCTAATTTTCAAATATTTGAGTACTAAATTATTAACTATGTCATTGAGAAGTAAAATATGAATTTATTATATTGGTTCATAAAAGCGTTTCTTAATGCTTACTGTAACATGTCATGTCATTTATAATGCAAGTGTTTTCTAAGGAGCAGATTGGCCTTTGGGTCCCTTTTGGCACTAAGTCCTGGATGTAACTGCTACATCATATGATCATTAGCTACTCATATTGTTAGGATGTTATATGAGAAGGAATGTACTACAAACCCAAGACTAAGCGAATATTCAGCATATTTCCCGAGATTAAATCTTTTACAATACTTTTTCTATATCAAGTTTACTTTTGACTTTTCCTCTTATTATATATTCCAAAACTGAAACCTTACAGAACTTCAGGCATACATACAATTTATGCAAAAACCTGTTATTTTATTGCTGCACTCATTATGCAGGATTTGTAGAATTGATAGCCTAAATCCATAACATAGTACAGGTAAAATGCATTTTAAGGTCATTGATAACCTGATTGGAATTTTAGAGAGTATTCAGCTGTGGTAATATTCTGCCCTGTAGAACATTCCAATACAATAGCTATTTATTCTTTTGTTGTGGATGTTAAGGGCTAACAGAAGGACTAAAAGTAACAAAAATGTCTACATTCAACTAAGCATCTTGAATGCAAATATCAGTCATCTGATTTTATTTGCCTGTTCTTCCAATTCTTAACTAGACAAAAACAGTTCTTCATAAATGTTATCTGCCAAGGGTTCAAGCACATATAGGTGTCAAGGTTTCTCTATGCAGAGTCTTTTGCCTTTGGAGATGCTCTGCTGCACTTTCCTGTGTTACTAAGGCCTCTTTCACACGTCTATGAAAATCACACACATTTTTCACGGATGTGTCAAAGGTGCGTATTGCCCTCCGTGAGCCATGTTTATGGCACATGTGTGTTCTCTGTGTTTTTTCCGTGACAACACACAGAGAACGGGAACTTACTGCTCACCTGTCCCTGGCGTTGCTGTCCGTAGTGCTGATCTTCAGTCTCCGATCCTGACGACTCCCCGTTGCTGCTGCTTACAGCCCGAAGTGAAGTGAATAAGCAATGAGCATAATGAGCGGCAGTCGGAAGCAAGTGACAGCAATGGCAGAGACAGCAGGGCTGGAGAAGGTGAGTAAAGTTTTTTTATTTTTTTCTCAGACATATGTGTTTTCTCCGGTGCGTGTCATCCGTGTGGTCCGTTTTTATTCCGTGTGACACCCGTGATGCCGGAGAAAAACGGACATGTCTGTGTGGAGCACACGGGCACATGTATGCTCCACACAGATACACGGTCCGTGTGGCTTTACGTGTGTGTGCCTGTTACCATAGGGTAACATTGATACACTTGTGCTCGTGCCGCCGGTACGTGTAAAAATGTCCCAAACACGTACCGGTGGCACGGAAGTGTGTGGCAGGCCTAGGCTAGCAGTGTGTTTGATAGCACAGGATTCCATGTTGGTGCTGATTATGCAGGTGTCCCACTTTCCTGGTAATTGCTCAGTGTTCTTTACTGAGCTTGCTCGCCCAGTACATGGTGAGTGTATTTTATGGTTCTACAGTTCTGCTGTTGGTGTGTGTCTCTGGTCTGATCTTTGTTCTCTGACTCAGACCAATACTTGACTCCTTTCTACTTGCTCCCTTTTCCTGTCATGACCTCCTGCCGGTTTGACCTCAGAGCATTACCTATGTCTCTGCTTTTTCCCTAAACTTATTATGTGCTGTCCTGGATTTCTGACCCTTGGATACTACCCTGACTATGCCTCTGTTTTCTCCTTGTGCTTTTACTTGTCCTCCTATTAACAGACCCTGGCTTTCCTGACTACGCTCCTGCCCACACTCCCGGTAAGTAGTGGCTAGTATCATTATAGGTTAGATTCACAGGAACATACTATTTTTATGCAGCATCCGTGTGCACTCCGTGTACAATATGTTTTTTTTTTTTGCTTTTTTGCTGTCCTGGATTTCTGACCCTTGGATATTACCCTGACTATGCCTCTGTTTTCTCCTTGTGCTTTTACTTGTCCTCCTATTAACAGACCCTGGCTTTCCTGACTACGCTCCTGCCCACACTCCCGGTAAGTAGTGGCTAGTATCATAATAGGTTAGATTCCCAGGAACATACTATTTTTATGCAGCATCCGTGTGCACTCCGTGTACAATATGTTTTTTTTTTTGCTTGTTTGTTTCTTTTTACAGCAGCAGCTATTAATAATGTACTGGACCATTTACATTTTCCTATGTTCTAGAATAGTAATGTAGCCATAAAAATCAGCTGTCATACTGAAGAATTATTTTTTTTCCATATATCCATAGAAATGATAGGGTGTCTAATCCAATTTCCATGGTGAAATCATGAATGCTGAGATTTTTACACACAAAATCTATCAGTGAAAAAAATCAGTCACCTTCACGTCCTCATTGAATAACACTGATCCAAGTGTTGTTCATTTTCTTTTTCACGGATCGCAAATACTGTCATGTGAATGAGTGCTTAGGCTTACTTGATACATCCCTGTCATCATTTATTGATTTTTTTTTTTTAGTCAACAGGCGCAATTCATCAACAAAGAGTGCATAAATCTGGAGTAAAACTATTGTTAATTTTGGAAAGTTTTTCAGCAAGAATTAACTGAGCAAAAAAATGTTAAACTTTTGGCAATTTTACACCTGCTACAGTAACTTTTCAACATTTTGAGTACAATACCAGTCTGCAATATGGCTATGTATGAGCCCAAATAAAATCATTCATTTTTGTAGTCCTGGGGACAGTTTTGGTTTGTTTAACATTACATTTTTACATAGAAGTCATCTGAAAAGTCAAAATTCACTTTTGGTAGTAGTGAAGTGGGGCTAGTAGCGAAATGGGGGTAAACTGCAACACCAGCACAACCCAGCAATAAGTTAAGCACTATTTCTTAGGCCCCCTTCACACATCTGTGAAAATCACACACGTGTTTCACGGACGTGTCAAGGGTGCGTGTTCCCCTCCGTGTGCCGTGTTTATGGCACTACGTGTGTTCTCCGTGTGTTATACGTAATAACACATGGAGAATGGAATGCCCCGCCTTACCTTTTTCTTCCGGAGCTGTCTGTGGTGCTGAATGACAGCGTCCGGCACAGGCCACACCTCGCTGATGCTGCTTCCAGCCCCCAGTGAAGAAGATGCGTTGTTCAAATTCACTAGGGGATGATGCAGGTGACAGCCGCGGCAAATACTGCAGGACTCGTGGAGGTGAGTATGTGTTTTTTTTTAAAATGGCACGTGTGTTTCTCCGGAGCGTGTCACGTGGGACCACATCCACACTACTTCTGTGTGGTACGTGTGCAGTAAGTGTGCGGGCCACGTGACACCCGTGCTGCTGGAGAAGAGAAACACGGACATGCATTCGTATGGAGCACACGGGCTCACATGTGCTCCACACGGAGGCACAGGCCAATAGCTAAACACGTGGGTGCACATAAACCCATTGATTTTAATGGGTTTACGTGTGCCCGTGTCTCCGGTACATACGGGCATGGACCTAGCACATACCGGAGACACGTGCATGTGAAGGGGGCCTTAAAGAAAGTAGCCATGTTTTATTTTTATAATTTGTATAAACTTTTTAAAGAGGACATGGCTCTAGATCAAAAGTGAATAGTTTAGTGCTACTTATCTGATCATTGCCAAAAGTGTTAAGCCACAAAGAAAGAAGTATTTTATGCAATGATATTTATATAATAAAACATGGAGTAGCTTTAAAAAAACAAATCTGGGAATGAAACCCCACTCCAGTAAAATCAAAATGTTGCCTATCTTAGCTGTTGTATTCAAAAGGGTCTGTGTTTCCAGTGTTTATTCAGATTTTTTTTGTGAAAAAAGTAATAATAATACCTTTATAAATAAAGGCTAAGGCTGTGTGCACACGTTGCGTTTTTTACCGCGGAAACGCTGCGTTTTGAACCGCAGCGTTTCAGTGGCAAATTGCATGCGTTCAGCTTTCCCAGCAAAGTGTATGGGAAAGCTGAAAAATCAGTGCACACGCTGCGTTTCTTTCCGCAGCGTTTTGGATGCCAAAAATCGGTGCGGAAAGAAAAGCAGCATGTCACTTCTTTTGTGCGTTGTGGCTGCGTTCTCTCCCCCATTGAAATCAATGATGTGGGGTCAGAACGCAGCTACACCGCATGGACCTGCTTTTTTGTTGCGGTCCGCGGCCTTTGTCGGCACGCCAGAACACAGGCATTTACCTGGAAGTGAGGTCAAGAGGTTTCCTGTTGACCTCACTTCCTGGCAAAGCCCCCGGTGTCGCCAAAGTGCCCGCCCCGACCCCCGACCCCCCCTCCCGAAAATCCAACATGGCCGCGCGCTCAGTAGCGCACCGGCCGCCCTGCTCCTATGTATCTGTCGCATGTACCTTGAGACATGCGACAGAAAAATGCACCCAGGCCCTGCCTGTTCACCCCAATTCCCCCCGGTGTCATACATACCTGTCCGGTCGCAGCGCTGATCCCCCGTGGCCCCCTCCTCCTTCACTGCAGACGCCGGCCGGTCACATGTGCAGAGCAGCTGACAGCCAGCACTGTGTTCAGAGAGCTGTGCTGGCTGCTCGGCACTCTGCAGCTGTGACCCGGGGAGAGTGGGTGCAGATTTTTGGCACCCACTCTCCTCAAATGGAGGGTCTGCCCTCCTAGAAAATGGGGGATACGTTCCCTGAACATGCCCCCCATATTCTAGAAGGTCCAGAGGCGACGTGGGACATCCAAATGGATTTCTGCGGACCCATTTTTTATATTAAATTGGAGAACAAGGGAATGATTTGGGGAGTGTTTTTTCTAATAAAAAATTTTTTGTTGTCTTTTTTTGCTTTTGTTTACTGTCAATTAGTTATGTCGGGTGTCTGATAGACGCCGTGACATCACTAATTGCTGGGCTTGATGCCAGGTGACATTACACATCTGGTATTAACCCCATTTATTACCCCGTTAGCCAACGCACCAGGGCGCGGGATGAGTTGGGGCGAAGCGCCAGGATTGGCGCATCTAATGGATGCGCCACTTCTGGGGCGGCTGTGGCCTGCTATTTTTAGGCTGGGAAGAGTCCAATAACCATGGCTCTTCCCACCCTGAGAATACCAGACCTCAGCTGTCAGGTTCACCTTGGCTGGTGATCTAATTTGGGGGGACCCCATGTTATTTTTTTATTGTTATTTTTATTTATAAATAAAAAAATAAAACCTGTGGAGCCCTCCAAATTGATCACCAGACAAGATGAAGCTGCCAGCTGTGGTTTGCAGACAACAGCTGTCTGCTTTACCCTGACTGGCTATCAAAAATAGGGGGGACCCCACGCCACATGAAAGGTACTAAAGGTGCCAGCTTAGAATATGCAGGGGGGGGTGGGACGTTGTATATATATTTGACCTCCATTGACGCTTTTTAGGCTGGATGCCCACAATCAGGGTTTGCAGCGTTTTGGGCGCAGATTGTTTTCCCTGCGTCCATAACGCTGCGTTGTGCAGTAGAAGCACAGTGGAAGGATTTTTAGAAATCTCATGCCCACTGTGCTTCTTTTCTCCGCAGCATAAACCGACCGGTGGCGCAGCTTCCCGAGCCTCAGCATGTCAATTTATGCTGCGTAGATGAGTGTTCTCTGCAGGTAGCATAGAGCTCCACAGCAGCCTGAACCCAAATCGTGGGCATGGCCAGCTGCGTTCTCCCGTGGACAACACTCACATCTCTGCAGGAGGCTGACACTGTGTACTGGACGCCGTGTCGCTGGATCATGGCCACATAGCCTTAGGCCTGTTTCACACGTCAGTGATTCTGGGATGTTTGTGCTTTTTTTTAAACCAGAATCACTGACATACGCAGACCCATTATAATGAATAGGTCTGCTCACACATCAGTGATTTTTCACTGCACGTGTCTCCGTGCGGCGTACCCGCGTGTGCGTGATAGCCGCACGGAGACATGTCCATTTTTTTCTGGCATCACTGATGTTCCACGGACTACGCAGTGGTGTGGTCCGTGAAACACGTGCCAGAAAAAAAGTGCTTTTAAAATAAAAATCATTTTTACTCACCCGGCGTCCAGCGATGTCCTCTGCAGCCCGTGCAGCTTGCTGCTTCTGAGCCGGCTCATTATTGTCGCGCATATTCATGATGTGCGACACAGCCGACCCGGAAGCAGCTGCTGCGGGGGTCAGCGCCAGCCGGATGCTGCACCGCGGGAGCGATCAGCACCATGGAGAGCGGGAGCGCGCACAGGTGAGTTAATCTCTAAGTGCAATCACGGGCCAAGGAGAACGGAGCCCGGATTGCACTTAGACAACCCATGTGTGCCGTGAGGGACATGTGCGTGTTTTACACGCCAGTGAAAAACGTCACTGTTAAAAGTGAGAATATTGTTGCTACAGCAACATTTTGGGTGAAGTAGCTGTGGATTCAAAATGCTTAATATACTCCTGAATAAAATCCTTGAGGGGTGCAGATTCCAAAATGGGGTCACTTGTGGGGGTTTTCTGATGTATAGGTACCCAAGGGGCTCTGCTAATGTGACATGGTGCGCGAAGTTTATTTCAACTTTTCCAAAATTCAAATGGTGCTCCTTCCATTCCAAGCCCTCCCATTTATCCAAACAGAATGTGGAGAAGGAAATGACATCACAGGTTTTTTTTTCCAAAGGTCTGTGTTCAACCAACTTTATTAACACTGACAAGTCTTAAAAAACGCACCTAAAAAAACGCATGAAAAAAGCATGAAAAACGCATGAAAAACGCATGCGTTTTTGATGCCTTTTTCTCAAAAAAGCATTGTTTACAATTCTCCCCTCTGCCAGAGGGTGCGTTTTTTTCTGCGCTGAAAAAAAAGCAGCGTGTGCACATACCCTTATAACTATTAAAGTTGAATTAATGGGAACTTGTCATTTTTTAAAAAAAATGCTATTGGAGTCATCTGTGTAAAATGCAAGTGGAACCAAGGCCTTATACAGAGCTCATGAATATGCTGGATTACCTGTCAGCATGTCAAGTAGTCCTGTAATAATATTCAATTGCTGATTAAAGAACGATTTTATCAAAACTACACTAAGCAGCCCACTAAGTAACACACTGCTGGAATCAGGATCTCTGCCCCTATGTTATGCTGCTCTCAGATTAGGTGTTAAAAACCTGGTGATAAATTCCCTTTAACTAGAGAGAAAAAGTGCCTGTTTCACCCCTTCGGATATGTTCACACTAAGGGGTACTTTACACGCTGCGACATCGCTAGCATTTGCTAGCGATGTCAAGCGCGATTGCACCCGCCCCGTCGTACGGCCGATATGTGGTGATCGCTGCCGTATCGAACATTATCGCTACGGCAGCCTCACACACACATACCTGCTCTGCGACGTCGCTGTGACCGGCGAACCACCTCCTTTCTAAGGGGGCGGTTTGTTTAGCATCACAGTGACGTCACAGCAGCGTCACTAAACCGCCGCCCAATAGAAAAGGAGGGGTGGAGATGAGCGGCCGGAACATGCCACCCACCTCCTTCCTGCCTCCTTTTTCCGGTGGACGCAGGTAAGGAGATGTTTGTCGTTCCAGCGGCGTCACACATAGCGATGTGTGCTGCCGCAGGAATGACAAACCGCAGCAGCACCGATATTATGGAAATGAACGACGTGTAAACGAGCAACGATTTTGCACGTTTTTGCGCTCGTTGATTGTCGCTCATTTGTGTTACACTCTGTGATGTCGCTACCGGCGCCGGATGTGCGTCACTAACGACATGACTCAGACGATATATCGGCAGCGATGTCGCAGCGTGTAAAGTACCCCTAAGGGTATGTGTCTGAGCTGAGTATTCGGTTGCAGAAATTTCTGCACCATTACTGCATTTCTTAGAAGAAAAAAACAGTGCAAAAATGAATATTTTTGATGTGATCTTTATGGCTTTCAAAGGTGAAAAACATCTTAAAAAATAGTGAAAGAATTTATATGCTGCAGATAATGTTCTGCACCAAATCTGTAAGAAAAGAGAACCTAAAAATGTGCACTTTCTCATTGACTTTGCTGGCATAAGGCTATGTCCGCACGTTGCTTTTTACCTGCTTTTTACCTGCTTTTTTTCTGCTTTTTCAACTGCAGCGTTTAATGCCAAACTGGTTGTGTTCTGCTTTTCAAGCAAAGTCTATGGGAATTTGGATTTCTTGTCCACACTATGCAGTTCAAACTGTAGCCTTTTTGTTGCAGAACTTTGGTCAAAAACTCAGCTTTGCAGTGCAAAACCCAAATGGCAAAAACAATTGACATCTGGGGTAGTGACAGCTGGATGCTATGATGTGACAAGAAAGTGGACATTGTTCCTGATGGTGTTTGCAAATCTATAAAGACAGTAACAGGGTGGAAGGCTTCCGCACCTGCATCCTGGACTGAGGATTGACTACAACGTAGCAGAGGAGAAAAGGCCGTGGGGTTAATTGAAGTAAATTATTGTGAATTTAGGCTTTCGGCCCACTTAGTCGACTAGGAGGCATGGCAATACAGTATGCAATGGTCGTACACTCCCTGACAGAAGTTCTGTCACTTATCCATGTTATGTAATTAAAAGCTTAGAACCTGACTTTAAATTCATCCATTGGTTTTATAAATTACTCTTTTGAAAGTTGAAACCCTCTCAAATTTGGTTTAGGTTATGAAAATAAAGTTTCTGCAAAGCTGAAGTATTGATCATCTAATGAACACAGAAAGGTCAGATTTTGGAAAGACAAAAGTTTTGTCGCCCACAGAAAGTAATGTGAAATTCAAATAATTAACTTCTAATACAAAGATACAGTATGTTGCATAACAATGGTGAAAGAAGTTGTGGTGCTATTAGAGCCATATTTAATATTTTGTGTGACTTCCATGAGTTTGAAGGACTGCATCCATGCGGTTCAACAATGATTCATACAATTTATTGATGTAGTCATCAGAAATAGCAAAGAATGCAGTCTTACATGCCTCCCAGAGTTCATCTAGGTTCTTTGGTTTTCTCTTCCAAGTTTCCTTTTTCATCCTACTCCAAATATGCTCCATGATATTCATGTCTGGTCACTGGGTGGCCAGTCCTTGAGCACCTTGATCTTCTTTGCCAGGAGGAACTTTGTTGTAGAGATGTATGTATGAGATGGAGCACCATCCTGCTGCAGAATTTGACTCCTTTTATGATTGGGAATGCAAGATGTAGCTAATACTTCTTGATATTTTAGGCTATTGATATTGACTTTCACCTTGCAAATGTTTCGCACACCCCCATACTGAATGTAACCCAAGACCATGATCTTTCCACCACCAAACTTAACTGTTTTCTGGGTGTATTTTGGATCCATACGAACTCCAGTAGGTCTCCTGCAGTATTTGTAGTGGCTGTGGTGTAATTTAACTGAAGATTCATCAGAAAAATCCACCTTCTGCCACTTTTCCAGAGTCCATCTGTTTAGAAGGCTGTGGGACGTGGCAAAAATCCATACTTTTTTTAATTGCCTTTTGTTTAGTGCTGCCTTCTGGGCACTAATTCGACCATGGAGGCCATTTTGAGACAGAATCCTACAAACTGTTCTAGTTGACAAAGGGACTTAAGGAGACCAGGCCTGTTGGAGTTCTGCTGCAGTGGAAGAGGGGCTGGCTTTGGATTTTCTAACCAACAAACGTTCCTCCTGAGCAGTTGTCTTGAGGGGTCTACTGGACCTTGACTTGTCAATAACCTCTCCAGTCTCTTCAAATCTTTTTTTAATTCTTTGTATTTGATGCTGAGACACATTAAAAGGTGCCAGCCACCTCTGCAGTGGATCAGTCTCTTGATAATCAAGGCTTTGGTCGCAGGGTGGATTTTTGGCATGTTGTCAGAGGTCAAGTTGCAGTTCAAGTGAAGGTCTGGGGTGCTGGGTTTCTTTTTATACACACCAACTAATTAACCGAATAATTTAGTGAGCACAGGTGAGGATGTAAACTAGGATTGGGTGCATTATATGACAAGGAGAGAAAATTTTTGCCTTGGCAAAATCTGACCTTTCTGTGTTCATTAAATGATCAATATTTTAGATTTGCAGCAACTTTTTTTTCATAACCTAAATCAAATTTGGGAGCGTTTTAGCTTTCAAAAGAGTAATTTATGAAACCAATGGATGAATTTAAAGCCAGGTTATAAGCTCTTATTTACATAACATGGATAAGTGACAGAACTTCTGTCAGGGACTGTATGTTGGGCACAGATTTGTACAATCTTTGAGGTAACAACCTCCACTATAAAAGGATGTTTTAGGTCAGGCTTGACAAATACAGGGACAGATGGGAAATGTTCTTTTTAATCTAGTGAAGGCATCGATGGCTTATGGCTTTCAATTAGCTACATCAGCCCCCCTTTTTTTTTTTTTGTTTTTTTTTGGTCCAGTCAGACAGTGGTTTGTGAATCTTTGAAAAAATATAAATTTAATAGTAGTTCGCAAACTCAAGGAAATGCTGCAAGTTCTTCAAAGATCTGTGTTGCACAACAGCTTGGACCTTAGAGGTGTCACAAATAAATAACAAAAGAAAAGCTGGTCTGAGAAATCTGAAACCTAAACATTCACACACTGCAGATGTAAAACAAATACTGTAGGTTTACTGCAGTGCTGCCTAGTGATCAGGGAAGGGGTTACAGCACAATGCACCATATAATCAGCCTCCATTCTCACAATAGCCAGTTACAATGGATTCTTCTTTTTATTTGCAACTAGCTGTAGCCCTCGGCATTGCCCGGGATAGTAACTGTCTCTGTTTCTCTCCAAATCTCTGTGTCTCTCTGTCCCTGTGTCTCTCTGTCCCTGTGTCTCTCTGTCCCTGTGTCTCTCTGTCCCTGTGTCTCTCTGTCCCTGTGTCTCTCTGTCTCTTTCCCTGGCTGCATTGTGACACACATGGTCCAGCGTCACTTCCAGCTGTGCTGCATGAAGGTGACCGGAGCTGCAGAAGACACCATCGCTCCTGTCAGCTCCACGCAGCTAATGAAGGAAATAGTGCGATCAGCTGTATTCAGCGTTGGCCGCGAGTAACCTCAGTAACAGCTCAGCTGATTGCGCTACTCACCTCAGTTGCTGCGTGGAGCTGACAGGAGCGGCGGTGTCTTCTGCAGCTCCGGTCAGCTTCATGCAGCACAACTGGAAGCGACGCTGAACCATCCTGGAGTACGCCGGACATGGAGGGCTTTTTCAGGCTTATTAAATTGGTGAACAAGGCAATTTGTTAGTGTTTTTTTTTTCTAATAAAGGATTGTTCGGGTGTGTGTGTTTTACTGTAATTTACAGATTAATCATGGAAGGTATCTCGGGGAGACGCCTGACATGATTAATCTAGGACTTATTGGCAGCTATGGGCTGCCAATAACTCCTTATTACCCCGATTTGCCAACGCACCAGGGCAAATCGGGAAGAGCTGGGTACAGTCCCAGAACTGTCGCATATAATGTATGCGGCAATTCTGGGCGGCTGCTGACTGATATTGTTAGGCTGGGGGCTCCCCATAACGTGGGGCTCCCCATCCTGAGAATACCAGCCTTCAGCCGTATGGCTTTATCTGGCTGGTATTAAAATTGGGGGGACCGCACGCCGGTTTTTTAAATTATTTATTTATTTATTTTACTGCACAGTATAGACACGCCCACCGGCTGCTGTGATTGGGTGCAGTGAAACACCTGTCACTCAGCGTGGGGGGCGTGTCTGACTGCAACCAATCACAGGTGTCTGTGGGTGGGGAAAGCAGGGAATACGAGATTGATTAATGAGCGGCCAGCATATTCAAAGTAATTGTTGCCACGTATTCTCTGCACAGCTGTTCCTCGCCGCGCTGGTCATCGGGGAGCGGTAAGTATGAGAGAGGGCTGCTCACTTCAGTCACTCGGGGGATTAGCGGTCACTGGTGAATCCTTCACAGGTGACCGCTAATTAGTACGCGGCACACAGACAGAGCCGCGGCATGACAATGAAGTCGGGTGAAGTTCACCCGAGTTCATTCTCATCGCGCAACTCTGTCTGCTGTTAGCCGACATGTATCAACGACATTGTGCAACACACAAACGGACATTCCACACGGACATTCCACGTACACATACACGGGCATTTTACACACAAACACGGACATTTTACACGTACACACGGCTCGCATACGCCATCACACGGATGCCATACGTACCGGAGAAACGCCCCAAAAAAACGGAACACGGACCAAAAAAATGGACCAAGTCACACGGACTTTTTTTTGCGGAAGTGTGTTTTAGGCCTATGGGAGAGGCAGCATCCATGGCGCATGATATCGGCATTTATTCTGCTGAAACATTGCATCTTTTACGCAGTGCTTCTGCAGCGATTTGAAGTACACATGTGCTGTCAAATCACTGCAGAAATTTCAGAATGTACGTACAAACAAGCCCTTAGATGGTATTTGGATTGATATTATTATTCATGCACACAGCAGATGCGTGACCTGGTTTTCTTATTCTTACATTTGCATTTGATAAAATCCCAGTTTTATCAGCTGCACATTATCATTAGAGGACTTCTTGGCCTGCTGCCAGGTAGTCAAGTACATCCATAAGCTCTGTATAACTCTTTGCCCCACCAATGGCAGATTAATGTGTAGAATGTACATGAGCAGAAAGCTATCAATCAGCAGTGTGGGGGTGGACTTTTACAGAGTTCAGCATTCAGATAACTCAGTGGTTAGTGCTGCAATCTTGTAGCACTGGGGTCCTGGGTTGAAATCCCACAAAAGACAATATCCCCAAGGAGTTTGTATGTGTGTGTTTCCGTGGGTTTCTTCCCACACCCAGCTATCCTTATACTTTATTTATCACTCACAATGTTTTGTTGCCTCAAATTATTTTTTTAAAGAACTAAAATAAAAAATATTGACTTCCTCCTCCTCTGTCTCTTTCACCTACATGAACATATCCAACTCAACCTCCTACTCCTTCATTTGGACCTCCTTCTGCTGGTTCAAAACTTTTTTATTCTATCTTAATTTAAGTTGTTTCCCTAAACAAAAAAATGTGTCTGCCTTTTTCACCTCTTCCACCCTTACCACCACGTCCACTTGAACTTGGAAACGCTCCTCTTTGTTATATTTTTCCTATCCTATATTAAAGATCTGCATGCTCTGTGGGTCAACTGTGAAAAGAGGCTCTGTAAAAACCTTTTTGAAAATTGTTGCCCTGTGAGTGAAATCTGGCAATGTTGGCTGTCTGGGTAATCTCTGAAAACAGGCTCTGTAAGCCCCTTTTTGAAAATTGTTGCTTTATGTTGGAGCTCTTCCAAGCCTGACAGCAGACTGCCTTGTCGATTCCAGTTCCAATGACCGGCTTTTTAACGGTAACAGCTATAGTGTATGGTACTGGAGTTGAAATTTTGATTCTGTGAGAGATGTGTGAAAACAGACAGTGTAATAATTTAACGATCACTCTTTCTTTATATGCAGGCCATATAATACTCTACACTGGATCTGTGCCTGCATTTTCGGCATTGCCTTTCAAGTATCAGCCTAAATTAATGTGAATGAAACTCAATAAGAGTCTCTATAGTAGATTGAAATTTTAATTTTGTATTGCTCCATGTCCATATTATGGCTAACAAAAATTTGACATGCTTCACCAAAAAACATGTGGGAGCATTACATCTATACTAAACAAAAAACAACA
The DNA here is from genome assembly GCF_048569485.1 of Anomaloglossus baeobatrachus. Lineage (NCBI taxonomy): Eukaryota > Metazoa > Chordata > Amphibia > Anura > Aromobatidae > Anomaloglossus > Anomaloglossus baeobatrachus. The sequence goes on along the minus strand of NC_134354.1, from coordinate 170,744,457 downwards.
CTTTTGTTTTTGCTCCCATTTTTCATGAGTTGAACTTAAAAACCTAAGACTTTTTCCTATGTACACAAGTTTTTTTCTATCAAATATTGTTCGCAAACTTTTCTAAATCTGGCTTAATGGTTAGTGATGGGCGATCCCCTGATGGCAGGATTGGGGAGACTTTCCCAATCGCTTTGTAAAGATTGAGATCGGAATCGAGATAACACAATCTTGTGTCCGATCACTGAGCTTGGACTTTACAGTTATGGGATGGGGTAGGGAAGGCTATAAAATAAAGAATACAGTTAATAATAAACATTGTCATTATACTTACAGGTCCCGCGACGCGTCATGCAGACTGTCTCCTGATGCTACTGCTTTTGGGTCCGATCATCGCTGTGCCCTCCCGGTAACCACCACTGACTTCATAACCATGTGACCAGTTAGGTGTGAATTTTGTATTACCTCGTTGGTTATGGATTGGTCACATGGCTATGACATCATGCAAGGTCCTGTATTGTCAGTTGATTGGGATGGGTGAGAATGCTCGCCGGTAATCGGTGCTCGCCTGAGCATCTCAGTACTCGATATACTCAGTGAGTACCAAGTACGGCGAGATGCTCGGACACATGCTTGGCTCCCTCTCCATGCATGTCGGCGCTCTTTAAAGAGTAAGCCCACATTAATGGATTGGCTACCACACACGTTAATGCCACAGCCAGTGAATAGCGGCGCCGGGAATCAGGTGATCGGAGATCACTGTTGCTACAGTAAGCTGCCTGTCATGTGACTATGGCACTCTGTGACTCACACTATTATGACATTTCAGTGTATAGTGTGCGGGAACAGCGCCTTCAGATCACTGCTGTTTGTATAATGGCGATCGCCATTTTTTTTTTTTTTCCTTGTCTTCCTTCCCTAAGCGCGCACGTCTTGTGGGGCGGGCCAGCATGTCAGCCAATCCCAGACACACACACAGCTAAGTGGACTTTTAGCCAGAGAAGCAACGGCATGTGTGATAGGATGTCCATGTCACATGTCCCTGCATTATAAAAACGAGTATCTGCCCGTCCGGACGCCATTATCTCTTCTGCGTCCTTGGTGTCAGTCATCACTGGCGCAGCTCCGTCCTTTGTCCAATCGCCGATACTGCTGTATGCGCTCCATACACAGCGCTAGACAGCTTAGGGAGAGCACTTTCTATCAGTCCTTTTAAGGGCTCGTACCGGCAGGGTCAGAGCCATAGGTGACAGGTCCTGAAAACAGAGACAGCGTCTGTGTAGCCAAGGTCAGGGATTTTGTCGCTGCATTTCTCCATAAGGAGGGAATAGAAAGGCAGGCTTCCATTCCTCTACCCAGAGCCCCACAATCCTGGCACTGTACCCTCCTGTCCTCTGCACACTCCAACTCTTTTTAACTAAGCCATTATACTAGCAAACAGTCAGTGTACCTAGTGGCATCCTAAACGTGGCTATTGTACTTTTGTGTAGTCACACTAGTGGAACGATATTTGCAGCACGTCTGCCTGCATTGCACACTCAAACTCTTTTTAACTAAGCCGTTATACTAGCAAACAGTCAGTGTACCTAGTGGCATCCTAAACGTGGCTATTGTACTTTTGTGTAGTCACACTAGTGGAAAGATATTTGCAGCACGTCTGCCTGCATTGCACACTCAAACTCTTTTTAACTAAGCCATTATACTAGCAAACAGTCAGTGTACCTAGTGGCATCCTAAACGTGGCTATTGTACTTTTGTGTAGTCACACTAGTGGAAAGATATTTGCAGCACGCCTGCCTGCATTGCACACTCCAACTCTTTTTAACTAAGCCATTATACTAGCAAACAGTCAGTGTACCTAGTGGCATCCTAAACGTGGCTATTGGACTTTTGTCTAGTCACACTAGTGGAAAGATATTTGCAGCACGTCTGCCTGCATTGCACACTCAAACTCTTTTTAACTAAGCCATTATACTAGCAAACAGTCAGTGTACCTAGTGGCATCCTAAACGTGGCTATTGTACTTTTGTGTAGTCACACTAGTGGAAAGATATTTGCAGCACGTCTGCCTGCATTGCACACTCAAACTCTTTTTAACTAAGCCATTATACTAGCAAACAGTCAGTGTACCTAGTGGCATCCTAAACGTGGCTATTGTACTTTTGTGTAGTCACACTAGTGGAAAGATATTTGCAGCACGTCTGCCTGCATTGCACACTCCAACTCTTTTTACCTAAGCCATTATACTAGCAAACAGTCAGTGTACCTAGTGGCATCCTAAACGTGGCTATTGGACTTTTGTCTAGTCACACTAGTGCAAATCTATGTGCAGCACCTCTGCATGACACCCTCCTGCTCTGTTTTTAATAAGCTATAATGATAGCAAAAAATACTGCCATTTAGTGGCATCATAGAACTGGCTGTTGTATTCCATTAGTGCCCCACTGGTGCCAAGCTATTTCTAGCACCTGTGCATGACACCCTCCTGCTCTGTTTTTAATAAGCTATAATGATAGCAAAAAATACTGCCATTTAGTGGCATCATAGAACTGGCTGTTGTATTCCATTAGTGCCCCACTGGTGCCAAGCTATTTCTAGCACCTCTACATGACACCCTCATGCACATTTTGCTACGCTAATGTTATAGCAAACTCAGGGAATTCATTGCTGCATTTGATAATTCTGAGGGATAGAAAGTGAGGCTTCCTTTAGCTTTTCCTTCTGTTCATAGACAGCATCTCCAAGTTCACACCCGAAGAGCAATTTCTCCTCCACGTCTAAGTGTGGAGAGGCAGCTAGTGCGCATGCGTGTGCCGATTTACCCTAGCTGCAGCCTAACTACAGTGTTTCGCCTAGTGAGTATGCTCAGCCTGACTGTGCCATTCCTGATGCTAAGTCTTCATTTCGGGATACAGCGCATGCTCCCACACTAAGTGTCAAAAGCCTCTTTGCACAGGTACTTGCATTCCGTGCCGGGTCTAAGTCCTGTTTTGTGCCTAGACACCATGCTAAAGCTGATAGTCTTTTTTCAGAGACTGTATTTCATGCTACTGAGCATGCTCAGGCGCTTACTGCATCAGAGACTAGGTCCGGTAATGAACTCTTTGGCCCTGCCCCTGATGTGGGGGTCCCATATAGACCACAGGGCATCAGGTGTCCTCCCAAATGGCTTGCAGAGGCCCACCCCTATGACTTGTCACCGCATTATTGATGGTCAGACGATGACTGGTGAGGTGTTTGGGTCATAGCAGCCATGAGGTCATCAATTGAAGTTGCGGTTCCAAATAGGACGCTAGTTATGCCACTCATGACGTGTCACTCTACTTTTGTCTCCAGGAGGTGCATTGTGTTTCACCCTGGTTTGGGGCGGACCCAGGTTATAAAATGGGCTGGAGCCAACAAGGAGGTACGCAGTCTTCTATTATGCTCCGAAAGAGCACACCTCCATGTGTTGAACCCATTGCGGCTTTAGACCAGAGGTAGGCAGGGATAGGGTGTCGATGCAGGCCACCACCACAGTTGGTAACGCAGAACGGTTAAGACCAGCTCCTGTCCTACCAGTCCTGCTTGTGCAGCCCAGTGGCATTAACAGGCCTGCTGCTGCTGATGCGCCTGCTGTCCACAGGTGTGGCACCTACACACACGGTCAGCGTACTCAATGGCCCCTGTGTTGTTAACAGGGAGTTCCTGGGCTGGGTGGGCATGTGGACCCTGTGACGCTAACAGGGCTCCCAGTCTCCAGTTCCGAATGGCGTCTAACTCGGTTCAGGCTACTATTAGTTTCATAGCCACACAGCTCTGTATCCTCCACCAAACCTTCCAGTTGCCAACCTCTCCTTTTCCAACTGGGAGCACGGTGGACACTGACTGCTGATGGGGATATATACCTTTCTCTTTCTTTTCTTATTAATTTTCGTTATATAGCGGTAACATAGTATATACCACCTTATCCAAATCTGCCAGTCCCACTGTAACAGATGGTGTTTCTTCAGCAAATGTTACTGTTGCTTAACCACCAAACCCACGGACCAAAACTTTTTTCCCCTTTCCAACACACCTGTTCCCCTTTCCACCAGCATCTGTCCTTTTTCAACTCATTTTGGTATATGACCAAAAGTGCAACTCTGCAGGGACACCGTTCTCAACGCCATCTCAGCACAGCAGCCAGCCCTCGGTCCCTCAGATGTGGACAAGTAAAAGACCATTTCCTCCTATCCATGACAAAGCGTTGAGATTCACTCTGTGCAGCACTGGTGTTTAGTGGAAAAGCAGATCTAAGATTGCGTACCACATTCTGCAGATACTCCTGTATATGTGCGTCCATTTCTATGGCAGGAATTATTTCGCCAAATTTTGTCTTGTACCGGGGATCTAACAGTGTGGCAACCCAGTATTCAGGATTACTTTGAATTTGTACAATCCGAGGGTCATGTTGTAGGTAGTGCAGCAAGAAGGCGCTCATGTGTCTAGTGCATCCAGGAGGACCAAGTCCTTGGTGTGTTGGTGGCAGAGAGGTGAGAATCGTGCCTCCTTCCTCTGCCCTCTCCCCACAACCTCGCACAACCGAAATGTGAGCAAGCTCTCACTCATCTGCTGAGTCTTCCATGCCCATCGCCAGTTCGTCCTCCATTTCTTCATGGGCTCCTGCACCTTCCTCAACACTTTTTGCTGATACTATGCACCCTTGTTAATCCCTCTCCCTCACCATTACTGCCGCATAGGTGCCGCTGACCATCTGGACCTCGTAGATCTTGTTATCCTTTCCGCATATGACTCCTCCTGTACTTCCTCCCCTTTCCTCTTGTCCCAACACCTGACTCCGAATAATAATTACAGTGTGCTCCATCATGTAGATGACCAGAATTGTCACGCTGAGAATGACATTGCCAGTGCTAAACATCTTCGTCAACATTTGTAAACTGTGTAGCAGGGTGCATAGGTCCTTGATCTGACACCACTCCAGCAGCGTGATCTGCACCACCTCTGGATCAAGTTATCCCAGGCTATATGTCATAACATATTGCAGCAGGGTTCGGCGGTGCTGCCACAAACGCTGCAACATGTGCAGATTCAAATTCCTGCGTGTCGGCACATCGCATTTCAGGCGTTTAACCACCAGACCTAAAGACTTCTGTAGCGACGAAAGTTATTGAGCTGCTGTGTGCGCACGATGGAAGTGAGCACATAGCGAGCGTGCCCGCTGCACAAGGCCATGTAGGCCGGGATGGTGTTTTAAAAATTGCTGGAGAATTAGGTTCAACACGTGAGCCAAACAAGGCACGTGTGTCACATTGCCCTGACGATGGCCCGCATCAGGTTTGCATCATTGCCGCACATGGCTGTTAAGTCACCAACGGAGTACGCTCCGTCAATTTGTACTCCGGTCGCCAGGTGACAACGTGTTCCTTTCATGCATAGTGCTGATGATGGGAGAGGAGTCGATGCCAGCGGCGCAGGTGGACACAGGTTATGCTCACCCACTGGGCTGCATTACCTTGACAGATGCAGAATCTCTGGCTGAATGTAGCTGGTGGGTATCTCACAGATGAAATACCATCATTCAGCTACAACCAATGGGAAGACACCACACCCTTTTTTATGCCCATCCTGTCTGCAGACCACTGCCAGACATAGCTATGAACCTCTGGTTAATTTTACCCCCAGTTCAGTTTTATGATTTTGTGTGCTTGTTACCTGACTACTTTTCCTGCTTGCTGTTTATGTACCTTGTTGGCCGATCCGCATTTCACCTCTGCTTGTTTTCTGATTAAGTCCTGGCCGTCCCATTCTGTTCCTGTTCCTCAATTAATGTTTTGACCCTGCCTGACTACTATTCTCTGGAACTGCAGCCTTCCACAGGTATTAATCACCTTGGGTCCTGTGTAATTCCTAATCCCTGTATAGGGGTTAAAGGGTTTCAGGGTTCTAGGGGTCCTGCTTGGTGAGTGGCTTCCCTCTAGCCTATCATTTACAGCCCATCTGAGTGTGTGGATCAAGGAAGGCGTTACACCGTGCTCTCTGCAGAAGGCCATGTGGGCCAGGATAGTGCTTTAAAAATTGCTGGACAACCAGATTCAACACGTGAACCACACAAGGCACGTGTGTCACATTGTCACAGCGAAGGGCCGCACCCATGTTTGCATCATTGTCGCACCCGGCCTTCCCTGGCTGCTGGTTGAGTGGAGACAACCATTGATGAAACTCGGTCTCCAGAGCTAACCGTCCACAACTTCTCAGCGGTGTGACTCACATTTCCCATACATTTCAAAGTAAACCTTTGACCGCCTGATGGCATTGAGCTCTGCTGCCAGCATAGTAAGGAGGTGTGTGGTATTCCTTGTGCGCAGTTACAAGGAAGGGTGGCCTGACCACACAGGGTTTGCGCCAAGGTGGAGGACCCACACGAGGTTGAAGAGGCAGAAGCAGTGTATTAACTTCTACATACAGAAGAAGGATTGACACAACTCGTGGGGACGGCAAGACTTGTACAGCAGACCCTTCTCCATCTCTCCCCACAGTAACCCATTGCCCAGTCAGCAACATGTAACGCCCCTGTCCATGCTTACTGGGCCAATTATCTGTGGTGAAATGCACCCTGTCACACAGAGTTTCTCAAGGAATCAGTGATGTTTAGTGCGACATGCTGGTGTAGCGCGTGCACGCCTTTGTTGGAGAAGGAGTGGCGCCTGGGCATCGGCTCTTGGGGCACTGCGATGGGCATATGGTCTCGAAAATCCTCGGTTAAAAAGGTTGGAAAGGCAGCATTTTGGTAGCCAACAGTTTCCAGATGCTGAAAGTCAACCTCTAAGCCATGTCATGCCCTTCTAAAAGCATGTAAAACACAGTAAGGGGACTCCAACCACAGTCTCCCTAGTTGCCACTAATTGGGCCACACACACCCCACTTGACTGGCATCAGTTGACCCAATTTTCAAGATGAAAAAGATGCTTTGCATGAAGCATTCTCAAAAATACGCGTGCCTTTCCCGTCCCCTGGATGACCCAGGGGAAGAAAAGTCCTCTGAGAGCCATGACTTGTTCATCTTGGTTCTTTTAGAAACACAGCGAGGGGACTCCAACCACAGTCTCCCTCGTTTCCACTAACTGGGCCACACACACCCCACTTGACTGGCATCAGTTGACCCCCATTTTAAAGCTTACAAAGATGCTTTGCATGAAGCACTATAAAAAATACGCGTGCCTTTTGCCTCCCCTGGATGACCCAGGGGAAGAAAAGTCCTCTGAGAACCGTGACTTGTTCATCTTGGTTCTTTTAGAAGCACAGCGAGGGGACTCTAACCACAGTCTCCCTCGTTGCCACTAATTGGGCCACACACACCCCACTTGACTGGCATCAGTTGACCCCCCCTTTTGAAAAAGAAAAAGATGCTTGGCATGAAGCACTCTCAAAAATACGCGTGCCTTTCCCATCCCCTGGATGACCCAGGGGAAGAAAAGTCCTCTGAGAGCCATGACTTGTTCATCTTGGTTCTTTTAGAAACACAGCGAGGGGACTCCAACCACAGTCTCCCTCGTTTCCACTAACTGGGCCACACACACCCCACTTGACTGGCATCGGTTGAGCCCCCTTTTGAAAAAGAAAAAGATGCTTTGCATGAAGCACTCTCAAAAATACGCGTGCCTTTCCTGTCCCCTGGCTGACCCAGGGGAAGAAAAGTCCTCTGAGAGCCATGTCCACATTGTCAGTGGACAGACACGTGTGCTTATCTGCCAGCAGACCCCCAGCAGCACTGAAGACAGGTTCCGAGAGAACGCTGGCTGCAGGACACGACAAGATCCCCAAGGCGTACGTGGCGAGCTCAGGCAATTTATCAAGATTGGAAGCCTAAAATGAGCAGGGCTCAAGTTGCACAATAATGGAATCGATGTTTCCTTGCATATACTCATATATCTGTGTGTCCTCCTCTTTTTCCTTGTCCAGCTGTTTTGTTTTCGCATGAGTATATGTCCTTGTCACTTTCCCATGTGTTTGTGTTGTGTTGTGAGTTGTTTGTCACCTTTTGGACACCTTTGAGGGTGTTTTCTAGGTGTTTTTATGTGTTTGTGATTGCCTGCCATTGTTTCCTATGCAGTTCGAGTTCGGTTCGTCGAACGTTCGACGAGCCAAACTCGAACGGGACCTCCGTTCGGCGAACCGACCTCGAGCCGAACCGGGACCGGTTCGTTCATCTCTAGTCATGCCAAATTAGACATGGCCACGATGAATTTCTAGTAAACAGTAAAAAAAAACACAACAGAGATTTTTTTTTTTTACTAGAAATAAAACAAAAATAAATTTAGTGACTCCATCTTTATTACAAAAAAAATCCTTAGTCTGATGTAATCATCAGGGAGAGCAATGTCAACTCTGCTTCATCACTCTGTATAGACAGAGTCTATACACTGCAAGAAGCAGAGAGCATTGTCAGCTCTGCTACATCAAGCAGGCTGACCGTGAGGGTGACACGTGCAGTCTCGCATTGCATCACCCTTCACCTGACGCTCTCCGGACAGGGGCACATCGGCTGCATGGAAATGTATGCAGCTGACCTGCTGCTATCAGGAGAGTATGCACCGTGATGCAATTCGACACTTGCACATACAGTGACAATCCAAGTTCAGATAACAGGACCTGAGAGACGTCATTGTCATGTGACCAGTCTGTAGCCAATGAGGTGATTCAACATTCACACCTGACTGGTCACAAGGTTATGATGTCACGGAAGGTACTTTTAGTCAGCGACGGTTACCGGGACGGCACAGCAATGATCGGACTCGGAAGCAGCGGCCGGGAGATAGCGGATCTACAGGACACATCACGAGACCTGTAAATATGATCATAATTATTTTTACTAATGTGCCTTTTTATTTTTTTACAGCCCCTGGATCTGATCTGGACCCAGGAAAGATCGGGATTGTGTACACGATCACTATCGGATTGGTACGATCCCCGATCTTTACAGATCGGGATCGCCCATCACTATTAATGATCACTTCTCCTTTGCTGAGATAATTCATCCACCTCACAGGTGTGACATATCAAGATGCTGATTAGACAGCATGATTATAGCATAGGTGTGCCTTTGGCAGGCCACAATAAAAGGCCACTTTAATATGTGTAGTCTAAGAGAATTTGACAGTACAACCAACCAGCCACACAACTGTAGACCACGTGTAACCACACCAGCCCAGGACCTCGACATCCAGCATCTTCACCTCCAAGATTGTCTGAGACCAGGCAACCAGACAGCTGCTGCTACAGTTGGTTTGCATAACCAAAGAATTTTTCACAAACTGTCAGAAACCATCTCAGGAAAGCTCATCTTCATGCTTATCGTCTTCATCTGAGTCTCCCCCTGACTAAAGTTCGTCGTCGTAACCGACTTGAGTGGGCAAATGCTCACATTCCATGGTGCCTGGTATGTTGGAAAGGTTCTATTCATGGATGAATCCTAGTTTTCACTCTACAGGGCAAATGGCATACTGGCAAATAATGGTCACACCAGATTCTGACTGGCTATCTGACCCCCTGGACCCCTCCAATACTGTAAAACTTAACATTTTACATTGACCTGTAATTTAGGCCAGCCTATAGCACACTTATTCAATAATCATGCTGTCTAATTAGCATCTCTATATGCCTCACCTGTGAGGTGGATGGATTATATCAGCAAAGGAGAAGTGCTCACTAACACAGATTTAGACAAATTTATGAACAAAATTTAAAAACAAAAGGTCTTTGAAGTACATAGAAAAGGAATTGGGTCTTTCAGTTCAGCTCATAAAAAGAGGAGCACAAACAAAACTGTTGCATTTATATTTTTGACCAGTATATATAGTATATAATGGTAAAATCTCCCCCGTTAAATAATGAGGCATTGTAGGTATTACATAGTCTCTAAGGGGCACTTTGCACACTACGACATCGCAAGCCGATGCTTGCGATGCCGAGCGCGATAGTCCCCGCCCCCGTCGCAGCTGCGATATCATGGTGATAGCTGGCGTAGTGAACATTATCGCTACGCCAGCTTCACACGCACTTACCTGCCCTGCGACGTTGCTCTGGCCGGCGACCCGCCTCCTTCCTAAGGGGGCGGGTCGTGCGGCGTCACAGCGACGTCACACGGCAGGCAGCCAATAGAAGCGGAGGGACGGAGATGAGCGGGACGTAAACATCCTGCCCACCTCCTTCCTTCCGCATAGCTGGCGTGAGCCGCAGGACGCAGGTAGGAAATGTTCCTCGCTCCTGCGGCTTCTCACACAGCGATGTGTGATGCCGCTGGAACGAGGAACAACATCGTAACATCAGTCATTTCCAAATTATGGAATTGACCGATGCTACACCGATGATACGATTACGACGATTTTGCGCTCATTAATTGTATCAAAAAGGCTTTACATACTACGATATCTCCTGCGACGCCAGATGTGCGTCACTTTCAATTTGACCCCACCGACATCGCTTCTGCGATGTTGTAGTGTGCAAAGTGCCCCTAAGGATTATAGCACAAAATTGCAGGTGCGACTATTCAGCTTATTTGGCTTCTGATAACACTTAGGCTGGAATCAAATATGCATTTTATGCAAGCAAATGTAGTTTTTAATGCAGTTTTTGAGTCAAAGCCAAAAATTGAACTTAAAGGAAGTCATAAAACTGTCTTTATAACACTTTTTTTTCCATCTACTCTTAGCAGTGACTACTGCAAAAGAAGATGTAATTGATGTCACATACCAGTGTTATTCACAAGGAGAAAAGCATAAGAACCAATAGTGAGGACCACACAACTTGGTATAAATATTATCCATGTGTCACGCAGCCCTTTCTTTTAGGTATGTAAAGCTTTACAGTACATCTGTTTTATGTTCTGTGTTTTAGCTACAGACATATTCCATAGCATGTTATTCTGCATTTGTATAATACATAGGTTTCAGGTTCATTGCTTACTCTCCAAGTACACAAGATTTAACGATTCTTGACTATGTCTCTGCCGTGCACCTGTTGACTGTGACCACACGAAAAGAGAATGAAGCCTATTAATTCCCTAGAGACCAGAGGCAGGTGCAGTAAACATTCCCCAGATGGGATCTTTATTTTCGTAGATCCTAAGCAACATTTGTTTCAAATATAAGGGAGCATTTTTTAAAACCTAGATAGAGTTATACAGTAATTAAAAACATGGAGTCCTTAGAATATTTCTTCTGTTATTTCATACATCTGAATAGAGTTTGCAAAAATGTCAGCACATGCTGCGGAAAGTTCATAGAATTTTTCAGACATTTTTAAAGCACATCTGCTTTAATACTCTAAAGTCAATTGCAAAATAGAACAATAAAATCCCATGTTGTCAGTGATCTGTATCAGTAAAGCCCTTTCCTTGAAGAGTTGAACATGTATATTCTCCCATATTTACAAAAGTGTACAGCAGCACTCTAAAAAGCTAAATATACAAATATTGAATATAGGAATATTGTTAGTGAATTACTGCTATTGGAACTATGTTTAAAAAATGAGATACTTAGCTTCTAGATTGGCCAATACATTTGAGCCCAACAGCCAACGACGAGGCGTATCTCTTTGCCGGGACCCTATTTACACCATGTTCCATGTTTATTATGCAAACTGGATTTAAGTATCATAGCGATTTATTTTTTATTTTAGTTCCAATGAAACTCATTGATGGTATTGTGTCTCAGGGTTCTTTGGATCACTGAAATCAGTCTCTGATACCTGTGATAATTAGTTTGCCAGGTGAGCTCAATAAAAGGAAAACTGGATGTTCCAAAATATTAAGCAGGCCACAGTTTTCAAGTAATATACCAAAAAAGGTAATAAATCTTAGGGATCCAAATGCCAACACACCATGAAAAATTCCCTATTAAAAATATATCTTTATTCGGTCAACTCACTAAAAACTGTCAATACAGTAACATAGAAGAGCCACTAAAAGGTGGATAAATGGTGAGATAGGGACAAGTGCGCCAATTAAAGATATTCTGGGGTGATATTATATAATTAGGCAGGGGTAAGCTAATACTCTACCCTCTCAGGCTTCCCCCTACCTACCACCAGAGTGTAAACACCCTAATACTTGGTGCCCCCGCTCCTCGGCGGCTGTCCCTCACTGACCCTAAAATCCACAATAAACTACCACCATCACCACAATTCGTGTTAGTGCAGTGTGCAAGTCATATATACGTCATAATACTGCGTTCTGAGGTCAATGAATATCATTCAACAATGCCATGCAAATTTTTGGATTTGTACTATACCCACTGGAAAAATTCACACACATAATATATATAACTCTTTTTAAGAGAAAGAAAATGTTTCCAATACCAGTGAGTTATACATCCCATTGATGATACTACATGCACATACTGTAACATCATATCCCACAGTGCCTCTATCACTGCACACTGCAAATAATGCAAACAATAATAATACTTATCCCATCCCATGGATGGGATAAACACCGTCTGGCGTTCATAGAAAGAAAGCATTTGTGCTGTATAGAGCAGTGCGGAGTCACTGCTCTGTACAGCACAAGCGATCAAAGCATCTCATTTCAACTAGTAAAAACAATTTGAAGTGAAAAAAAGTTTTAAAAATATGAAAAAATAAAAAAAAAACATGAAAGTTCAAATCATCTCCTTTCTACCTCATTGAAAACAATTAAAAATACACATGTTTGATATTGGTATAGGGGATCAAAACATCGCATCTACACCGAAGTTCTATAATTAAAAACATCAGATTTGGACACAAAAAATAACTCATCACTTAGCCCCAGATCATGAAAAATGAGAACACTCTGGGACTCCTAAAATGAAGACAAAAGCGCAATTTTTTTTTGACAAACATCAGATTCAATTTTTTTTTACCACTTAAAAAAACCTATACATGTTTGGTATTTATAGACTCATACTGACCTGGAGAAGTTTATTACTAGGTCGATTTTACCATTAAGGGAACATGGTAAATAAAAAAACATTGTAGAATTCCACTTTTTTTTTTTTTTTTTTTTTTTTTTAAATTTCACTGCACTTGGAATGTTTACCCTCTTTCCTGTGCAATAAATGGTAGAATGAAAGGTGTCATTCAAAAGTACAATATGTCCTGCAAAAGACAAGCTTCCCAAAGCAGAACACACTAAAAAGCATATGCATTTTTTTACCTGCTAATTTTCAGTATTTTTAAGCAAGCCTATGGAAGAGTTTGCACATACAACCCAGTGTACTAGCAAGAGAAATTGACTTTTTTTAGACTTAAAATACGCATCAAAGGTACATACGTTTTATACTTACCTGTCTCCATGACTGGTATCTCTGGCATTGCTGTTGGTTCCAGATGCCGCTCATTAACCTCATGCATATACACTGCACTCACCATGGACCCGGAAGTACAGTAACAGCAGCATTGCAGACAGTAGCGACAGAGAGAGGTAAGTATGCAAGTTCATGCTGTCCATGTGCTATCCAGGCGTCACACGGATAGCACATGGACAGCACATGAAACACGCACATGCACGCCTGCACACACATGTGCACCTTCACCATGGGTTGTGAGTCCACACATGAGATCAGACTGAGTAATGAAAGAAAATTGCTGTAGACTTGCCAAAGATTTAACCCTTGCTAAATTAAAAACGGTTAAAGAGAATCCGTTACCAGGTTTTTGCTCCCCCATCTGATAGCAGCATAATGTAGAGATACAGACCCTGATTCCAGAGATGTGTTACTTACTGAGCGGTTTGCTGTCATTTTGATCAAATCAATGTTTTCTCTCCTGCAGATTTAACAGTTATCCAGAGCTAACAAATATGCTGGACTACATGGCAGCACACCTAGTAGTCCTCTAATGATAATCTACTGCTGATTAAACAGTGATTTTATCAAAACTACACTAAGCAGCCCAGTAAGTGACACATCGCTGGAATCAGGATCTCTGTCCCTATATTATGCTGCTCTCAGATTAGGTGGCAAAAACCTGGTGATGGATTACCTTTAATTCTGCTGATAAAAGCTGCAGTATGTCAATCTCTAAGGGCTTGCTCACATTAATGTTTAAATTGGACAAGTTCAATAAAAAAAATTGCACTAGGACCAATATTTGTCAATGAGGCAAAGCAGATCTACATTATTTTTCTCATGCCAATTTAGCATGAAAAAACAATCGCTGCATGCTGCAATTGGCCACATATATTGGATTACATGCACCCATATAAGGCTATGGATGTGTATTAAACATTGCACTGCACTTGCTGTATTTTCTGGTTTGTAAGATGCACTTTTTTCCCCCAAAAGTGGGTGAAAAGTGGTTGTGCATCTTACAAAATGCATATGGCTTATCGGGGTGGCAGTGGTGGTGCAGGGTTGGCGATACGGAGGGCTCTTGAAGTGTCATGGTGGCAGGTGTTATTGATCTCCCGTTGGGCTCAGAGAAGGGGGTGTCGCGGATCAAGAGGGTCAGAATGCGGCAGCATAGGGTCAGCAATACTGCATCCTCATAGGGTGTTGTGGCAGCATGCGCCATTTATTTGCAGGCTGCTTTGAATCACCTGCAGTTGATGAGATGGACTTCAAGAAAATGGCCGAAGAGGCGGCACGTGTTTAGATAGGACTCTGCGGCCATTTTTTTGAAATCCATGGTGTCAATCTGCGCATGCGCCACCTCTGTGGCCATTTTCTTGAAGTCTGCCGGTGATTCAATGGAGCCTGCAGTCCACCAGCAGATCAATGGTGCTTATCGCTGCGACACTCCACGAGCCTGCAGTATCACCAACTCTCCACTGCCGCACACTGACCCTCTTGAGCTATGACAACACCCTCCTCCGAGCCCGCCGGCAGATCAATGGCCCCCGCTGCCGAGATACCCCCATGAGCCACCAGTATTGCTGACCCTCCACACACTGACCCTCTTGAGCTGTGACACCCTCTCTTCCAAGCCTGCATTATCACCAACCCTGTCTACTGTGACCTAGCTGAGCCACTCAACCACCGCCGCTCCTCCCTGGTGAGCTAATATAAGAGGCACTAGGATTATAAGACGAACCCTTGTTTTAGCAGTAAAAATGTTTTTCCTATTTTACTCCTTCAAATTTGGGGTGCATCTTATAATCTGGTGCATCATTATAAAACGAGAAATACGGTATATGATACTCAAGTGCAGTGAGACAGATGCAGACACAGACAATGGAGAAGATGGAGAAATTAAACTCTTCTTCACCGCACCTGTGATCCGATGCCTGCAAGCGAGAGAATTGTATCCCATAATGACACTTAACTCACGCTCGCAGCAATGTTTGACTCTAATGTCATTGACATATCGCATCGGATGCTATACTCTCGTCTGTCCTTGGCCTAATACAGATTATAAGTCAATATTGTAGAATAATATCTGTGGGAGAAATATATCAATGTGTGTTTAGGGTTTGTTAAAAACATACATCACCTGACTGCTATTATATTCCACTACCCATTTTGTTACAGGCAAAAACTATTGTTTTTTTTCATGGACCAAATTAATCATTGCATTGTTGAGTCTTCAAATTGCTTTAGAAGTATCTATATGAACCAGCAGATGTCACTGTTGCATCTTTCTATATTTAGCCAATAATTCAATGTTAACTTTTACATCTCTAAAAAAGACGCCACCATGAACCAGTTGTATTCGAGGTTATTTAGTAAACGTATATTGTAAAAAATAGAATATTCCGAACTAACCTTTTAACTTATTCAATATCAAATATGTTATCTTAAGCTGCAGTCACTTTGATTAACATATTTATTTTTCAAGTCTTGCAAAACAACATAAAAAATTCTATGACTTACATGTGATTTGTATTTAGCATTTCAGATACATTCTTATGGATCTTTAAAATATTCATGTCTATGCCCAGAACTTTATAGTTAAGAGGTTAATTACACGGAGACTGCTATAAGTGGATAACTGATTACCTCAAAGATTAATTGGGCTGTAAGAATTCATTTTTCACAGTGGTAATGCTCTAATATCTATCTTGGTATCATCACTGCTAAAGTCAATTCTTTAGGCTAATGGTCTTGAACCTTCTGTGTCTCAGTGGACATTTTCAGAAGAGTCACTGAATATATTATCACGTTATTGATTAAACATCAGCAATCAAAAGACATAGTCAATTTAGCATCTTAACCATTTTCAAATATTATCAAGTTCAAAAGTCAATGGTTAGTCACCATTTGGCAAAGATAATCACTCATATGTATACAATTTAATTATTTATTAAAATTATTTAATTATTTTTGTCTTTATTTTGTTTATTGGACAGACAAAAACTTTAAACATTGATATTTTTGTTGTGTGGAAATCATTCTCCCCATGATTCAAATAACTGACAGCATTAGAGCCATTCTTCATTCTGAAAAAAGGCTGAGGTCAAATGAGCATGTATATATATATATATATATATAAAAAAAAATCGGTCCAATTGTCATCCAGAAAAGTGGGACGATTTTTTTCTTACTTGTCATCCATGAACTGACCGTGTGCAATCTGTTTTTTTAATCAGCAGTTATTAATCTTTTAAAGGACCATGTATAGTTTCCCATCTTATAGAATTACAATGTATCCACAAAAATTGTATACCATACTGATGGTCCGCATGCCATCCGATTTTCTTCTCACACTATAGTGACTTTGGAGTCAAATCGATTTCTTTCTCGTGTCGAATACAGCTGAGAAATGAAACACAGATCTGTACTGCCTCTATGAATAACATGGATCCGAGTGCAATCCCTTTTTAGCGGACTACACTTGCCTGATTTATATACTCGTGTGAGCGAGCCAAAAAAGAGATATCTGCACATTACACTCTTTGAAAAAAGTATTGGGACACCTGAATGTAAGACCTATATAAGCTTTTAGGCTACATGCACACGCTGCGTTTTTTGCTGCATTTTTGCTGTGTTTTTTTGGCTGCAGTTTTGTTGTCAGAACTTTCTGACATTTGACTTCCCAACAAAGTCTATGAGAAGTCAGATTTGCTGTGCGCACATTGCAGTTTATTTGTCAGCGTTTTATTTGTCAAAAGTTTATGACAAAAAAAATGCAGCATGTTCATTCTTCCTGTGTTTTTGTCAGCATTTGTCACAAAAAACACATCAAAAACGCATGTTGTGAAAAATGCACCAAAAACGCAGCGAAAACGCAGCGAAAATGCACCAAAAACGCACCTACAATTACAAGCATTTTTAATGACATTTCCAGGCTCTCTCTAAGGCCTCTTTCACACGTCAGTGATTCTGGTTGTGCTTTTTTTTAAACGTACCAGAATCACTGACATACGCAGACCCATTATAATCAATGGGTCTGCTCACACATCAGTGATTTTTCACTGAACGTGTCTCCGTGCAGCGTTCATGCGTGTCCGTGATTGCCGCACCCAGTGGTGTGGTCCGTGAAACACGTGCCAGAAAAAAACGTGCTTCTAAAATAAAAAGCATTTTAACTCACCCGGTTCCAGCGACGATCTCTGCAGCCTGTTCTCCCTGCTGCTTCTGAGCCGGCTCATTACTGTCGCGCATATTCATGATGCACAACACAGCCGACCCGGACGCAGCTGGACAGCGAGAGCGGGCACAGGTGAGTTGATTTCTAAGTGCAATCACGGGCCACGGAGAACGAAGCCCGGATTGCACTTAGACAACCCACGTGTGCCGTGAATCACGGCCCACGGAGGGACATGGGCGTGTTTTACACGTCAGTGAAGAACATCAGTGTTTTTCACTGACGTGTGAAACGGGCCTTTACAAGGTGCAGTTTTGGCTGCATTTTGGCTGCAGTTTTGGCTGCAGTTTGTGAACACAAAAAGATGCAGCGTGCGCATGTAGCCTTAGAGCATCCTATTCTAAGTCCATAAGAATCAATAAAGTCTCCCCTTTATAGCAAATGCAGCTTTCACTCAACTGGGAATGCTTTACCCTAGATTTTGCAGTGTGTCCGTGGAAATTTGTGTTTATTCATACAAAAGGGCACATGTGACGTCATATACTGATGTTGTATAAGAGGCGCTCAAGCTCTAATTTTTTAATCCTAAATATGTTTGAAAGTATTGAGATCAGGGCTCCGTAGGACAAGTCAAGTCATTCCACATCAAACCCACCAATCTTGCTTTGGCAGGAACAGAAAAGAAATGTACTTAAACTTTACTCACAGATACAGCACACATTTATCCAGAATGTATTGGTTTACTGAAGTATTAAGAGTATTAAAATTTCTCTTCACTAAAACTAAGTTGCCTTGACCAAGCATGAAAAAACATACACCAAACCAATGTAATATTCTACGGTCATATTCTTCGCTCTGCAGAATACATTTCCACTTTTTTATTATACAATGGCTTTTATTGTTAGAACTAGTGATGAGCAAGTACTAAAATTCTTGAGTTTTCAATACTCATATCGAGCAGGTTTGACACTTGGACAGGCTTGATTTGAGTGATGAGTATAATGGAAGTCAATGGGAAACTAAAGCATTTTTCCAGATGACCCCTCCAGGAGGGATAAGGAGTCAAATCGCTGAAATGGATAGAAACAGTGCTCAAATGGAATGGGAATAGTATGAGGAAGATGCTTGGATGCATCTTTGACTCCCAGGTCGCTGTTGGGAATAATGTTGTCAGTGTATTATGCCACTTTTACAGACAGACAATAAAACATACCAAACTGAAGATAAAATGGGTTTTACAGGAAAAAATGTTAAAGGGAACCTGTCACCAGGTTTTTCCCTTATGTTATGGCCACCACCAGTGAGCCCTTATATACAGCATTCCAGAATCCTCACCCAGATCCTCCTTGCTCCTACCATAGAAGACAAGTAACCCTACACTTAGAGGCTTTTTCCTTTTCCATTTATTTCGATGTCGGTGGGGTCAAATTGAAAATGACGTACTTCCGGCATCGCATGCGACATCGTAGTGTGTAAAGGCTCGATGATACGATTAACGAGCGCAAAAGCATCATAATCATATCATCGGCGCAGCGTCGGCGTAATCCATGATTACGCTGACGCGACGGTCCGATGTTGTTCCTTGTTCCTGCGGCAGCACACATCGCTGTGTGTGAAGTTGCAGGAGCGAGGAACATCTCCTACTGGCGTCACTGCGGCTTCCGTAGGATATGCGGAAGGAAGGAGGTGGGTGGGATGTTTACATCCAGCTCATCTCCGCCCCTCCGCTCCTATTGGCCACCTGTCGTGTGACGTCGCAGTGACGCCATACGACCCGCCCCCTTAGTAAGGAGGCGGGTCACCGGCCAGAGCAACGGTCGCAGAACAGGTGAGTCCATGTGAAGCTGCCGTAACGATAATGTTCGCTACGGCAGCTATCACAAGGATATCGCAGTTGCAACGGGGGTGGGCACTATCGCGCTCGGCATCGCAGCATTGGCTTGCGATGTCGTAGTGTGCAAAGTGCCCCAAAGGCCTTCTGCAACCTGTTGGCTACAGACTTCCCTTGGCACTCTGTCTCTAGCTAACACTATTTCATCCTTTGTGCCATTCCTGCCTTACACAAGAATGTGTCGCATAAAATTGCTGTTGTCCTCACCAATGCAGTTACTGGGAAGTTCAACTTAACCACCTATATGTGGACAAGTGCTTGTAGTCAGGAATGCTACATTTCCCTGACTGCAAACTGGGTGAACATGGTGAATGCTGGAACTGAGTCAAAGCCTGGAATGGCACATGTGCTTCCCATGCCCAGAATTGGGGGCCCTATTTTCATAAAGGTTTCCCCCACCTACTAAACAATTACTGTACGCAATCCTCCTCCTCTTCCACCATCTCCAAATTTTTTCCCAAATCAGTCGCAAACTGGAAGGACTGCAGCATTGACTTGGTGAAGGGTCTATAGGTTCTGCTGCTAATTTCTTTAGGTGACAAAGGGCATACCACTGCAGAGTTGTTGAAAGGTCTAACAGACCAGACAGATTTGTGGCTCTTGCCGCTTTGCTTCCAATTGGGCATGGTCATGTGTGATAATGGCTGTAATTTGGTAGTGGCTCTGAAGCTTGACAAGATGCCACATGTACCATGCCTAAGCCACTTGCTCAGTGAAGCGGTACAGTGCTTTCTGAAAACCTACCCAGATTTGCCTAAGCTTCTAACGCCCTTGCGACTAGTCCCTGCATTCATTAGCATATCATAAAGGATCTTTAGAAATACTTTTTTTAAAGATCTCTTTATGCATGCTACTAGATACAGGGACTGTTAGGCAGGGATTAGAAATATGCACCAATAACTGTTCGTAGTTTTGGGTGCATATTGCACCTGACAGGTTCCCTTTAAAACTAGCACTAATCACATTGTGCATGAAGAATTTCCAAGCACAAGTCTCCTTCATAATATTCATTATTTTTGCACTTGTAGTATAAGATTTTATTCATCAAAGTAATTTATATGTATTTTATTTGAGTGTTGGTGTATTAGTATACTAAAGTTTTGTGCACCAGTCATCTTATTTTTCAATCCTTACACCAGTTCATTACTGCTAACATTTATTTCCATACACTCACCTGTTTAGGGTTTCTATTACTTTCATTCATTCATCCCTCCCCTTGTACTTTTCATTGTCACTTTTAATATATCGATCTCCACTCATTTTTTGTGACCTAATTTAATTTAATTTTATCTAATGTAATCATTATTTCATATATGCATTAAAATATTTTTATTCATTTATAAAGACTGTTTCATGAATTATTATGTAGTGATTTGCACATGTCACTTTATTAGTACTTTGGTATAGATTAATGTTAATGGCAGCCATAATGACACTGTATATGTATAAAATTGTATATGCAATATACTGCCATATCTATGTATGATTTTTGTATGTTCCATGTATTAGTATATTTATAACTGTCAACTCCCCCTGATCATGGTGTCTTTTGATATGTGAACTATTTTCCCTTAAGCAATATGTCTGCCGTAGGGCCTGAGCAGCCGGTGCGCATGAGCAGGTAAAGCACCTTTCATGCCTTCCATCTGTTTACCCCATGTGACCCTCTGACTCACAAATCATGAGCGCAGTAGAGTCATGTTACGTGAGATCGCTTTACCTGGAAGTCTGTTCATCACATTGGTTGGTACATGCTTGCCAGCGCCGCACAGCGCCAACCATGCTCACCTCTCCTCTCAGAATTTTCATTGGCTGCACCTCTATCTCCCTTCGATGTCTTTATTGGTCAATTGTTATATTTAAACCTTAGTGTTCTCCACCCAGACACTTCCCCAAAGGAAGCTACGGGGAAAAATGTGTCGAGGTGAGGGGACGCAAACTTACAACACTGCTGCCATCATCATAAGGTAAAGGAAATGTCACTCAATTAATTTGATGTCAGTCAGTTTTACTGTTTAGGTTTGAAAAGCTCTTGGTTTATTGTTAACCACCAGGCTTGTAGCTTTTATTTTGGAGCTTTAGTTTGCTGCTCAGAATTATGACTTGTAGCTGCTGCCACTGTAGCTTTTAGCTGTGAGTTTTATGTCTGCCACTGACTTATGACTTGTAGCCACTACCACTATAGCGTTTAGCTTGGAGCTTTTCTCTACCATTTGGGATTTTGTGAATTTCCCCTTTGAAAAATATGAAGTTATCCCCTATTTAAATTGTACACTGTTTCAGCATATGTTCTATTTGGCAAATAACATACGAACCAGCTTGCTGCTTGCAATACACTTAGGACTATTTCCACTTGATCCTGCATAGAAAATCCCAGGTGAGGATGTCCACAATTCAAAAATTTCATCTGATATCAGCCAACGTGTTTTGGATACATGAATACTATGACATAGTAATGTGTCGAAATGCATTGGATGAAATCAGATGAAATTTACCTATTATCTGCTGGATACCATCTGTGATGAACTTTTAATGTAAGCAATAAAGAAATTAATTTTTAAGCAAAAGCGCCTGTGATCCGCTGGATATTTTTGCCTGTCTGTTTTCTATTTGGGGTTACTTTAATCTTCGTGGAATTTTTTTGTCTGTGTCCCTGTATGAAACTTAGGAATACAGCTCTAGGCAACAGACAGGACTGGATCACAGCAGGTTTGATACATACACTAGTATAGACAGGATGAATGGTTCGGACAAGGTGGCTTGTACTGCCAGGACAGCTGGTTCAGACAGGATAGCTGGTTAGGACAGGTCTGGTACAAGTACGTGTACATGCATTAGATGTGTGTAGGTATGCACGCTGGATAGAAGTTACTGGAACGGGAAGAAGATCATACAGGTACTGATGCAGGCAGAGTACAGACAAAATTTCTGTAAAGTCATGAGCTCAGGGACCTGATAAGGCAGAAATAGTAGCAGGATAACCAAGCCACTAAATTAAATTGCTCAGTGACCTCCCAAAAGGAGAGGGTGCCTTTAAATACTTAGTGTCATGCAGTCATTGGCTGGGGACACTTCCACAGTGCATGCACTATCCCCATTAAGAGGCAGGGCATGTGCATGATTGCACCCTTAGCATGCTCCCAGGAGACCTGCATAGTTTTAGCAGGCTCTGGGAGCAGACGGTTGCAGCAACAAATGGAATAGAAGGAGCTGGGCAGAGAGGTCAGGGAGTGTCCCTGCCTGTGAATGCAAGTACATTACCCCCAGGCCTGAAAGGAATCTCTTCGGAAGAAGGGAGGCTCCCAAAATCTCTCCTCAGGGCCAAAACCCTTCCAACCTATCAAGAATAAGGTCTTCCCTCAGACTTTCTTCATAGCCAAGGTAACCTCAAAGATATCCTCTAAAATGACAGGAAAAGGCATGACACAAGGATCTTTGAAGAGGCAGCTCTGACTCATTGGCTTGAGGAGGGGCACGTGGAAAGAGTTAAGCCCATGTAATGAGACAGGAAGCTTAAGCTTGTAAGACACAGCGTTGATTGGTTTGATAACCTCAAAGGGACCTGTAAGGCAAAAACCCAGTTTGTAAAAAGGCATCTTTAAGCGTCTGTATCTCAAGGAGAGCCACACCTTACGTCCTGGATGAAAGCATGGTGAATCCAAATGTCTCTTGTCTGATTGTCTCTTCATCTGTTTGGATGACTCTTCAAGTATGGCTTTGTTGTCCTTCCAGATCTTGGAAAAGACGTTGACGAAAGCATTGGCTGCAGGCATGCCTAATGTGATGGACACTGGAAGAGGAACCTTGGGCTGTTGTCCATAAATGAAAAAAACCTGAGAATTCGCTGAAGCCTCGCTTACATAGTTATTATACAAAACTCTGCCTAAGGCACCAATTTAACACAATAATCATGGTGTTAATTTGTAAAATACTGCAGAAAATTAGATACGATCTGGTTGACCCTTTCCATCTGGCCTTTAGACTAGGGATTGTAAGCAAATGAGAATTCCAGGGAAACATTCAAAAGTTTGAAAATAGCTCTTCAGAATTCAAAAATGAATTGAAAGCCACTGTCAAACACAATGTGTAGTGGAAGGCCTTGAAGACAGAAGACATGCTGGATGACCTTCTTTGCGAGCTGGGGAGCAGATAGTACACCAGACAAAGGAGTAAAGTAGAAACTAGGCAAAATAGAACAAATGTCCAGCACTAAAGACATAAACCTCTGGCCATTGTATCAGTTAAGAAGGAATGCTGCAGTAGAAATTGAGGACATATGGGGGTGCTCAACGAAGAATTACAGTCACTGTTACCACAAAAACTAAGGAAAAATGGTAGGCACTCCCCCAAGTAGGTAAAACCAGTCCTTTATTTCATCCAGAGAGAAGGAGAAGGGATGATACAGGGAGCAGGGATGACAGCTTTTGTTTTAAGCAAAGAATTATGCTTCTACAGATACAGAGCTCAAGGCAACAGGCAGGACTGGATCACAGACTGTGTGGCTACATACACTGGTACAGATGGGATGAATGGTTCAGACAGGATGAGGGGCACTGCAGCCAAAATTTGAGATGCTGCCACCTGACTGCAGGCCCCCTATGCTAATTTTAGGTGGTTTCTCCCCCTGGAAAGACTCACCAGCTACCCCCCGGGTCCTGTGGTATGATCTGCTCGGATATAAGTCACTGCGCTGCCCAGCTTCCGGTCTCTTTGTTCCTGGACCCGGACCTGTTTGGGCGGCCGGTGGCGTGTACCCGCTTTGGAGGACGGTAAGAGAGCTATCAGCAGGGAGGGAAGAGTTTTGCCCACGGCGCTTTAGCTGTGAGCGGCTCCCTCCCTGCTGAGGCACAGGTGACATGTGCCGGCGAGCGGTGTTTTTCAGGGAAATACCCGCCCGCCGGTCCGCCTGTGCAAGCCGTCTGTTACAAATCCCTAATCAGCAGGGAAGGAAGCGTCCTACTCACAGCGCTGTTAGTTGTGAGTGGCTTCCTCCCTGCTGAGGCTCCAGCTAGGTGTGCCGGCGAGCGGCGTTCTGAGTGAACTACCCGCCCGCTGGTCAGCTGGAGCCCGCCCCTCAGTGTAAAAAGAGCGCGAAAGCGCTTTTTGATTATGGCGCCGCCCACCCGCCGCCCTGCCTTCGCCAGCAGTGGGTGCGGGTACAAACTGTGAGCCGGCGCGGTCCCTGATGCAGCGCAGATGGAAGCGCTGCAGCGGAGGACCCGCCGGACTTGTGGAAATACAAACCCCGTGCCCCTGCTCCCTCCACCGCCCTGTCACCGCTGCCCTGTCACAGCCAGTACAGGGGAGCGGGGAGAATGCGGGGGCAGGCTGCGGATGGGCACAGCCGCTGATGCAGCTCGGATTGGAGGTGCTGCATTGGTATATGTGCTGACTGTAGAAGTCAGCAGAAGCCACCCATCCCCCATTGGTATCCCCAGACAAGTTAAAATAAATAAATAAATTATAAAAAATAAATAAATAAATTAGAAATAAAAATAAATAAATTAAGTAAATAAATTATAAATCAAATAAATAAATAAATAAATTGAAGAAATGAATTATAAATAAAAAAAAACAAAAAAAAAAACTGTTAGTCATGAAGGAGCTAGGGGTCATCTGGGTATCCCAGCCAGTGGGTTGAATTACGGGGTGTGGTCAGGCCTCACTTCAACTGTGCAGGGTGGGGGGGAGGTAAGCTGAGACATGTGCATTGTACAACCCTCACTCACTTGAACAATCCCCAACCTCCCTTTCTGTGGGGAGGGGCTTGGATCGGACTCTGTCCCCCTCCCCCCACCTGGGGATATGCACGGGCGTTGGGGCCCCGGGCGTCATGAGTCACATGTAGATTTAGACCCCCCTTTTTCTTCAGACTAACCCCTGGTGGGGTCCCGCGGCGGGATGATGAGCATCAGGGTGTACATTGGCCTGGACAGCGGAGTGCTATTGGAATTGGGCAGGAACATCCGGAGTCCGGCCGCCCCCTTTTATTCTGCACATTCTGGCAAGTACCATTACGTGGGATTGCGGGGTGGAATAAGCGCCCTGGGGGGGGTCACGTGATGTCACCAGGCAACAAGTTTTTCCTCCCTATTCAACATTCTGTAATTAAGTTATGTGTGACCGACATTATAGGTGTACTGAGGAAATCATACACCCGCCTTAATAGGCGCTATAGTAGCTGCCATTACTACTTCTTGGGGTCGGCATTCCGCAGTCTGATTGCTCTTACTGTAAAGAACCCTTCACATTTAGCTGCGGTAGGAGGAAGTAATGTTCCAGTCCTTTCTAGTGACCACAAACGATTTATGCAAAAAAAAAAAAAAATGAGATCTCCTCCTCCATTCCCTGCAATAATCTAGTTGTCTTCTTGAACTGACTAATCTCAGAATGTTTACCCACCGCCTTTTTTGATAAAAAAAAAAAAAAAGTTGAGCAAAACTGGATCCCAGATTTTAGATGTGGCCTGTCAAGTGATTTATAGGAGGGTTACATTATGTGGGCTCACAGGAGATCACCTCTCCTTGGTATACACTCTAACTTAGTGCTGTAGTTAACAAGGGTAAGCTATGTTCGTCACTGATAACTTTATGGTAATAGCAAAGTGTATTTCTGTGCATTTTCGTGTTTGTTGGAGTTTCAGTTCAACAGACGAAAATGAACATGTGAGATGCGAAAATTGTCATTTTATGCAAGTGCATAATTATGCCCGCTATTATTTCCTGAGCAATTATGTCCACATAAATAGCCTGAAAAAAAAAAAAAAAATACACAATTTTAGTTTAGGTCTCAGGTGTGCACAACTGACAAGTGCTTTCCCATGTGTTAGTAGACAACAATCATTCTAATACTAGACTATAGAGGGTGTCAAGTAGCTTCATTATTTGAAGCACTTATTACGAATTTTAAAAAAAAAAAAAAATTATGGAAAAGCCCCTTCCTTTGGGTTTGACTTTTGTTTTGGAAGGTTTTGCCTCATGGAAATAGCGTTTATCGGCTATTACTAGTGATGAGCGAGTACTAAAAAGCTCGGGTGCTCGAAGCTCGGGACGAGCCTCCCAAGATACTCGTGTACTCGGCCCGAGCAACGAGCCCAATGTTATCCTATGGGAGACCCGAGTATTTTTGTGAAATGACCTCCCGGCAGCATGGAGAAACCCTAAAAATGTCACAAAAGTCTCAGAAGAGTGCTCAAATGACATGGCAACAGCATGGGGAAGACCCCTTGAAGCATTTATCACTCAAAAGTCACAGCTGTGAACAATTTTGTCCGCGTTTTACGCCATTTTTACGGACTCACCAGAAAACCTTCCAAAATGACCCCAAAATGATTTTTCATGGCGGAAATGTTAAGGGCACATACCCAATAGTGAGATAGAGCTGGTGTATGTTACTTTTTGAGATCAATACATGAAAGATTTTACGTGAAAACATTGTGTGGCACTCCGATGTCCCTGAGAAGAGACGTACATGAAGGCCTCTTGAGTCTAATGTGCCCATTTTGAGGAAGTGAGTCTTTGTAGTATTTTCCTTTGCCAGGGCAGTCCTAAATTGTGAGGTTCACCAATGCCCCTGCATACAGACGTGCATGAGGGCCTGTAAACCTGAAGTGCCCATTGGAAGGAAGTGGGTGTATTATAGTATAGCCCTTAGGCAGGGAAGCCAAACATTGGGAGGCTCCACGTTGTCCCTGGATAGAGACGTGCATGAAGGCCTGTAAACCTGAAGTGCCCATTGGAAGGAAGTGGGTGTATTATAGTATAGCCCTTAGGCAGGGAAGCCAAACATTGGGAGGCTCCACGTTGTCCCTGGATAGAGACGTGCATGAAGGCCTGTAAACCTGAAGTGCCCATTGGAAGGAAGTGGGTGTATTATAGTATAGCCCTTAGGCAGGGAAGCCAAACATTGGGAGGCTCCACGTTGTCCCTGGATAGAGACGTGCATGAAGGCCTGTAAACCTGAAGTGCCCATTGGAAGGAAGTGGGTGTATTATAGTATAGCCCTTAGGCAGGGAAGCCAAACATTGGGAGGCTCCACGTTGTCCCTGGATAGAGACGTGCATGAAGGCCTGTAAACCTGAAGTGCCCATTGGAAGGAAGTGGGTGTATTATAGTATAGCCCTTAGGCAGGGAAGCCAAACATTGGGAGGCTCCACGTTGTCCCTGGATAGAGACGTGCATGAAGGCCTGTAAACCTGAAGTGCCCATTGGAAGGAAGTGGGTGTATTATAGTATAGCCCTTAGGCAGGGAAGCCAAACATTGGGAGGCTCCACGTTGTCCCTGGATAGAGACGTGCATGAAGGCCTGTAAACCTGAAGTGCCCATTGGAAGGAAGTGGGTGTATTATAGTATAGCCCTTAGGCAGGGAAGCCAAACATTGGGAGGCTCCACGTTGTCCCTGGATAGAGACGTGCATGAAGGCCTGTAAACCTGAAGTGCCCATTGGAAGGAAGTGGGTGTATTATAGTATAGCCCTTAGGCAGGGAAGCCAAACATTGGGAGGCTCCACGTTGTCCCTGGATAGAGACGTGCATGAAGGCCTGTAAACCTGAAGTGCCCATTGGAAGGAAGTGGGTGTATTATAGTATAGCCCTTAGGCAGGGAAGCCAAACATTGGGAGGCTCCACGTTGTCCCTGGATAGAGACGTGCATGAAGGCCTGTAAACCTGAAGTGCCCATTGGAAGGAAGTGGGTGTATTATAGTATAGCCCTTAGGCAGGGAAGCCAAACATTGGGAGGCTCCACGTTGTCCCTGGATAGAGACGTGCATGAAGGCCTGTAAACCTGAAGTGCCCATTGGAAGGAAGTGGGTGTATTATAGTATAGCCCTTAGGCAGGGAAGCCAAACATTGGGAGGCTCCACGTTGTCCCTGGATAGAGACGTGCATGAAGCCCTGTAAACCTGAAGTGCCCATTGGAAGGAAGTGGGTGTATTATAGTATAGCCCTTAGGCAGGGAAGCCAAACATTGGGAGGCTCTACGTTGTCCCTGGATAGAGACCTGTTAGGTTCTTAGTGCCTCCGTGCTTGCATTTAAAAACCGCACGTGTGTGCCTGTTGGTGGCAGCTTTCCGCTGCATTTGTGTGAGTTTTGCACAAACTTGGATATAACACACAAGTCTAGTGAATACACATCAGCACAGCATTGCAAAATGCGCAAGGGCGTTGTCAACGAACAAGGAAGTGGACGTGATGGTGGTGCAGGCAGACACCGAGGTTGTGTGCAAGCTCTAATTTCGCCACAACAAAGGGCCACATCTAGTCGCTCGCACGTCCTGTCCCAAATTCTTGGGGACCGCAGCAGTACACCCCTCTTGAACCAAGACCAGTGTCAACAGGTTGTTAGTTGGATAGCGGATAATGCTTCCAGTCAGATTGGCACCACCACAAACACTCTGTCTTCCACACGGTCAAGTGTCAGTAGCCGTGATACTGCACCGCACATTTCAGAACCTGATCCTCCTTCCTACCACCAGGCCGAGTACACGTCCACGGACATTACTGATCCCACACTTGGACACTCGGAATAGCTGTTCGTTCACGTTTCCATTCACAAATTCTGGCCTCTCGCCAGCTCCTGTTGAAGTGGGCCATGACGAGATTGTATGTACAGATGCACAAATATTTGAGCAGCCACGTTCTCACGAAGTTGGCAACGTGTCTCAACAAGGGGTGGCCGATGATGAGACACAATTGTCAGGAAGTCAGGAGGAGGAGCAGGGTGCGGAAGAGGAAGACGACGTGGTGGATGATCCAGTAACTGACCCAACCTGGCAGGAGGATATGCAGAGCGAGGACAGCAGTGCACAGGGGGAGGGAGGCGTAGCATCACAACAGGCAGTAAGAAGCAGAGTGGTGGCCCCAGGCAGACGTCAGTCAACTGTTCCCCGGAACAACACGACACAAGGTGCCTGTACAAATGTTAGGTCTTCCCGAGTCTGGCTGTAATACTATTGTATGTATTGAGGATTTCGATTGCGTTAGGGCAATGACAACCAGAGACGAGTTCTTGGTGCAAGACATTTATAATATGCAACCAGCAAATATGTACATAAACGGAACAAAAACACAGTAGAACATAAATACAGGAAATACCTTCCAGGGACTGAGCGAAAGGGAATTCCCGGTACCGCGCACCGGACTCCCCCAGGGAGACCACCAACAGCAAACCCCTATACAGGGACTGTCTGGCAATCACCCCAGAAGCCCTAAATGCGCAGCAGCCGGGACACAAAAGGGCAATAGGTAAGTCGAAAAATGTCTGTACGTGATGTGAGTCCAGAGTGGTATTAAACGGAAGGAACCGGGCAGAAGTTCCGACCAAAGACGGCAAACGGAGTCCAGGTACAGCTAGATGATACCAGATGAAGTCCAGAGTCGGTGTCGGTTGTTTTCCAAGAGGATCCGAATAACAATCAGGAACCAAAAGCAGCAGGGCAGGAGCACACAGGAAGCAGTATACTCAGGCACTGGACTAAGCTTTAGGGGCGGCTTTTAAACAGATGGACAGGAAGTAGGGCAACATAACAGAAAACTCCATGTTAACAAAGGGCAAGCTCTTTCAAAAGAAAACTGGAAAACCAGGAACTCTGACACTGGCAGTTTTTTAAGTTGGCTCCAGATGATTCTAAAAAGGCCATTTGCAACACCTGCCATGCCAGCATCAGCAGGGGTACCAAAACTAGCAGCCTGACCACCACCAGCATGATCAGGCACATGTCAGCCAAGCACCCGACTTTGTGGGAAGTACAACAGAGTCGAGGAGCAGTGCTTGCTGATGTCACTGCTACGTCTTCGCTGGTTGTGCATGCGAGCCAATCCCCTGTCCATGCTGCCTGCGAACAAGCCTCCTCCACTCCTGCACCTGCAGTTGCCTACGCAGAAAGAACACCATCATCAAGCACGTCCTTGTCCCAGCGCAACGTTCAGTTATCCATTCAGCAAACCTTTGAGCGCAGGCGCAAATACACTGCCAACACCCCACATGCCACAGTTCTAAATGCTAACATTTCGCGACTGCTTGCGCTGGAAATGTTGCCTTTTAGGCTGGTTGAGACAGAAGCATTCCGCGAACTGATGGTGGCAGCTGTCCCACGTTACTCGGTCCACAGCCGCCACTATTTCTCCCTGTGTGCCGTCCCCGCATTGCATAACTAACCACGTGTCACAAAACATCACACGTGCCCGGAACAACGCTGTTTCAGCCAAAGTCCACCTAACCACAGACACGTGGACAAGTGCATGTGGGCAAGGCCGCTACATCTCGTTGACGTCACACTGGGTTAATATTGTGCAAGCTGGGACCCAGTCTGAGCGAGGGACGGAATACGTCCTTCACACACCAAGTTTTGCAGGCCCTACCTCAGTCAGGGTTTCACACACACTCTACAGCTCCGGAATGTCATGCTCCTCAGCCTCCTCCTCCTCCTGCGCATCCTGATCCACTTTACCCTCCACACCAGTCCCAAGCTGTAAGTGTCGCTGGCGGAGGAGGGGACGGTGCGCTCTCCCACTGCTCGGGTCCGGCTGACGCAGCTCTACGGCTGCTGCTGCTCGTTGGCTCGAGCGATGGCCGGATCCCGGGGACTCGAGCGGCGCTACTCGCCCGTGAGTGAAAAGGGGTGGTTTGGGTTTTGGGGATATTGTCCGTGACGACACCCACGGTTGTGGTGATTGTGTGGACACCACCGCTGCTCTGGACGGGGATCCCGGGAGCCTGTGACAGGGAGCAGCTTTGTTGTTATTTCTCCCCTACGTGGGTAGGGGGGTTGGTTGTCCCGGGGCCTGGTGATGGGGTAGAGATGGATGACAGGCGGGTTGCGGGGCCTGATGAAGTGCATGGTCGCAGGGGCAGCGCTGTGCCGCACGGCACGGAGGTACTCACTCAGCCCAATGATGATGACACAGTTCAGGGTAAAACAAGTGGCTGGATGGACAGGTCACTCGGACGGCTGCGGTTGTTCCTCCCTGCAGGTTAGTGATGACTGTCTCTCCCTGCACCGAAGTTAAGTGTTGGTAGTGATGGTTTCCCAACGGTAACCCGCTCCCTGACCTGGATATGGGCCGGAGGAGCCCCTTTTGCCCACAGGCGCTGGCCCTGGGAGACGGTTGCCCTTGCCGGTGGCTGTGTCTCCCCTTCACGGTTGTACGGTTGCCTTCTATCTGGACTTGGCTGTTTGGAAACCCTGAGGTCCCCTTCAATAACGGATTTGGCAAATTCACGGCGACACCAAGCCTTGCCGGGATCCGAAAGTCCTCTGCCAATGGTGCTGGCTTCGCTTTGTATACCGGTCCGGTACGGCCGGGTCACCACCCGTCCACGGTCCTTACGGCAGACTCCAATCGGCCTCCACTGCAGACGGTCACCACATCCTGCCAACCTTGCTGTCCTGTCCAGGCCACACACCCGGACCAACTTCAGGCTCTTTGCTGTCACTTTTCTCCTCTCTACTACTTTCCTCCTTCCACTTCCTTAGCTTAACTCTCACTGCCTGTGTTTTCCCTCCTCCTCGGTGGGTGGAGACCAACCGCCTGGCTCCACACCCTGGTGTGGACAACAGCCCCTGGGGAAGGCAACAAGGATTTTGTGTTTTGACTATGATATGCCTGCAGGGAGTGTGGGGTGTTTAAGTGTTGTGCTCTGTGGCCCCTGGCTTGTCCAGGGCGACACAGAAGCACTGCAGCACTGCCTCGGCGAAGCGGCAACAGGCAGTGCTGAAGCTAATCTGCATAGGTGACAAACCCCACAATGCAGAAGAGGTGTGGACAGCTCTGAAACAGCAGGCAGATCACTGGCTCACAACTCTGAACCTAAAGCCAGGAAAGGTGGTGTGTGACAATGGCCGGAACCTGGTGGCGGCTTTGAGGCGAGGCCAGCTGACACATGTTCCATGCTTGGCCCATGTGCTCAACCTCGAGGTTCAGCGGTTTCTAAAGTCATAGTCAGAGCTGTCTGATCTGCTGGTAAAAGTTCGCCGCCTGTCTGCACATTTTCGAAAGTCACCTACTGCTTCAGCCGGCCTTGCCGCCTTAAGACGCCGTTTGCATCTTCCGGCACACAGACTGGTGTGTGATGTCCCCACGCGTTGGAATTCAACTCTGCACATGTTGGTCAGGATATGTGAGCAGAAGAGGGCAGTTGTTGAGTACCTGCATCACCTAAGCCGTCGGGAAATGGGTCAAACTCCACACATAACACCTGAGGAGTGGAGATGGATGTCCGACCTATGCACCATCCGCCAAAACTTTGAGGACTACAACAAGATGGTGAGCGGCGATGACGACATTATTAGCGTCACCATACCGCTTCTCTGCCTTCTAAAATGGTCTCTGCTCAGAAAACAAACATGATGCATTGCAGGCGGAGCGCGATGAGTTTCAGCAAGAAACAGTAGTGGGTGTGGGTGATGATAACACACAGCCCAGCCTCGTCTCATCACAACGTGCAGTGGAGGACTATGACGAGGAGGAGGATGAAGACATGGAGCAACTCTCTGGCCAAATTGAGGATATGACATGCAGTCATATCCTCGGTTCAGCGTGGCTGGCCAGAGGACAGGGTAGATGATGAGGAGGAGGAGGACAGCATGTTCAGTCATCGTGTCGGTCAGGATACTGAAGTGATGGCTGTTAAGAGTCTGGCACACATGGCTGACTTTATGGTAAGCTGCCTGTCTCGTGACCCTCGCGTTAAGAACATCTTGGCCGACAATCATTACTGGTTGGTAACACTGTTAGACCCACGCTAAAAGGAGAACTTTATGTCTCTTATTCCCGAGGCGGAGAGGTCAGGCAAAATGCAGCAGTTCCAGAAGGCCATAGTCACGGAAGTAGGCAAAGCATTCCCCTCACAAAACGCTAGCGGCATAGGTCATGAATCAGTGGACAACCGAGGCGTACAGCCGAGAGAGGCACAAGTCCAATCCGCCAGAGGTAGGGGAACAGTCTTTAAGATGTGTGACAGTTTTCTCAGCCCCTCACGTACCACAGCCCCTGAGGTGCGGGGTAGTGCCACAAGAAATCCTAAGTTTGCCCAGATGCTGAAGGAGTACCTTGCAGATCGAACAACTGTACTCCGACATTCCTCTGTGCCTTACAATTATTGGGTATCCAAGCTGGACACGTGGCATGAATTGGCTCTCTACGCCTTGGAAGGCCTGGCCTGCCCTGCTGCTAGCGTTTTGTCAGAGCGTGTTTTTAGTGCCGCAGGTGGAATCATTACAGATAAACGCACCCGCCTGTCAACTGAAAATGCTGACAAGCTGACTCTGATCAAGATGAACAAGGGTTGGATTGGGCCAGACTTCACCACACCACCAGCAAATGAGAGCGGAATTTAAAGTTTGCCATGTACCTCCACTCACCCATGGGTACACACTTCTGGAGTTTGGCTAATCGCTGGACTGCTCCTCCTTCTCCTCATGCGCCACCATGATGATGACCGTTACAAATTGCAATACTTAGGCCTTTGTTTCAGGTATACCCCCAGTGGTAAATTTTTTCGCCCATTCTTTGCAGAATGGACATTACAACGACAGGAGACCCACTCCTTTGCAATGGGAACAATGTTTTGAGGCCCTCATGCACGTCTCTATCCAGGGACAACGTGGAGCCTGACGCTGCCACCGACTGCCACACACGTGCTGTTTTTAAATGCAAGCACGGACGCAATAAGAACCTAACTGGTTTTTAGGAGCGACAATTACTGAGAAGTCTGACACTATCAGACACTGCTGACTGACGTGTATTATACACTAGACTTGTGCGTTATATAATAGTTTGTGCAAAACGCGCACCTGTACCCTGCCACCGACTGCCACACACGTGCTGTTTTTAAATGCAAGCACGGACGCAATAAGAACCTAACTGGTTTTTAGGAGCGACAATTACTGAGAAGTCTGACACTATCAGACACTGCTGACTGACGTGTATTATACACTAGACTTGTGCGTTATATAATAGTTTGTGCAAAACGCGCACCTGTACCCTGCCACCGAC
Source organism: Anomaloglossus baeobatrachus (assembly GCF_048569485.1). Lineage (NCBI taxonomy): Eukaryota > Metazoa > Chordata > Amphibia > Anura > Aromobatidae > Anomaloglossus > Anomaloglossus baeobatrachus. The sequence continues at coordinate 170,710,107 of NC_134354.1, read as the reverse complement.
TGCCACACACGTGCTGTTTTTAAATGCAAGCACGGACGCAATAAGAACCTAACTGGTTTTTAGGAGCGACAATTACTGAGAAGTCTGACACTATCAGACACTGCTGACTGACGTGTATTATACACTAGACTTGTGCGTTATATAATAGTTTGTGCAAAACGCGCACCTGTACCCTGCCACCGACTGCCACACACGTGCTGTTTTTAAATGCAAGCACGGACGCAATAAGAACCTAACTGGTTTTTAGGAGCGACAATTACTGAGAAGTCTGACACTATCAGACACTGCTGACTGACGTGTATTATACACTAGACTTGTGCGTTATATAATAGTTTGTGCAAAACGCGCACCTGTACCCTGCCACCGACTGCCACACACGTGCTGTTTTTAAATGCAAGCACGGACGCAATAAGAACCTAACTGGTTTTTAGGAGCGACAATTACTGAGAAGTCTGACACTATCAGACACTGCTGACTGACGTGTATTATACACTAGACTTGTGCGTTATATAATAGTTTGTGCAAAACGCGCACCTGTACCCTGCCACCGACTGCCACACACGTGCTGTTTTTAAATGCAAGCACGGACGCAATAAGAACCTAACTGGTTTTTAGGAGCGACAATTACTGAGAAGTCTGACACTATCAGACACTGCTGACTGACGTGTATTATACACTAGACTTGTGCGTTATATAATAGTTTGTGCAAAACGCGCACCTGTACCCTGCCACCGACTGCCACACACGTGCTGTTTTTAAATGCAAGCACGGACGCAATAAGAACCTAACTGGTTTTTAGGAGCGACAATTACTGAGAAGTCTGACACTATCAGACACTGCTGACTGACGTGTATTATACACTAGACTTGTGCGTTATATAATAGTTTGTGCAAAACGCGCACCTGTACCCTGCCACCGACTGCCACACACGTGCTGTTTTTAAATGCAAGCACGGACGCAATAAGAACCTAACTGGTTTTTAGGAGCGACAATTACTGAGAAGTCTGACACTATCAGACACTGCTGACTGACGTGTATTATACACTAGACTTGTGCGTTATATAATAGTTTGTGCAAAACGCGCACCTGTACCCTGCCACCGACTGCCACACACGTGCTGTTTTTAAATGCAAGCACGGACGCAATAAGAACCTAACTGGTTTTTAGGAGCGACAATTACTGAGAAGTCTGACACTATCAGACACTGCTGACTGACGTGTATTATACACTAGACTTGTGCGTTATATAATAGTTTGTGCAAAACGCGCACCTGTACCCTGCCACCGACTGCCACACACGTGCTGTTTTTAAATGCAAGCACGGACGCAATAAGAACCTAACTGGTTTTTAGGAGCGACAATTACTGAGAAGTCTGACACTATCAGACACTGCTGACTGACGTGTATTATACACTAGACTTGTGCGTTATATAATAGTTTGTGCAAAACGCGCACCTGTACCCTGCCACCGACTGCCACACACGTGCTGTTTTTAAATGCAAGCACGGACGCAATAAGAACCTAACTGGTTTTTAGGAGCGACAATTACTGAGAAGTCTGACACTATCAGACACTGCTGACTGACGTGTATTATACACTAGACTTGTGCGTTATATAATAGTTTGTGCAAAACGCGCACCTGTACCCTGCCACCGACTGCCACACACGTGCTGTTTTTAAATGCAAGCACGGACGCAATAAGAACCTAACTGGTTTTTAGGAGCGACAATTACTGAGAAGTCTGACACTATCAGACACTGCTGACTGACGTGTATTATACACTAGACTTGTGCGTTATATAATAGTTTGTGCAAAACGCGCACCTGTACCCTGCCACCGACTGCCACACACGTGCTGTTTTTAAATGCAAGCACGGACGCAATAAGAACCTAACTGGTTTTTAGGAGCGACAATTACTGAGAAGTCTGACACTATCAGACACTGCTGACTGACGTGTATTATACACTAGACTTGTGCGTTATATAATAGTTTGTGCAAAACGCGCACCTGTACCCTGCCACCGACTGCCACACACGTGCTGTTTTTAAATGCAAGCACGGACGCAATAAGAACCTAACTGGTTTTTAGGAGCGACAATTACTGAGAAGTCTGACACTATCTGGACTGTTTTACACTGTGTACACCAGCCCCAGATATGATGAAGGCTGGTATACGGTCACCACTAGGAATGGCTATATATACCCTGCCTGCCTGCCTGTATACTGCTACAATAGTCCTGACAAGGACTCTTCTGGTCACTAGCCTGTATTCCGACCTGGCTATACCCTGCCTGTATATAGCAACAATAGTCCTGAGAAGGACTCTGCTACTGTACTCCGACCTGGCTATACCCTGCCTGCCTGTATACAACTAGAATAGTCCTGAGAAGGACTTCTGGTCACACTGTTTGCAGCCCTGCTCCGGAACTAACTATAAAGGGCCGCAAAGCTTTCCCTGAATCAGCGACACTCTCCCTACACTCACTGTCAGAATAGCTGTGAGCAGAGCACAGCGCGCCGGCCTATATAAAGGCTCGGTGACGCTGTGCAGGCCGGCCAATCACTGCAATTCCACAACTAACAGGGCTGTGGCATTGCAGTGGTCTGCCAGCCAATCCCTGCATGAGGGCTGGCTCTCAAAAGAGCGCCAACATGCAGAAATGAAGACCACGAGTAAAGCACGAGTATCGCGAGATTACTCGGTCCCCGCCGAGCAGCCCGAGTACAGTGATACTCGTGCGAGTACCGAGTAGTGACAAGCATGCTCGCTCATCACTAGCTATTACCCATCGTATGGAGGTTTATCTTTCGGCCACTGCGGTTTCCTTAGGTATGAACTTCAACTTTGCGGTTAAGGTCATTTCTATTGCTGTCATTGTTTCCAAGGCACTTTTCCTAGGCTTTTCGGTGTAGGACTAAGCGGCAGGGTCACGTTATCCGGTATCGGTACATTGGTCCAACCCTAGGTGCGGTAAGTTTAAATTTTATTTTCCGCTACATGGAATCAGGCACCTGAAAAGGAGGAACTGATTGGTAGCTGAATTTTTCTTTAAGCTTCAATGGCTACATTCGCTTCAAGAGCAGTAATGGCTGAATCGCTAGGGGGTGTATTTAACAGCAGCAGGTCTGGCTGTTTGGGTTTGTTTTCAACACAACGTTAAAAAAAAAAAAAAAAAAGTGGTATTATCAGTTGGTTACCAAGCCCGGGGGGAAAAAACGGTCTAATCACCTGTTTACAACTTTCCTTATCAGTAGTGGGCTGTTTAGGCTTTTCGGTTTTTAGAATGCGCATAAGTTAACGAAAGGTTAAAGTCATACCAGGTATCCAGTTGCCGTGATAGTATTGTTTACTCCCTATTGATTTTCCAATTACAGGTATCCTCCTTAACTCCGTCCGCTGGCAGGTCCAAAGGGTTTTGATTCCTTAAATTCGTAATGGTACTCCCATCGAAAGGAGGCCGATGACCCGGCCTCTCGTTAAAACACAGACATGATGGGCCTATAGTAGGGTATGCAGCGAGTGGGGTTTACCAGGCGGGTGAAAAGCATGATGATTTTCAAGCGATCCCTTGCTAATGTATAACCGGCAGTATTTAGTGATTCTACTTCACCAACGGGTACCATTTTTTCCTGTTATGAGCAAACTGGTACGGGGTTTTTGCCCTGAAATTTTTCAGTTGCGGAACTGGACCTGCGTGACCAAGGCCTAGTGGGACCCACGGTATGGAATGGGTAGTGGTTTAGCGGCAGGTGGGTGGATGTCAGGAGGCCTAATACTCCTGGCCGTTTGTCGATCTTATAAGGTACTGGGCCGGGTGGTTACGCCCATTGTGGTTTTGATCTTAAAGCTTAGTCACACAGGCTGAAGAAAGGCCTAGGTCTATCTAGCCAAGCCTGTCTTTCCTCACAGTTTTGGGATCTTTTTCCCCACCTCTGGTTGGTATGCCTAAGGTGTTAGTGATAGCCCTCAGATGAACTGGGATGACGGGGAGCATCTTTTAACCATGAAGATTTTTTCCCATATTTCATGGCGGTAAATTGGTGATGGTTGTTATTGTGGGTGCGTTAGTTGCAGTACCTGGCATGTAAACACCCCTCCCTTCCCCCCCAGAACTGGGGTGCTGCTGAAGCTTTGGGGCAAGTGTGTATGAGCGTGGTTCCAATGGGATGGGTTTGGCAACGCTAATGCATTTTGAGGAACGTCCGTACCGAGTTTGTTTTATAAACCGTCACTAGTAGAAGGGCAAGAGGCTACTGACTGTCATATAGGCTAGCGTAACATTACATACGTTTCAGATTTGTGTATTAATAAAAAAAAAAAAAACGCGAGTTTTTGCCTAATCAACCCCAAGGGAAAGGGGGTCTGCTGTTTAAGAGAATTTTGATGGTTTCGAGAGTTTTTCCTTTCTGACAATGTTTTCCTTTTCAGATGTAAGTCGGCCTAGGTTTCAAGCTTAGGTCATGCCCATACTTTTCGGGCAGCGGGAAAAGGTGATCCTCGCTCTGGTGGTTGGTCCGTGGTTTCCATTGGCCTGGATGTGATTGGAGAAGTTGCCGGGAGCTGGTTGAGCTGAGTGTGCTACCTGAGGTGTTAAGGATTGTGGAGCCGCCCTCCACAGTTGACTTGGCAACACAAGTAGATGTCACAGATTTGGTCTCCTGTAACCTAGCTGCGCTTCGCCTCGTACCCTCATCCGGTCAGAGATGGTACAACTTTTCCTGTTATTTTCCTAATTTAAGATGGGCAAGGCAGAGGTGATTTTCAGCTCATATTGGAACGTATCCAAGGAAGGATGTGTTACGGGGCTGTCCTTGGTGCACGGGCAACCAGTGCCTACCTAAGTTGATTGTGTAAAATATATATATATAATTTAAAAAAAAAAAATTGGTGTGGTACCGCCAGCTGGAAGGTATTAACTTTGCTGTCCTTATGAGGGAGCGGGTGCATTTTCCATGATGCGGTTTTCGGATGGATTGATAGTGGGAATGTGTGAGACGATGGCTCAGGTACTGTGGTTTTTAGGGGGGTCACAGCTTGCTAGCGCTGTGCTGCTCCTTGGCGGAAGGGGTAGGAAAAATGGTGGTGAAATACCCGCACCGGATGGCCGGTGGCAGAAAATCTCCCAAAACCCCATGGTGTTGGCTGGTAATGCCTAATTTGAAAGCTGCGACCATAATTTATGCCAAAGTAAAAGATGAGAGTGTTTTTTCCCTATGCCTCTCCATAAGTGAAAAATAAAAGTAATTTAATTTATAAAGAACTGTGTGGTGTCTTTCTAGGGGGGAAAAGGTGGTGTTTGGGTCCTGGCAGTCTGGCTGGTATAGACAGAATGGCTAGTTCAGACAGGACAGCTGGTTAGGACAGGTCTGATACTAGTAGAGGTTACTGGAATGGGTAGATGATCACACAAATGGGTAAAAGCACAGGTTTGGATACAGGCAGGGTACAAACAGAGCTTCTGAAAAGTCACAACCTCAAAGACCTGACAACACAGAAGTAGTTTCAGGATAGCCAAGACACTAAATGAAGTTGCTCAAGCACCTGCCAAAAGGGGAGGTGCCTTAAATATCTAGTAAGAAACAAAAGAAGACAGTCTGGTGGAGCGTTAATAAGGAAAAGGGACCAAAGGATTTTTTTAAAAAAATATCCAAATCTTTTATTAGTGGTCCCTTTATATGCCATTTAAGGGACCACTAATAAAAGGTTTGGATAATTTTTTAAAAAATCCTTCGGTCCCTTTTCCTGTTTAGCGCTCCACCAGACTGACTTCTTTTGTTTCTTGTATACATTCCCCTTGTTGGGAAGTTCGGCAGGAGCTGCTTAGATGAAGGAGATTGCTTAGTTGATTTAGAACTCCCTCTGCTGGACACCGGGTATAACAACACGGAGACCCCAGGATCTGTGGTGATGCAGCCCTATTTGTGATCATATGATTCTGGATGATCATTTTCCAGCAGCAGAGCTTGAGAGAAGACTGCCGTAATCTCTCCACGTTAATCAGCCCAACACTGGGGTTGTGCGGGGGTGCACAACCCATTAAGGTGAGGAGCGGATTTTAATCCTTTAGCATCAATTGCCTCCTAGGTGCTCCTCATTGCGCTCTTTTTTTTTTTTTTTGTTTTCATTAAAAATCTAGTGTCTTTCAGTCATTGGCTGGGTGCACTTTCAGAGTGAGTGCACTGCCCGTTTAAGAAGTGGGGAATGTGCACACTCGTTCCCTTAGCGTTCTCCCAGGAGATCAGTGTGGTGTGCGCAGGCCCCCAGAGCAATGAGATATGGCAGAGACCGGAACAGCAGCAGCTTGGCGGCCAGCGCAGTGAGTGCCGAGACGCCTGCGGCATACACTGCCTGTTAAAAATGTTCTCTTATAAGATTGAGCAGTGTTGCAGAGCTGTGAAAGAAAAGTCAAATGTGTTATATGGAAACGATGATTGGAAGAATTATAGTGAGACATATGTAATTCGGCATTGTCTTAAAATCTTATGATAGAAGTGGAGAAATGTTTAGAAGGGACATAGTTAAGATAAAGCATAGAGATGAAAATTTTGTCATTAATTATTAGACATAGGCAAATAAATATGAAGATTGAGGTCCAATGGATAATGAAAACAGCTTACAGGAAGTATTTCACAGGGATCCCATCAGCAGCTCCAGAATACCCATGATTCGCTCATCTTAGGGTACTTTCACACTTGCGTTTTTTTCCTTCCGTCACAATCCGCCCTTTTGGAAAACAGCGGAATCCGTTAATGGATTCCGCTGTTTCCCATAGACTTGTATGGATGACGGATTGTGCCAAAAGTACCTGCGTTGCTTCCGCTGGCCGACGCTGCGGTGCTTCCACCGGGCGGAAGGAATGCAGCATGTAACTTTTTTTTTGAGCAGCGGAATCCTTAGGATTCTCTCTGGCTCCCTGCACCCATAACCAGGGTACACATCGGGTAACCAAACAAAGTGCTTTGCCTAGTTACCCAATATTTACCCTGGCTATGTGTGCAAGGAGCCAGTGCTAAGCGGTGTACGCTGGTAACCAAGGTAAATATCGGGTAACCTGTCCTCAGCGCCATGGCTCGCTCGGCTCCACCCACCCCTCACCCTGCCCCCTTCCCCCCGCACACATTATCGGCGGGCGAATGATCAGCTGATCACCTGGCGACCGACTGCTGTGAGCAATCAGCTGAATGCCCGGCAGCCGGGTAATCAGCTGATCGTTCACAATAGTCTGCTGCCGGTAACTGAAAAAAAAAAAAAAAAAGCTGATTTCGTTGTTTTGTACTATCCGTTGCATCCGTTGTGCCACTATATGCAACACATCCATTGCATCCGTCACACAACGCAATGCAACGGCTGGCGTTCAACGCAAGTGTGAAACTAGCCTTAACTGACTATGCTTCTAGAGTTGGAACTAACATCTTTTAATGGTTCTTGGAGGAAAATTGCAAACATGGGGAAATATAAAACTTCATAAGATGTTGTCCTTGGTCAGATTTGAACCCCTGCCATCAGTTCTGCAAAGAGACATCTTACACACTGAGCTGTCTATATAATTATATGTTGGCTATTTTCTTTGTATAAATATATTATAGAGGTTATTGAGCTGCCAATAATTCTCCTGACAATGCCAAATGTCAATTCCAAAAGCAATAGCTACTGCCATATTGAAAAATGTCTGTACTCTTGACCAAAGGAAATGTTCAATTATAAGAAATATATATCATTAAAATGTAAGAGAAAGAGAATAGGATTTTTTGGAACTGAAGTGTTTTAATATCATTATTTTCCTCTGCAGTGAATAGGATTTGAAGTGACTCTTACTATTTTCAGGACAGGCTTCTGCCCTATGTGACCTCCTTATCATTGTATTGATTAAATGTAAGTTTTTACACTTGAAGTATTACTCAGAACCTAATACATGGTCAGAGCATGAAAAGATCTTTCAGTATAGAAAATTGTATATATCTGTATTCATAAAAAATAAGAGGAGTTTACATGTACACATATGATTTATATTTCACTGCCTTAAAGAAACGAAGGCAAATTTCATAAAAAGCAAATTCAGTGCTGCAGAAAACTGATGCTATTTTATAACCTGAGAGATGGGTGCACTGAGCTAAAGCCTCGTTAGATTTGTTGCTATATATAAGAATGATATAAAGACAAGCATATCAAGACTTATTGCTTAGATATTGTAATTTATTATCTCTATGCTAGGAGATACATGGATCACCAAGTTTTCTCTCACGTCGGGAACCAGTTATATAGCTGCAGATTTATTTCAATATCTACTTTCTAAAACAAATGATACATACATTCTTAACTTATGTCAGTGTGGGGAAACTTTTAACTACATATTTTATGTGTCAATTTACCAAGAGGCAGCATCCTGTAAATAGACATTTCGGTTATACCTTTTCTGAACTTTCTTCTCACAATATTTTTTCCCTTGTCTTATTCCATATTTATTTTATGTCTCACCATATGAAGTTGACAGCTGTAATGAGATGTTTATTCCTTAGCTTCAAATCCAAAGTCCCTTTATGAGCGCAGGATCATGGTTTAAGGGAACATACACTATTTACAAAAAGTTAGGGTATTTGGCTTTCGGTGAAATTTATGGCAAAAGTAAAAAGTTCATGCTGCAGTGATATTTTATCGTGAAAGTAGGGCAGTTAAGTAGAAGCATGAAACAGTGATTTCCACATCACAAACAATTGAAACAAAAGCAATCCACAGTGGTGGGTGTATCCCCATTAAAGTCAATGTCTCAATAACTGGTCATGTGGGCTTGAGCATCAATTATAGCTTATCAACGATGACTCTTAAGGCCACTTCACACATAACGAGATCGCTAATGATATTGTTCCTACGTCACAGTTTTTGTGATGAAACAACGACTTCACCAGCGATCTCGTTATGTTTGACATGTACCAACGATCCGCCCCCTGCTGTGAGATCGTTGGTCGTTGCTGAATGTTCTCGGCCATTTTTTGCTCGTTGGAGTCCTGCTGGGCAGGATGGATCTGTATGTTTGACACCTACCAACGATCTCGTTAACGACCTAGATGAGAACTTAAAGTGTGACACGTAGGCGCGTAGTTGCGTCACCTTTTCTGTGCCCCCCTCTGCATCGTTTCTAAAGTCGTTGGGAAAATGACTTTGTGACATCTCACCAATGATCTCACCAATGACTGAACAATGATCCGGAAACTGTGACATAGTAACGATCTCGTTAACAATCTCGTTATGTGTGACTGGACCTTTACTGTTCACAAGTCGAGTTATTGTCATCGAAGACATGGCATCCCACTCTTCTTCTTGAATATATACTGATTTTAGCAGTCTGTCACTTATGTGTTAAAGTTTGGTACTTTTTGAGAATGCACTTCCTAATTTTTGGGATACTAGTGTGATTAGTAAGCAATTTATACTGATTTCATTCGTAACATGCATGCACCCTCTGCCTTCTAGCACTGATTGACATATTACCCTTTATGCACAGTAACACCAAATAAGTTGTCAAATAGTACCTGAAGGACGACTCTGTGTGTCATGAAACCATCAATGTTCTGTCCTCACAGCAAATTAAAAGTTTGTAAAAACTACTGGATATAAACAAAAAGTAATACTTTTTAAATAATCATGCGCTTCAATACTTTATGCTTCCTTCAGGCAAAGCAGCAATAAAGAGGTTCCATTTTAGGTTTATCAGGTTCTTCAAATGACCTCTGATGTAGTCTTTATAGAGTATAAAATCATGGTTTGCTTTTCAAAATCCACATTTTATACAGTTTGCCTAAATGCATGCACTTAAAATACTTAAGAAATAACAAAGAACATTTTAGATCTTTAAGACAAAAGCTTGCATAGTAGTGTATCTTTAGACCATCTTCTTTGAGTTCTCATCGGTTCCCTTAAGGGTCAACAAGTTCTTCAATCCAACTCAAATTTAACTGTATTCAATTCTGAACCAGACCTTTCCCACAGAAATCCACTTGCGTATTTTAAAGGTTTTTTTAATGCACTGTTCATAATATAGATTAGAAACAGTGAACATTGTCCTTATACAGTATAACACTCAAGCTTGTATACTGGAGTTCTTTAAAATTGCTTCATTAGGCGCTGTATGTATCAAAGTTTCCAGTGGTGTCCTTGTGTATTTTTCCTACTCTATCATCAGTCTTATTTAGTGGAAAATAGTTTCCTTTTCCTTATGTTTTTTCTCATTTGGAAGCACCTCATACATATGTCTTTCTTTTCCACTAACTACCATTTTAACAATAGGAAACCTGTGTAGTCCATGAGGAAGGCTGGACTTAGGTGTCTAGGTGGAAAAACTGTATTAATTACACTATTCATAAGAAGTTAGGGATAGAGATGAGCGAACCGGTCCCGGTTCGGCTCGAGGTCGGTTCGCCGACGGAGGTCCCGTTCGAGTTCGGCTCGTCGAACGTTCGACGAACCGAACTCGAACTGCATAGGAAACAATGGCAGGCAATCACAAACACAGAAAAACACCTAGAAAACACCCTCAAAGGTGTCCAAAAGGTGACAAACAACTCACAACACATGGGAAAGTGACAAGGACATATACTCATGCGAAAACAAAACAGCTGGACAAGGAAAAAGAGGAGGACACACAGATATAGGCATGGCACGCCCTTCTAAAATCATGTAAAACACCGCAAGGTGACTCCAAGCGTAGTCTCCCTTTTTTCCCAAAACTTGGGCCCCACACACACCCACCCATTCAGTGGCAGCAGTTGTGCCCCAGTTGTACAATTCACAGCTAGATTTGCATCAAGCACATTCAAAAATACGCCATAATTAACCGTCCCCAGGATGACACCGGGGTAGGTAGCAAAGTGTTTCCTGATCCCAGCTCTGTTCATCTTGTCTTCTTTTAAAAACAATGTAAGCAAGGGTTACTCCAAGCGGAGTCTCCCTTTTTTCCAAAAATTGGGCCCCACACACACCCACCCCTTCAGTGGCAGCAGTTGTGCCCCAGTTGGACACTTCACAGCTACATTTGCATCAAGCACATTCAAAAATACGCCATTCTTATCCGTCCCCAGGATGACACCGGGGTAGGTAGCAAAGTCTTTCCTGATCCCAGCTCTGTTCATCTTGTCTTCTTTTAAAAACAATGTAAGCAAGGGTTACTCCAAGCGGAGTCTCCCTTTTTTCCAAAAATTGGGCCCCACACACACCCACCCCTTCAGTGGCAGCAGTTGTGCCCCAGTTGGACACTTCACAGCTACATTTGCATCAAGCACATTCAAAAATACGCCATAATTAACCATCCCCAGCATGACACCGGGGTAGGTAGATAAAGTCTTTGCTGACCCATGACTTGTTCATCTTGGCTTCTTTTAAAAAAAATGTAAGCAAGGGTTACTCCAAGCGGAGTCTCCCTTTTTTCCAAAAATTGGGCCCCACACACACCCACCCATTCAGTGGCAGCAGTTGTGCCCCAGTTGTACAATTCACAGCTAGATTTGCATCAAGCACATTCAAAAATACGCCATAATTAACCGTCCCCAGGATGACACCGGGGTAGGTAGCAAAGTCTTTCCTGATCCCAGCTCTGTTCATCTTGTTTTCTTTTAAAAACAATGTAAGCAAGGGTTACTCCAAGCGGAGTCTCCCTTTTTTCCAAAAATTGGGCCCCACACACACCCACCCCTTCAGTGGCAGCAGTTGTGCCCCAGTTGGACACTTCACAGCTACATTTGCATCAAGCACATTCAAAAATACGCCATTCTTATCCGTCCCCAGGATGACACCGGGGTAGGTAGCAAAGTCTTTCCTGATCCCAGCTCTGTTCATCTTGGCTTCTTTTAAAAACACAGCAAGCAAGGGTTACTCCAAGCGGAGTCTCCCTTTTTTCCAAAAATTGGGCCACACAGACACCCACCCCATCAGTGGCAGCATTTGGGCCCTAGTTGCAAACAGGATGTTTTGATTTGCATCAAGCACATTCAAAAATACGCCATAATTAACCGTCCCCAGCATGACACCAGGGTAGGTAGATAAAGTCTTTGCTGACCCATGACTTGTTCATCTTGGCTTCTTTTAAAAACAATGTAAGCAAGGGTTACTCCAAGCGGAGTCTCCCTTTTTTCCAAAAATTGGGCCCCACACACACCCACCCATTCAGTGGCAGCAGTTGTGCCCCAGTTGTACAATTCACAGCTAGATTTGCATCAAGCTTATTCAAAAATACGCCATAATTAACCATCCCCAGGATGACACCGGGGTAGGTAGCAAAGTCTTTCCTGATCCCAGCTCTGTTCATCTTGTCTTCTTTTAAAAACAATGTAAGCAAGGGTTACTCCAAGCGGAGTCTCCCTTTTTTCCAAAAATTGGGCCCCACACACACCCACCCCTTCAGTGGCAGCAGTTGTGCCCCAGTTGGACACTTCACAGCTACATTTGCATCAAGCACATTCAAAAATACGCCATTCTTATCCGTCCCCAGGATGACACCGGGGTAGGTAGCAAAGTCTTTCCTGATCCCAGCTCTGTTCATCTTGGCTTCTTTTAAAAACAATGTAAGCAAGGGTTACTCCAAGCGGAGTCTCCCTTTTTTCCAAAAATTGGGCCCCACACACACCCACCCCATCAGTGGCAGCACTTGGGCCCTAGTTGCAAACAGGATGTTTTGATTTGCATCAAGCACATTCCAAATACACAAGCATTTACTCTCCCCAGGATGACACAGGGGTAGTAAATTCCTTGTGGATCCATGACTTGTTCATTTTGATGAACGTCAGTCTGTCCACATTGTCACTGGACAGACGCGTGCGCTTATCTGTCAGCACACACCCAGCAGCACTGAAGACACGTTCAGAGACAACGCTGGCAGCTGGACACGACAAAATCTCCAAGGCGTAAGTTGTGAGCTCTGGCCATTTTTCTAGGTTTGAAGCCCAAAAGGAGCAAGGCTCCAGTTGCACAGTCATGGCATCGATGTTCATTTGGAGATACTCCTGTATCATCCTCTCCAGCCGTTGACTATGTGTCAGACTTGTTGTCTCTGGTGGCCTTGCAAAAGAGGGTCTAAAAAAATTATGAAAAGATTTCATAAAATTGCTGTTAACAGCACCAGATACGGTCCTACTGGTACGGGTAGACTGTTGAAGATGACGAGACCGTCCCATGTTTGTCAAGTTACAACTGGGAGATTCCCTCCCTGCACCTGCACGGTTGTTTGGTGGAAAAGCCAAGCTAAGATCGAGTAACAGCTTCTGCTGATACTCCTGCATACGTGCGTCCCTTTCTATGGCTGGAATTATGTCACAAAATTTGGACTTGTACCGGGGATCTAATAGTGTGGCAAGCCAGTAATCATCATCACTTCTAATTTTGACAATACGACTGTCATGTTGGAGGTAGTGCAACAAAAAGGCACTCATGTGTCTTGCGCAGCCATGCGGACCAAGTCCACGCTGTGTTTGTGGCATAGAGGTGCTACCCGTTCTTTCTTCCTCTGACATCTCCCCCCAACCTCTTTCAACTGAAATTTGACCTAGGTCTCCCTCATCCGCTGAGTCTTCCATGTCCATGGACAGTTCGTCCTCCATTTCTTCATGTTCTCCTGCACCTTGCTCAACATTTCGCCTGCTACTATGCGCCCTTGTCGATCCTTGTCCCCCATGGTCCCATGCCTGCTGCGTTGGTGATGATGAACGTCTGGACCTTGGTGATGTTGTTGTCCCTTGCGCATATGAATCCTCCTGTAGTTCCTCCCCTTCATGTTGTCCCACCCCCTGACTCCGAATAGTGTTTAGCATGTGCTCCAGCATGTAAATGACTGGAATCGTCATGCTGATAATGGCATTGTCAGCGCTAAACATATTCGTCGCCATGTCGAAACTGTGCAGAAGGGTGCATAGGTCCTTGATCTGAGACCACTCCATCAGGGTGATCTGCCCCACCTCTGCATCTCGTTAGCCCAGGCTATACGTCATGACGTATTGCACCAGGGCTCTGCGGTGCTGCCACAGTCGCTGTAACATGTGGAGAGTTGAATTGCAGCGTGTCGCCACATCGCATTTCAGGCGATGAACCGGCAGGCCGAAAGACTTCTGGAGCGATGCAAGTTGCTCTGCTGCGGCGCTTGAACGGCGGAAGTGAGCAGACAGTTTTCGTGCCCTGTTCAGAAGGCCATCTAGGCCGGGATAGTGTGTTAAAAATTGCTGGACGACAAGGTTCAACACGTGAGCCATACAAGGTACGTGTGTCACCTTGCCCAGGCGAAGGGCCGCACCCAGGTTTGCAGCATTGTCGCACACGGCCTTACCAGGCTGCAGGTTGAGTGGAGACAACCATTTATTAAACTCGGACCGCAGAGCTGACCACAACTCCTCAGCTGTGTGACTCTTATTCCCAAGACATGTCAAGCTAAAGACCGCCTGATGCCGTTGCGCTCTGCTGCCAGCATAGTAATGAGGCGTGCGTGATTCCTTCTGCGCAGTGAGAACGCTGGTGGCCTGACCAGGCAGGCTTGGGGCGGAGGTGGAGGACCCAGATGAGGTGGAGGATGCAGAAGCAGTGGCGGAACTAGGACAGACAGAGGATTGACACACAAGTCGTGGGGACGGCAAGACTTGTGCAGCAGACCCTTCACCATCTATCACCATAGTTACCCAGTGCCCAGTCAGCGACATGTAACGTCCCTGTCCATGCTTACTGGTCCAAGTATCAGTGGTGAAATGCACCCGTTCACACACAGAGTTTCTCAAGGAAGCGGTGATGTTGTGTGCGACATGCTGGTGTAGCGCGGGCACACCTTTCTTAGAGAAGTAGTGGCGACTAGGCATCTGGTACTGGGGCACAGCGACAGACATAAGGTCTCTAAAATCCTGTGTGTCCACTAGGCGGAAAGGCAGCATTTCGGTAGCCAACAGCTTACAGAGGGATAGAGTCAACCTCTTAGCTTTGTCATGGGTCGGAGGAAGTGGCCTTTTATTTGACCACATCTGAGGGACAGAGATCTGGCTGTTGTGTGTAGACGGTGTTGAGTAGGGTGTCCCTGGAAAAATGCAGGTTTGTGAGGAAAGTGCAGGCGGAGACATGATGTTGCCTTCATCCAACGTTGGTGCTATCGATGTCTGAGAGAGCTGTACACACTCACTTGTTTCCCCTTCCAAACCAACTGACGACCTACCAAGTAAACTGCCTGTTGCGGTTACAGTGGTGGAAGTTTTGCGTGGAAAAACAGGTGTGACAGCTGTCCCCACAGTCCTAGAAGATGAAGAGCGCGCGGATGCACTGGAAGGGGCAGGCGGTGGATGGTTCGCTCCGCTAGGCCGCATTGCAGCACAGTGAGCTTCCCACCGGGACCTTTGATATTTATTCATGTGACGATTCATGGAAGAAGTTGTCAAACTGCTGAGGTTTTGACCTCTACTAAGAGAATCATGACAAAGTTTACAGATCACATAATTTGGGCGATCTTTTGCTATGTCAAAAAAGGACCAGGCTAGGCAAGGCTTAGAGGCCATGCGACCTGTTGATCCACCCCGAATAATGCTCATAGGCAGAGTGGTGGCTGAGGATGCAGTTGTAGACGTGCTACCAGTGCTCCGACTCTGTCCAGGAAGGCGCAAGGTAACTTCGTCGTCGGTTGCATCCTCCTCCACCGCCTCTGTTGACCTCCTCGAGTGCCTGACTGGGGGTTGACAGTAGGTGGGATCTAGAACTTCATCATCAATTGTTGTGTTTGCACTCCCCTCCTCCTCAGACCGAGCCTCTTCTTGCCCTGACCGAATATTTAAGTTCTCATCCCAATCGGGTATCTGCGTCTCATCTTCATCAGTATGTTCCTCATTGTCTATAACCACAGGTGTTACAGTTTGTGACAAAGGGTCAACATTATGCTCAGAAACTTGGTCCTCACGGCCTGAATCAGAGTCACAAAGGTTCTGGGCATCACTGCAGACCATTTCCTGTTCTGTACTCACTGTAGCTTGGGAGCAGACCTCTGATTCCCAGGCTATAGTGTGACTGAACAGCTCTGCAGACTCAGCCATCTCAGTTCCACCATACTGTGCAGGGCTGATGGAGACTTCAGAGCTGGGAGAAATCAAGTGTGATTGGGATGACAACTCAGAGGACTGGTGTTTTTTGGATGCGGTACTTGAAGTGGCTGAGAGGGCACTAGTTGGACCACTTGAGATCCATTCAAGCATTTTCCTTTTTTGCCCATCATCTACCTTTCTTCCTGTTGTTCGTGTCCGTAAAAAAGGGAGCACATCGGATTGTCCACGGTAAGTAGTAGACATCTTACTTTTGCTGGTAGATGGTCTATCTTCAGCAGATGATAATGGAGCTTTGCCACCTTCCCCACAGACAAAACATTTTTTGCCTTTTCCACCACGCCTCTTCCCCTTTCCACCAGCATCTGTCATTTTGCCACTCATGTTGATTGCGACAAGATTGTGGACTGAAAATGTGGTAGTAAAAATTGAAAGGTGGTGAAGATTGCAGTGGTGGTCTAGCTTTATTAACAGCAGAATAATAAAGAATAAATATCCCTGACAATGCAACTACGGCCCTTAAACTGGCAGCAAAAATTGCTAGTATAATGGCTTAGTTATATGAGTTGGAGTGTGCAACGCAGGCAGATGCGCTCTGCAAATGTCTTTGCACTAGTGGGACTATAGCAAAGTCCAATAGCCACAGATAGGATGCCACTAGGTACACTGAGTGTTTGCTAGTATAATGGCTTAGTTATGAGTTGGAGTGTGCAATGCAGGCAGATGCGCTCTGCAAATGTCTTTGCACTAGTGGGACTATAGCAAAGTCCAATAGCCACAGATAGGATGCCACTAGGTACACTGAGTGTTTGCTAGTATAATGGCTTAGTTATGAGTTGGAGTGTGCAACGCAGGCAGATGCGCTCTGCAAATGTCTTTGCACTAGTGGGACTATAGCAAAGTCCAATAGCCACGTATAGGATGCCACTAGGTACACTGAGTGTTTGCTAGTATAATGGCTTAGTTATATGAGTTGGAGTGTGCAACACAGGCAGATGCGCTCTGCAAATGTCTTTGCACTAGTGGGACTATAGCAAAGTCCAATAGCCACAGATAGGATGCCACTAGGTACACTGAGTGTTTGCTAGTATAATGGCTTAGTTATGAGTTGGAGTGTGCAATGCAGCGAGATGCGCTCAGCAAATGTCTTTGCACTAGTGGGACTATAGCAAAGTCCAATAGCCACAGATAGGATGCCACTAGGTACACTGAGTGTTTGCTAGTATAATGGCTTAGTTATATGAGTTGGAGTGTGCAACGCAGGCAGATGCGCTCTGCAAATGTCTTTGCGCTAGTGGGACTATAGCAAAGTCCAATAGCCACAGATAGGATGCCACTAGGTACACTGAGTGTTTGCTAGTATAATGGCTTAGTTATGAGTTGGAGTGTGCAATGCAGGCAGATGCGCTCTGCAAATGTCTTTGCACTAGTGGGACTATAGCAAAGTCCAATAGCCACGTATAGGATGCCACTAGGTACACTGAGTGTTTGCTAGTATAATGGCTTAGTTATGAGTTGGAGTGTGCAATGCAGGCAGATGCGCTCTGCAAATGTCTTTGCACTAGTGGGACTATAGCAAAGTCCAATAGCCTTGTATAGGATGCCACTAGGTACACTGAGTGTTTGCTAGTATAATGGCTTAGTTATATGAGTTGGAGTGTGCAACGCAGGCAGATGCGCTCTGCAAATGTCTTTGCACTAGTGGGACTATAGCAAAGTCCAATAGCCACAGATAGGATGCCACTAGGTACACTGAGTGTTTGCTAGTATAATGGCTTAGTTATGAGTTGGAGTGTGCAATGCAGGCAGATGCGCTCTGCAAATGTCTTTGCACTAGTGGGACTATAGCAAAGTCCAATAGCCACAGATAGGATGCCACTAGGTACACTGAGTGTTTGCTAGTATAATGGCTTAGTTATGAGTTGGAGTGTGCAATGCAGGCAGATGCGCTCTGCAAATGTCTTTGCACTAGTGGGACTATAGCAATGTCCAATAGCCACAGATAGGATGCCACTAGGTACACTGAGTGTTTGCTAGTATAATGGCTTAGTTATAATGAGTTGGAGTATGCAGAGGACACGAGGGTACAGTGCCAGGATTTTGGGGCTCTGGGTAGAGGAATGGAAGCCTGCCTTTCTATCCCTCCTAATAGGGAAATGCAGGGAGGAAATCCCTGACCTTGGCTACACAGACGCTGTTGCTGTTTTCAGGACCTGTCACCTATGGCTCTCTGACCCTGCCGGTTTGAGCCCTTAAAAGGACTGCTATAAAGTGCTCTCCCTAAGCTGTCTAACGCTGTGTATGCAGCGCATACAGCTGTATCGGCGATAGGACTCAGGAGGACGGAGCTGCGACAGTGATGTCTGACACCAAAGACGCAGAAGGCAGATAATGGCGTCCTGGAAGAAAATGTCCGGTTTTATAATGCAGGGACATGTGACATGGACATCCTATCACACATGCCGTTGCTTCTCTGGCTCAAAGTCCACTTAGCTATGTGTGTGTCTGGGATTGGCTGACATGCTGGCCCGCCCCACAAGACGCGCGCGCTTAGGGAAGGAAGACAAGAAAAAAAAAAAAAAAAAATGGCGATCGCCATTATAGAAACAGCAGTGATCTGAAGGCGCTGTTCACGCACACTATACACTGAAATGTCATAATAGTGTGATTCACAGAGTGACTTACACTATTACAGCAGAAACCAAGCTAGGATTTAGCTGGTTTTTTGCTGCTAGAACCGTTCTCGAACGTTTCTAGAACTACCGAGCTTTTGCAAAAAGCTCGAGTTCTAGTTCGATCTAGAACAGGCCCCAAAATCACTCGAGCCTAGAACTGGAGAACCACGAACCACGAACCGCGCTCAACTCTAGTTAGGGATATTCGCTAAAATTTCAGGATGATTCTAAAATGCACTCTAACTGTTTCAATTGAACTTAATGTGACCTTGTCTAAATGTTGAATGCACATGTCAAACTGTTTAATCATCGAGTACATTTCAGGATTCAATTAGAATTGGTATTAAAACAGTCCTTATTTAAGGGAGGTGAGATGCAGTCAAATGTCGCAACAGACCATTTAAAACTATTTACATCAGCGTGGTCTGTGTGCTAGTCGACCTGCAAGGATACTTATCATGCACGTGACTAATGGGGTTTACCTAGAACCCGGTAAACCCCCAGAAGATGTTATAATGCACAGGGCACACAGGGGTCCGATACAATGGAGGTCCGTGCAACTGGGGAGAGGGGTGAGGGGGCACCTCCTGTACTCACCTCAAGCTGTCTCCTAAGCTCCTTAGTGTCCCTATACAGGTTCTTTCAACATGTCACGAGAAGCATATCTTATTCCCTCAACTGGCCCTAAACTCACCCTGCCTAGTGAGTAGGCTAACAAGTTCACTAGACTCACCAGTACAATACAGACACACAAGGGAAGAAATACAAACAGGGGAAATAGACATGCAAGGAAAAGACACTCCAGGTGGCTTCAGTGCAGCAAACACCACTGCTCCCCACAACATGACAGACTTCTTCCAGAGCTCGCTCCTTCCAAAGTGGACCATATGACTTAATAGGGAAGATGAGTGAACTCAAAGAGCCACACCTGAGAGTGACAGCTAAAGTCTGCAGCCAGGCAGGAAAGGGTGCTTAATCCTTACAGCACCACAAAGATGATGTTATTAAATAACAGCAGTAGACCTGCCAGCAGTGAAGCGCTGCGACCTTCTAACACCAGATTCACTCGGGGTTTCGCCCGAGTGAGATACACTCATGACAATACTGGACCACATCACCAGGTATAAGTATCATCATCTTCCATGGGCAAGGGAGCATATACGCTGGACGAGAGACTAGTATGCCTCAGTGCTCTTTACTGATGAATGTCGATTCACACTGAGCAGAAATTATGGCCACCAATAAAGTTGAAGATGTCACGGAGAGCGCTATATATCAGCCAATTGTCACAGGACAAGTCCTTTGTGGTGGTTTTACAGTTTGGGCATTTGTGTTTAGTAGAGATGAGCGAACCGGTCGCGGTTCGGCTCGAGGTCGGTTTGTCGAGCCGAGGTCCCGTTCGAGTTCGGTTCGTCGAACGTTCGACAAACCGAACTCGAACCAATAGGCTATGATGGGAGGCAATCACAAACACATAAAAATGCATTATAAATGTACACATA
Source organism: Anomaloglossus baeobatrachus (assembly GCF_048569485.1). Taxonomy (NCBI): domain Eukaryota; kingdom Metazoa; phylum Chordata; class Amphibia; order Anura; family Aromobatidae; genus Anomaloglossus; species Anomaloglossus baeobatrachus. Next base: position 170,689,891 of record NC_134354.1, on the reverse strand, counting down.
CAGTTAATAAACATTGCCATAACACTTACCGGTCCCCGCGATCCCTCCTGCACTCTGTCTCCTAACGCTATTCCATCCGATGATCGCTGAATCCTCCCGGTGACCGGCACTGCCAGCAGAGATGCAGGACCTATCGTGACGTCAAAATAGCCATGTGACCAGTCATGTGGCTATTATCTCATTGGCTACAGACTGGTCACATGACTATGACGCGTCATGTAGGACCTGCGAGTGCATCTCTCCGGTACACGGTGCACATTTGTGTATCGCCGTGTACCGGCGACATGCTCTAGCACACGGTCGACTCCCCGTTCTGTTAGGGACCGGCTGACACAGCCGGTCATTAACGGAGATCACCGTTGCCATAGCAACACAGTTAGCGGTGACGTCACCGCTAACCGCGGCTCCGGGAGCACTGTTGCTATGGTAACGCGTCTGTCAGCGTTACCGCTGTTACCGCTAGCAGCACTGATCACTCACGGAGTGAAGGCTGCACGCTGCTTTTCGTGCAGCTTTCACGGAGTGAATGCTCCACGGGAAGCAGCGTCTTCCCCCATGCAGCAGTGATGTAGCAGAGCTGCATTTGTTGAACGAGAAAGACAGAAGACCATGGATCGTGGATGGCTGACAGGGGGTAATAAAGATGGAGTCTCTAATGTGTCTGGGTATTTATTTCTATTAAAGTATTTTTTCTCTGTGTGGTGTCTTTTTTTAACCCTTTACTGGAGATTCTTAATGGCCGGGTCAAACGTGCCTGACATTAAGAATCTCTGGCTTAATACTGGCTAGTAAAACAAAGCCAGTATTAACTCATGATTACCCAACAAGCCAACCCGGCTCCAGGGCTGTTGGAGAGTTGGATACAGCGCCAGATGATGGCGCTTCTATGAGAGCGTCATTTTCTGGGACGGCTGCGGACTGCAATTCGCAGCAGAGGCGCCCAGAAACCTCGGGCTAACCTGTGTTGCGGATTCCAATCCCCAGCTGCCTAGTTGTACCTGGCTGGACACAAAAATGGGGCGAAGCCCACGTCATTTGTTTTTTATTTATTTCATGAAATAAGTGAAATAATTAAAAAAAACGGGCTTCCCTATATTTTTGGCTCCCAGCCGGGTACAATTAGGCAACTGGGGGTTGGAGGCAGCCCGTGGCTGCCTGCTGTACCTGGCTAGCATACAAAAATATGGCGAAGCCCACGTCATTTTTTTGGTGGGCAAAAAACGTCTGCATACAGTCCTGGATGGAGTATGCTGAGCCTTGTAGTTCTGCAGCTGCTATCTGCTCTTCTCCATACAGACAGACAGCAGCTGCAGAACTACAAGGCTCAGCATACTCCATCCAGGACTGTATGCAGAAGTTTTTTGCCCCCTGAAAAAATTATGTGGGCTTCGCCATATTTTTGAATGCTAGCCAGGTACAGCAGGCAGGTACGGCTGCCCCCAATCCCCAGTTGCCTATTTGTACCCGGCTGGGAACCAAAAATAAAGGGAAGCCCTTTTTTTATTATTCATGAATTTCATGAAATATTTAGAAAACAAATGACGTAGGCTTCGCCCCATTTTTGTGTCCAGCCAGGTACAACTAGGCAGCTGGGGATTGGAATCCGCAGCACAGGTTGGCCTGACCTTTCTGGGCCCCACTGCTGCGAATTTCAGTCTGCAGCCGCCTCAGAAAATGGTATTTTCATAGAAGCGCCATCTTCTGGCGCTGTATCCAACTCTTCCAGCACCTGCCTGCTATACCTGGCTAGCATACAAAAATATGGCGAAGCTCACGTTCTTTTTTTGTAGTTTTTTGGCAAAAAAAATAAAAAATGCTTCCCTGGATTTTCCATTGCCAGTGAAGGTAACACCAAGCAGTGGGGGTTAGCAGCCAGTAGCTGCTTGGATTACCCTTAGCTAGCAATACAAAAAATGCAGCGGGAGCCCATATATATTTTTTTTAATTATTTATTTAAATAACTAAAAACAAAATGGGCTTCCCTGTATTTTGATTGCCGGACATCACAGTGCTGTAAAAATAAATCTTTAAAAAAATGACGTAGCGCTCCGCGGTATTTTTGATTCTCAGCTCAGATAAAGCAGACAGCTATGGAATGCCACCCCCATCTGCCTGCCGTTACCTTGGTTGGCAATCAAAATACAGGGAAGCCTATTAATTTTTTCTATTTAAAAAATAGTTAAAAAAAAAAATTACGTTGGGTCCCCCCATTTTTGATAGCCAGCTAGGGTAAAGCAGACGGCTGTAGCCTGAAAACCACAGCTGGCAGCTTTACCGTGGTTGGGGATCCAATGTGGAGGTCCCCTCAGGCTCTTTTTTATAATTATTTTATAAATATTAATAATTACACAATAAAAGATCCCCAAATTGGATCACCAGCCAAGGTAAAGCGGAAAGCTGTGGTCTGGTATTCTCAAAGTGGGAAGGTCCATAGTTATTGGGCCTTCACAGCCTAAAAATAGCAGGCCGCAGGCACCCCAGACGTGGCGCATCCACTAGATACCCAACATCATAAACTGTCAGTACTAACAAAAAAAAAAAAATCGACAAAAGAAATTTATTTGAAAAAACAGTCCCCAAAACATTTCCTCTTTCACCAATTTATTGTAAGAAAAACAATAAAGGGGTCCCACGACGACTCTGGACCATCTAGAATATGGGGGGAGACACTCAGGGAACGTATCCCCCATTTTCTAGGAGTGCGGATCCTTCATGTGAGGAGTGTGGGTGCAAAGAATCTGCACTCACTCTCCCCGGGTCCACAGCAGCAGAGTCCATGTCGTAATGGTTGCTACCAAAGCTGCAATGCCCTGCTCATGAGGTAAGGGCATGCCTAGTCAGGAGAACTACTGTAGAGGAAGCTCTGCTCACTGGTATATAGGTGCTCAGAGGTAATAATAGATAAAATTAGTGAGTAACCTCGGCACTCTAAATCTCCCAGACTAAGTCAGTAAGTCACAACGGATAGTAATGCAAAATCACTCTTTATTGGTCCGTATTAAGAAAAAAATTTTTTTCATAAGCATATATGTTTTTGTCTAAAACAAGTTACAAATGACGTTTCGGCCTGAGCCTTCGTCAGATTGGACTTATCTGCATGTAATCATGAAAAATGACAATAATCAGTATCACATAAGAGTGAGAGAACAATAACATAAACTCGAACAATGTAGAGGTACAATTGGGATGCCGCAAAATAATTGCAACACAGCAAGAAATGAAACACATGATACAAAAGTCATAATACAGTACAAGGACAATATAGTAATGATAAATATGGGGTCAAAGTAGGCTTAGACACCTCTGGTACGAAAGAGATGTCAATCATAAAGTAACATGTGCAGTAGGTGTAGAGCTACACTATGCATGGCAGAGCTAATGGGTAGACCGACCATAGAAAAAGAACGGAGAAAAAGTGGAGAAAAAGTAGAGAAAAAGTGGAGAAAAAGTGGAGAAAAAGTGGAGAAAAATTGGAGAAAAAAATGGAGAAAATATGGAGAAAAAGTGGAGAAAAAGTGGAGAAAAAAATGTAGAAAAAGTGGAGAAAAAGTGGAGAAAAGGTGGAGAAAAAGTGGAGAAAAAGTGGAGAAAAAGTGGAGAAAAAGTGGAGAAAAAGTGGAGAAAAAGTGGAGAAAAAATGGAGAAAGAGTGGAGAAAAAGTGGAGAAAAAGTGGAGAAAAAGTGGAGAAAAAATGGAGAAAAAGTAAAGAAAAAGTGGAGAAAAAGTGGAGAAAAAGTGGAGAAAAGGTGGAGAAAAAGTGGAGAAAAAGTGGAGAAAAAACGTTTAAAAATTAAAGAAAAAGTGGAGAAAAAGTAAAGAAAAAGTGGAGAAGTGGAGAAGTGGAGAAGAAGTGGAGAAGTGGAGAAGAAGTGGAGAAGAAGTGTTTGTTCATGCCAGATGGAAGATAAATAATTTTTTACCGGCGCTGTCATTTACTGTAACGTGATCATCGGTGTACGGTGTATACCTGTGATCACGTGAGCGGGGACCGGAAAAACCGTCCTGAATCATGATCTCCAGGGTCTCAGCTAGCCCTGAAACCCCGTAGATTTTCTGACGCCGGGGGGCGTTATTCACTTATTTCTGCCTGCTGTTTATAAATGGCAGATCAGAATAAGGCTACATTAACACGACCGATCCATTTTTGCGGTCTGCAAAAAACAGTCCGTTTTTTTTCACGGGTGCATCCGTGTGGCATCTGTTTCCGTTCCGTAGACGGTCCGTATGTCATCTGTTTGTCATCCATGTGCCTTCCGTTTTTTTTGTGTACTGCAAAAAACTGAAGGAGGGTAAATGCATAAATTTACCCAGGATCCATAGCTTCATCCTACTTGAGGCGGTCAAATGTTCCCTCCAGTGCCATTTTCTACTGCTTTTCACAGCGTAAAGCGCTCTGGTGATTTTCCTGTGCTTGTGCACTTCATATCAGTCTTTTCTGTCATTATAATGGCAGAAAGACACATAATGTCCCACTCTCCTGCATTTTGTAATTTTGCACCCTTTGGTGCCTTTCATGTGGCACTAAGGGGTGCTTAGCTTTGTATTTAGCCAAAAAAATGAAAAAAAAAGATGACGTAGGGTTCCCCCTAGTTTTGTAGCCAGCTAGGGTAAAGCAGACGGCTGCAGCCTGCAGACCACAGCTGGCAACCTCACCTTGGCTGGTAATCCAAAACTGAGGGCACCCCACGCTGTTATTTTAAATTAAATAAATAATTAAAAAAAACACGTAGGGGTGCCCCCAAAATTGGATCACCAGCCGAGGTAAAGCAGACAGCTGGGGTCTGATATTCTCAGACTAGGGAGGTCCATGGTTATTGGACTCTCCCCAGCCTAAAAATAGCAGGCCGCAGCCGCCCCAGAAGTGGCGCATCCATTAGATGCGCCAATCCTGGTGCTTCGCCCCAGCTCATCCCGCGCCCTGGTGCGGTGGCAAACGGGGTAATATATGGGGTTAATACCAGATGTGTAATGTCACCTGGCATCAAGCCCTGGGGTTGGTGAGGTCAGGCATCTATCAGATACCCGACATCACCAACCCAGTCAGTAATAAAAAAAAATAGACGACAAACACATTTTTATTTGAAAAAGACTCCCCGATACATTCCCTCTTTAACCAATTTATTAGAAAGAAAAACAAATCCAGGTCTGGTGTAATCCAAGGGGTTGCCATGACGATCCACACTGTCCCAGTCAATGAAGAGCAGAATGTTCCCCATTGGCTGGGAGAGCAGTGCAGTGACCTGAGCTAACATCAATAGGTCAGCCCTGGTCACTGCAGGGCATGACAAGTACTTCTGTCAGCGAGGTACATTACCTGCGCTGATCTCCTGCACTGCCGACAGCACCTGTCACTGAGTTCAATGACCGCCGCCTTCATAGCCAAGTATCGCGAGAGGCCCGTGACGTCACCGCTAGTCAGTCTCGGGTCGGAAGCGAGAGAAGGTGATGTGACAAGCGGCGGCCATGGAGGACAGTGACAGCGCTGAGGTCGGGATGGTAGGACTTCATCACCGCAGGTAAGAAGAGCGGGGCCATGTGGGCATAGTGTGTGTGTGTGTGTGTGTGTGTGTGTACGTGTGTACATGCCGCGGGGAGGAGGGGGTGGAGCGAGCTGAGCAGGGAAGTGTGGGTTTCCTGCACGTAACTAGGATAAACATCGGGTTACTAACCAAAGCGCTTTGGTTGGATACCCGATGTTTATCTTGGTTACCAGCTTCTGGCAGGCTGCCAGCGATGGCTCCTGCACACTGTAGCTGTAAAAAGCCCTGCTTTTTGCTGCTAGAACCGTTCTCGAACGTATCTAGAACTATCAAGCTTTTGCAAAAAAGCTCGAGTTCTAGTTCGATCTAGAACAGCCCCCAAAATCACTCGAGCCGCGAACTGGAGAACCACGAACCGCGCACCGCGCTCAACTCTAGTGTTTAGTCAATTTGTGAAAGGTACAATGATAAGCCCTACTCCTTGAATAACATAATTAATTCAGTCATTGTGACTCTGCATGAACAACACTGTGTGTCTGTGATTTTTAACAGTTTAGCAATGGTGGTATCTAATAGATGCTTATCTATGGCTTGATACTAGCAGTAAATTCTCAGTTGACATCAACCCCCAAAATATTACCCCAATTGCTACCACACCAGGGCAATTGAGAAGAGCAGGGCAAAGAGTTAGAATTGGAGCACCTAATGGATGTTTCACTTCTGCGGCGGCTGCAGGCTGCTATTTTTAGTCTAAGAACTGCCAAATAACCATGGTTCTTTCCATCCTGATAATACTAACCCCCAGCTTTCTGCATTACCTTGGCTGGTTATCAAAACTCAAAGGGACCCCACTCCGTTTTTTTAATTATTTAAATAAATAATTGAACAAAGTGTGAATCCCCTCTATTTTTGATAACCAGCCAAAGTAAAGTAGACCGCTGAGAGTCAGAGAGCTGCAGGCCATAGTGGTCAGCTTTACCTGTGCTGGTGATCAAAAACTGGAGTAATCCCACATCACTTTTTTAATTTATTCTCTATCCACATTTGTTTCCAGGGCAATTTTCCTGCTCTTACCCCAATTTTGCTTCCTTTTGCAGCCTCTTAGCCCTTACTACGCCATTTTACAGTCATTTTACAGCACCAAAGTTTGGGTCCCCATTGACTTATATAGGGTTTATGGTCAAGTCCAGGTCCTGAACCAAACTTTTAACTAAAGTCCGACTGAACTCTGCAAAACCCAATCTTCCACGGGTTCTCTCATCCCTAGTTATGAGCAAGATTTGCTTTAAGATAAACATTTGGTTTAGCCTTGATTACCATGCACATGTCTTACTTTCAAAAGTATTGCTAGTATTTTTAGTAGATTTATAAAACTTTCTCACATCTATGTATATACTCAATCATAATGTTCTTGCTTCGTTGTACTTGTGGTGTATATTGAATACAACAAATCTGTTACAATCATGGTTTATTTAATAGGATCAACTGTTTTCTTTTTCTTTATCGCATCTTTAAAAATCCATCTTTTTGAAATATACTTCTATTTGAATAGTTCATTTGTGAACTCTTTTGCATATTCACTTAGTATGTGAAAGAATATGAAATGTGCACAATACTAATCCAGCTGAATATTAATTTCCTACTGACACAGCAAACTGAGTAAAAATAAAGGAGAAACAAAACTGTTTTTCTCGCCGGCAGTTACAAAATATTAAATCAGATTGAATTGTTCTTTTAAATTGATAATCTTTGCTGCAGGTGCTTTCATTTTTACATCTTTTTACACAAATGTCAAACAGTGAGAAAATAAAATAGAATTATGAAGATAAAAGAAAGTTGATAATCTATCATAATCCACATAAATAAGACAAACAGGTTTCATTTATTCAGTACTTGAGCAAACAACAGTTCGGCATGCAGGAAGCTTAACATCCATGAGTGCGTCCTGATAAAGAATAATAATGTACGATGGCTCTCCAGCCCATTCAGCACGGTCACAGCTTTAAATGACTATTTTCCTGTTTGTTCTGTAAAACAAACAAAAGGATCTTTAAAACAAATTTAGCTTGATGTCGTATGTTGTATTAAATCAATGTTTTTCCTCCTTAAATAGAATTTGGATCCTTGTTTTGTGATGACTAATAACGGTTTATTTTCATTATACAAAAGAGAACTACTGTATATCATATTTTCTACAGACAATAGATATAGAAATACCCTTTCACTCAAAATGTGTGCTCCAATGCAAAATCTATTAGAACACCACTGCAGCATTTTTTATTTTTTTTACCACTGGAGTGGTACTGCTAATCTAAGACCACTGACCCCTGTCTAATACGCACTCTTGCCCGTTTTCACCTTCTATGTCAATTTCCGGCACTTTGTGACCTACCAGCTTCTTTATTAGTACATGGAGCGCGCCAGAAGTCACTATTTGGTACAAGTCTATGAGAGCCTCATTATGGCTCTGATAGACTTGCAATGAAAACTCCTGCTGTAACTTGGAGGCAACAGGTGCAAAACACTGATGGAATAACCACTCAAACACTGCCAGTCCAAGAAAGTGGTGATTGCTTGGTATTAAAATTGCACACAAATGGCTTGTATAGGGCGCCATTTACACATGTAGGTGCACAGGGTCTGGATTACAGCCTTTTGATGATGCCCATATTAGATTAGGCGGGCTGCCCAGCACTATATTAGTGCACCACACAGGAACAGAAACCCTAGTTTACAAGGCCTATATTAATGGGCCTGGTTGCATCCTGTATAAAGACATAAGTGCAAAAATATATATACAGCTCAAAAAAATAAAGGGAACACCAAAATACAAAATCCTTGTTTAAGCGTTCCCTATATTTTTTTGAGCCTTATATAATAAATATATGAGATATTAGTGATTATTTTGGCCAGAATACCCAAAACCCAACATCAGGGGTCTTCATGTCGTGTGGGTCCCTATACTAATATAAAAGCTGAATAACAAAAAGAGGAACTCAATTTTCCCCCCCAAAAAATTACATGAAAACTCACAGCAACAAAAGGACAGTGTTCATCTGCCCAGGCCACAGATTCAAATGCACTAACAGGATGTAGCCAAACCCCTTAATAAAGATGGAGGCAACAGGTGCAAAACACTGATAGAGCAACCTCTCATTCACTGCCAGTCAATGGAGGGGGTGATTGATTGGTATTAAAATAGCACACAAATGGCTTGTATATAGGGCGCCATTGACCTATGGTGAATTATGGCTGGGTAGGATGATGCTCCTGTTGTAACTTCTGACCTCTAGCCAGTCAGAAGTTTCAGTCACAAAATGATGCAGGGGAATCACAGCAATGAAGATAATATGTGAAGTTGACGAGGGCAGAAATCTTAGATTAAAAGCATCACTCTGGCAGTGGAAAAAAATGCTGGAGTGAGACTTTGACTGATCCCCATCTACTATGCATTATTTGTAATATTCACTAATAGCTAGATCCTTACTTTGTTTCATTTTCTAAGAGGGCTTAAGTGGAGTTCATGAGCTACGGCAGCTTCACATGCACCTACCTGCCCTGCGACATCGCTCTGGCCGGCAAACTGCCTCCTTCCTAAGGGGGCGAGTCGTGCGGCGTCACAGCGACATCACACAGCAGGCGGCCAATAGGAGCGGAGGAGTGGAGATGAACGGGACATAAACATCCCGCCCACCTTCTTCCTTCCGCATTGCAGCCGGGACGCAGGTAAGGTGATGTTCTTCACTCCTACGGCTTCACACACAGTGATGTGTGCTGCCTGCTGGAACGAGGAACAACATCGTACTGTCGCTGCTGCGAAATTATGGAAATGTCGGACCATACACCGATCATACGATAACAACGCTTTTGCGCTCGTTAATCGTATGTAAAAGGATTCACATATTGCGATGTCGACAGCGACGCCGGATGTGCGTCACTTTCGATTTAACCCCACCAACATCGCACCTGCGATATCGTAGTGTGCAAAGTACCCCTAAGAGTCCTTCTCCTGAATAATGGGGAAAGATTAAATTTTGAGACCCTGTGTAGCGCCTGGTTCCACCAGACCCCGGGGTGGGCGCGCTCCCTCACATGTGCCCAGTCCCAGCATGGCTCCCACTAGCACTCCCAGTCATAGCCCCAGGCAGTGACGGCCTTCCTCTTACCGGTCCCATGGCTCTGCAGGCGCGGCTCCTGCCCCCAGGCACGCTGCAGCCTCTTCCTGTCTCCCTTCCTTACACAGAGCTGCAGTAAGTGACTCTAGGCTGCGCGCGAGGCCACGCTCCCTTTCTTAAAGCGATATGCCCCATTTTCTGGAAGTGACCTCAGAGGTCACCTGTTACCTAATGGGTATTTAGGTTCACCTCCCCAGCAGCAGGCGCCCGAGCAACGCTTCCATTAGAGCCTTGCCAGTGTCCACACTCCTTGTGCTTTTATCTGCTTTTCTGTGCATCGATACCTGGTTCTAATCCCTTGTCTCACCGTAGTGCCATCCATACCATTCCGGCTGGGGATGTCACCGCTCATACTGACAGTGGATGTCACCGTGCCCTACCTACCGTGGACATTATCTGTGCCGTACCTGCTGTGGACGTCACCACTCATACCGACAGTGAACGTCACCGTGCCCTACCTGCCGTGGACATTATCTGTGCCATACCTGCGGCGGACGTCACCTGCTGTGAACATCTCCGGTGCAGTTTCCGTGTCCTGCCGGCTGTGGACGTCACAACCTTGCTACACCTGGCCCTACAGAGACTCCTACTACCTGTTCCTGCCTGCCGTGCATTTAGGCCTTCTGGGGAGGCACCGCACAGTCCCTGTATAGGGGTTCGCTGCTGGTCGCCTTCTCAGGGGAGTCTGGTGCACGGTCCAGTGGGTCCACCTCCGGACGCTCGCCGCTCCTCGGTGAGTGTAACAGTTTGCTTGGGCCATGGACTCCGCCGGGATCAAGGTTAACCCGCTGACTGACCTGCAACAGGAGCTCTCCCACCAGCGCGAGACCCAAGCAAGATTAGTGGCTCACATAAAGTCTGTGGAATCCCGTCTGGCATCCATGCAAGCCTCCGGATCCTCCGACCGCCCCCAGTTAAGTGATCTACAGAAGGAACTGTCCCGCCAGCATGAGGCCCAGAGATGCATGGCCGAATATATGGCGTCCGTGGATTCCCGTCTATACACCCTGCAGAATCCGGCCTCCTCAACAACCTCCGACTCTGCGGGATTATCGACATGCATGTCTCCTTCCCGCCTGGCCTCCCCACCCATGTATGGAGGGGATCTCCGTTTGTGTCGTGGTTTTTTAAATCAGTGCTCCCTGCACTTTGAGCTGTCGCCGCTGCAGCGAGCAACTGATCGCTCGAAAATCGCATTTATCATGTCTCATCTGACTGGTCAGGCTCTGGCTTGGATGAATCCGCTCTGGGAGAGGAATGACCCGACCGTTCAAGTCCTGTCCGTCTTTCTGACCACCTTCCGTATGGTGTTCGATGAGCCAGGCCGTCTCTCGTCTACTGCCTCTTCGCTCATGAGAATCCACCAGGGGAATCTCGCCGTGGGACAGTATGCAATCGAATTCCGCACTCTGTCCTCCGAACTCAAGTGGAACAATGACACCTTGGTAGCTGCCTTCTGGGAAGGGTATCCGGTAAAATCAAGGATGAACTGGCCAGCCGGGATGTACCTACCACCCTGGAAGAGCTGATCTCTCTGGCTACCCATATTGATCTCCGTTTCCAAGAGCGTGCCAGAGAAGTCACCCGGGCGAGAAGAACCCCGCACCTTGCACCCACCTTCCAAAGGCCGATGTCACCTCCCTCCACCCGGCCTACTGCTCCGCACGAGCCCATGGAGGTCGATCGCGTCAGTGAGTCCAGACTGCGACAGAGGAATCGGAGAATGGCAGGAGAGTGCTTCTACTGCGGAAGTGCCAAACATCTGATTCAGGACTGTCCAGTAAATCCGGGAAACTACAGATCCTAGGGTCCATCGGAGAGGCCACCCTAGGTCATGCCAAGTCCTCTCCTTTTCTCTATGTACCTGTATCCCTGTACTGTGGTTCCATCCGGTTGTCAGAGCATGCGTTCCTGGATTCAGGCTCTGCCGGGAACTTTATCCAACAAGCCGTGGTGGACCTACACCAGATTCCCGTCCGATGTCTTGCTACCCCCATCAGTCTTTCTTCCGTGGATGGAAAACCGCTATCCGAACCCATCCGGTACATCACGGAGAACTGTACTATGCAAGTGGGGTTGCTACACTCTGAGACCATCGCCTTCCGCGTACTCCCTGGCATGACGCATGCCCTACTACTGGGAATTCCCTGGCTTCCGTCGCACAAGCCAGTACTGGACTGGGATTCTGGAGACATCCTGCAATGGGGTGCGTCTTGCCACAGCAACTGCCTGAAACCAGTGCATCCTCCGCACCGACCTGTTGAACCGGTCACCCTTCCCGGGTTACCCCCTGCCTATTGGGCCTATGCCGATGTCTTTGACAAGAAGGAGGCTGAGACGTTGCCGCCACACAGAGCCTACGATTGTCCCATCGACCTGCTCCCCGGGGCAACCCCTCCGCGTGGGCGCATCTACCCTCTGTCCCGAGAAGAGACCCAAGCCATGTCTGATTACATAAAGGAAAATCTAGCACGAGGCTTCATCCAAAAATCCTCCTCTCCTGCCAGAGCGGGTTTCTTCTTTGTGGGGAAAAAGGACGGGGGTCTACGGCCTTGCATTGACTACCGCGGATTGAATAAGATCACAGTGAAGAACAGATACCCGCTACCCCTGATACCGGAACTGTTTGACTGCTTTCAAGGTGCCAAAATCTTCTCCAAATTAGATCTCCGGGGTGCGTACAATCTGGTCCGCATTCGGTCGGGAGACGAATGGAAGACTGCGTTCAACACTCGAGGTGGGCACTATGAATATCAAGTGATGCCCTTCGGGCTCAGTAACGCTCCAGCGGTCTTCCAGGAGTTCGTGAATGACGTCTTCCGTGACCTTCTATACACCTGTGTGGTTGTGTATTTAGACGACATCCTTATCTTCTCTCCGGACTTGCATACCCACCGAAGACATGTCCGTCTTGTCCTGCGGAGATTGAGAGAGAATCGCCTTTACGCCAACCTTGAGAAATGCCTGTTTGAGCAGGCCTCGCTACCCTTCCTTGGCCACATAGTCTCTGATACTGGCCTGAAGATGGACCCCGATAAGGTATCAGCCGTACTGAATTGGTCCCATCCGGAAGGGTTGAAGGCTATCCAGCGATTCCTGGGATTCGCCAACTATTACCGGCAATTCATTCCACACTTCTCGTCTCTGGTGCATCCCATATCCTCTCTCACTCGCAAAGGGGAGAACCCTAAGAAATGGACCCTGGAAGCTGAAGAATCGTTCATGTCCCTTAAACGAGCCTTCGCTTCTGCTCCAGCCTTACACAGACCCGACACTAACAAGCCGTTTATCCTTGAGGTAGATGCCTCCTCATCCAAAGCCGGTGCGGTTCTTACACAGAAAATGTCAGAGGGTAAGACAGTAACCTGTGGCTTCTTTTGTAAGGCTTTCTCCCCAGCAGAATGAAACTACTCAATCGGAGACCGTGAGTTGCTGGTAATCAAGCTGGCCCTGGAAGAGTGGCGATACCTGCTGGAAGGGTCATTACATCCAGTTGCCATCTATACTGACCACAAGAATCTGGCATATCTCCAGACAGCCCACAGGCTGAACCCCCGACAGGCCCGATGGTCCTTATTCTTCACCCACTTTGATTTTGTTCTGCATTTCCGTCCAGCCGAGAAGAACCTGAAGGCCGATGTGCTGTCTCGATCATTCCTGTTAGAGGATCAGGAAGATGAACCTCGGCACATCATTGAACCTTCCAAGCTAATGGCGGCACCAGTTGACATGCACCACCTTCCTCCCGTTTGTTGCTGAGGTCGATAGGGAACGTGTACTCCGGTGGGGACACTCTTCCCGAATAGCAGGTCATGTGGGTCAAAAGAAATCTCTGCAATTGATATCCCGATATTATTGGTGGCCAGGGCTACGTCAAGACGTCCAGGACTTTGTTTCCTCCTGTTCCTCCTGTGCCCGGAACAAGGTCCCGAAGACTCTTCCGGCGGGCCCTTTGCTTCCTTTACCCGTACCATCCGCTCCATGGCAACATATCGGCATGGATTTCATCACGGACCTGCCAAAATCGTCTGCTGCACAGTCATCTGGGTGGTGGTGGACCGGTTCTCCAAGATGGCCCACTTCACACCACTCTCCGGGCTACCGTCCGCTCAGGTTCTTGCTGACTTATTCATTCAACATATCTTCCGGCTTCACGGCTTGCCTCTCCATATCGTGTCCGACAGAGGGGTCCAGTTCACCGCTCGGTTTTGGAGAGCAGTCTGCAAAATGATGGAGGTACAATTGGACTTTTCTTCTGCCTACCACCCTCAGTCCAATGGGCAAGTGGAGCGCATTAACCAAGTCTTGACTAATTATCTCCGCCACTTCGTGGACGAACACCATAGCAACTGGGTCAACCTGCTTCCATGGGCCGAGTTCTCCTACAACAATCATGACAGTGAGTCCTCTGCTAAATCCCCGTTCCAGGTGGCGTATGGACAGCGACCCAAAGTGCCGTGCACTGTGACATGTTCTTCCGGCAACCCTGCAGCTGATGACCTTGTGAGGTCCTTCTCCGCCGTCTGGGCTGAGACCAAGTCGGCTCTGGAACATTCCTCTGTCCGCATGAAGAAACACGCTGACAAGAAACGTCTGGATGTTCCTTTCTTTCAACCCGGAGATACTTGGATGAGAGCAAGACTTTATGTCCACCTGAAGATGCCGTCCTACAAACTGGGTCCCCCTTTATTGGTCCCTTTGAAGTGCTCCGACGGATCAATGAGGTGTCCAACAAGTTGAAGCTGCCGTCTACACTTCACATCCCGAACTCATTCCATGTGTCCCTCCTCAAGCCGGTGGTCCTGAGCCGTTTCCACAGTGATCCTGGTACTACGCCTCCTCCTGTTGGTGATGACGACGTCTTTGAGGTAAAAGCCATCCTTGCAGCTAAGGAGGTCCGAGGTAGAACCTACTATCTGGTAGACTGGAAGGGGTTCGGTCCTGAGGAGAGGACGTGGGTACCTGCGGAGGACGTGGATGCTCCTCGTCTCCTCCGGAGCTTCCTGAGGAGGGGGGTCTTCAGGGTGGGGGGACTGTAGCGCCTGGTCCCACCAGACCCCGGGGGGGCGCGCTCCCTCACATGTGCCCAGTCCCAGCATGGGTCCCACTAGCACTCCCAGTCATAGCCCCAGGCAGCGACAGCCTTCCTCTTACCGGTCCCATGGCTCTGCAGGCGCTGCTCCTGCTCCCAGGCATGCTGCAGCCTCTTCCTGTCTCCCTTCCTTACACAGAGCTGCAGTAAGTGACTATAGGCTGCGCGCGAGGCCATGCCCCCTTTCTTAAAGCGGCATGCCACGTTTTCTGGAAGTGATCTCAGAGGTCACCCTTTACCTAATGGGTATTTAGGTTCACCTCCCCCATAAGCAGGTGCCCGAGCAACGCTTCCATTAGAGCCTTGCCAGTGTCCAGACCCCTTATGCTGTTATCTGTTTTTCTGTGCATCGATACCTGGTTCTAATCCCTTGTCTATAGAGGTTAACTCCGGCACACTATTAATTTCCCATAGAATAAAGGAACGCAGTAGTTGGATAAAAAAATCCTTTTCTTTTATTTTGTTAGTGTCACACGTGAAAAAAGTGCTGTACAATTGTCCGCCAGGTGTCGACGTTTCGGCTAACAAGCCTTCATCAGGTCGGACAGACTAGATACATTATTTACAAAACAAGGGAAACAAAACAAAGAAAGGAAATCAATTCATTGAGATATTGGCTGCATCATTAAGGTACAGAAAAGGCAAAATTCAAATATCAGAGCGAACGTCAGAGAGACATACAAAGCAACTGAGACAAGCGTGCAGAGGTATATGTATACAAATTAGGGATGCGTCACATATAGAATAAATCCGTTGATGTTGTTATTTAATAGTATGATGGATATAGGATAAAATGAGCAACGTGGAGTGACCGTGGTTAATAGAGAGCATGGTAAGGAGGCTCACCTTAACCTTAAACTGGAATCATAATCCGGTAAGTATGTAAGTAGCTGTGAGAACACACACGGAGACTGCTGTAGGAAAAGAGATGACAATGTGAGAGAGAGAAAGAGAGAGAAAAAGAGAGAGAAAGAGAAAGAAAAAGAGAGAGAAAGAGAGAAAAAAAGAGAGAGAAAGAGAGAGAAAAAGAGAGAGAAAGAGAGAGAAAGAGAGCGAAAGAGAGAGAGAGAGAAAGAGAGAGAGAGAGAAAGAGAGAAAGAGAGAGAGAGAATACAGTAATGAACATACCCTGTATAGGGTCCCTGGGAATGCCGGCATATAGGATCACATCCTATAAGGGTACATTGGACGGAGGGAAGGAGTCTGGAACAGAAAACATGGAAAGTATTCCAAGATTGGTGAAAACAAGAAAAAGATCTGTCGAGTTGTATAAGGTAATGTTGTTCTACATATTAGGTCCATATAAAGGATTAAAATGTTGGTTACCTTGGCAGTCATGTGTGTCTCTTGTTTGAAGTGGCCGGAGATGTTATAATCGTAGGAGTATCAGGAAGAAGGCAGCTCCTTCAGAATGACACCAGGGCCCAGGGTTCAGGCTTGGGATCAAGATAAGGGCTCGGCTGTTATTATAGCTGTAGTAAAGGAAATATGGGGTGGTTCAGTGGTGGCTATAGAGTGTGGGGTAAATGCAGTGAGAGATAAATGATGTGGGTAAGATTACCTGTGGTTTCTATGGTGTAGCTTGGATGAAGGTTCGCTGGATAGAGGAAATACTGTGGATATGTATAAGGCGTGTGGAACTTGGGTCCAGGGTTCACGCTCTGAGTCAGGGTAATATGCCTGATAATTGCTTCAGTTACATGAATTGGAATAAAAAGGTGATACAATACTCATGTCAATAATGTTATCTAAGGAAAGTAGTTCCTGCAATATAGAAGCAGGATCCGGGGCCCGTACTAGGAATCGGGATGCTACGCCTGATTGTTATGCCAATAATATAAAATTAAACCAAGGTGACCTGGTGGTAACTAGGAGATCAGGTGTGCAGGTAAAGGGGTAGAGGAGGAAAAGTATGTAGAGGGGCAGCATTACCTAGTGACTTCTGTATTAAAGACTGGAGAGAGGTCCGTTGGGCATGGAGAAAGTCAGAGGCAGCTGATAATGGAGGAGGGAAAGACAATGAATGCAAAGATAATGATGGCAGAAAAAGTCCAGCAAAGTACAGAAGAGTCACCTTACCAAGAACCTGTGGTGCTGCAGAGCCAAATCGCGTGTCCTGTGGGATGCAGGAATAGGGGGAAAGCGTCCTTTTAAACCGGAGTGAGCCGCGACGTCACTTCCGGTTTGGAGGGGCATGGTGTGCTGCGCATGCGCGCGTGGTTGCCGTTGGTCCAGTACAGAGAGGAGGAGGTACGTCACTATTAGGTGGAACGCGGAAGTGGATCGCTGGAGCGCACATGTGACAGGGGGGCGTGCAGGTGGGTCACATGACCGTGCAGGAGATGGAACCAGGAACGGAGACTGTACTTCAGTGAAGGGACAAGTGGTGGGCTGGATGTGGTAATCAGGTGGTGCTAGTTCTGTAATAGAGAAAGGAAGAGTTAGGGTGTCATATAGCAGAATGATCACATATTAACAGAGTGTGGATCCATCGGGCTTCTCCTTCACGGAGAAGTTTAACCCTATCCCCACCCCTGCGGTTGGTGCCAACATGATCGATAACTTGAAATTTGAGCTGAGAGATCCTGTGGCCCGCGGTTATGAAATGAAACGGAACGGGCAGTAGGGTGCACTTGCATCTGATGTCAGATTTATGTTTGTTAATGCGGTCTCGGATATGCTGGGTTGTCTCCCCAACATATCCGAGACCGCAGGGGCATTTGATGTAATAAACCACAAACGAGCTGTCACAAGTGAAGAAATCCCTGATGGGGAAGGATTTGCCAGTTCTGGGGTGTGTGAAAGAGGATCCTTTAGTAATGTTGGAACATTGAGCGCATCTAAGACAGGGGAAGGTCCCAAATTGTGGGTTATTGAGAAACCTCTGTCTGGGAGTGTGGCAACTGGAGCCTATGTCCGCCCGGAAAAGCTTGTTCCTGATATTAGGTGATTTTTTATAGGTGAATAGAGGGGGTGCCTGGAATTCGCTGATTTGTGGATAGGAGAGGCCAAGGAGTGGCCAGTGTTTCAAGACAATTTTTTTGACTAATGGAGAGAAGGGATGAAATGTACTAATCAGAGGTATGCGGTCAGATTGTACTGGTGACCTATGGGATATAGATCTTGTCTTGGTGGCTATATCGTCGGGATAACCCCTCTGCCTGAACCTGTTGCTCATTTCTTCGTGTCGTGTCATAAGATTGTCATCATTACTAACGATCTGGTCGACCCTCGTGTGCTGGCTTATCGGTAAGGAGTTTTTGGTATGCCTGGGGTGATTGCTGGTATAGAGGAGAAGACTGTTCTTATCTGTGGGCTTTGTGTAAATGTCGGTTGTGATGGTGCCATCATCATTTTTGATGACCCAGCAATCCAAAAAATTAATTCTGTTAGTACTGTGGTTAATGGTAAAAGTCAGACCCGGTTGAAATGTATTAACTTCTTCGTAGAATGCTAATAAGGAATCAAGGTCACATCCCAAATCAGGAAAATGTCATCAATGTATCGACGCCATAATAAGGCGTGGCGCAGGATCAGAGGGTGGGAATGCATGTATTTATCCTCAAATGTGGCCATGAAGATGTTTGCATAGGGGGGCGCGACGTTAGAACCCATCGCGGCCCCCCTACGCTGTATGTAGTATTGGTCTTGGAATAAAAAGAAATTCTTCTTAAGGATAATTCTAAGTAGATCCATGCAAAAACGTCTGTTGTCAATTGGTAGGGTGGTGAATAGTTCAAAGAACCATTGCACAGCCGCCAAACCTTCCTCGTGATTTATGCTAGTGTATAGCGAGTTCACATCGAGTGTCACAAGTAAGGATGTGCTTGGAATCAGATGTAAGTCCACTAATGTCTCCAGGAAATGAGAAGTATCCTTAAGATAAGACGGGGTAAGAGGAATGAAAGGTGATAAGATCTTTTCAACTGTGCGGGCTAGTGGAGAAAGAATAGAGTCTGTAGAGGCCACTATGGGTCTACCGGGGGGATGAGTGAGATGTTTGTGTATTTTTGGATGTGTATAGAAAACTGGGGTGATCGGATGTGGGTTACTGAGGAACTCCCTTAATTTCTGATCTATGACGCCGCGTTCAAAGTGGTATTGGGCTGTGGTTTTAATCAGAGTGGCAATTTCAGTTGTGGGATTATGTGAGACTGGTTCATAAGTGGACCTATCAGACAGTTGTCCCAGGATTTCGGAGATGTAGTATTGTCTGTCAAGGACAACGATAGCCCCACCCTTATCAGCCGGCTTGATGACAATCGTCTGGTTGTCCCTCAGATTCTGTAGGGCCCTAGATTCGTATATGGGTAGATTTTTTCTGATGTGGAATGTACCTGCTTGGATCTGTTTATTCAATTCCTCTATATCCTGGGAAACCAGTGAGACAAAGGTTTCAACCTGGTGATATGATCTTGGGGGCATAAAAGAACTCTGTGTTTTAAGCTGTAGGGATTTGAGTGAGAAGTAGGGAGCAGATGGAGCAGTAACCACATCATCAACATTTACAGCAAAAGGCATATTATTAAAATGCGTTTTCAATCTTACAGATCTGAAAAACCGATCTAGTTCCTGTTGTACAGAAAAGGTGTCATATGTCAGAGTAGGGCTAAATGAAAGCCCTTTCTGGAGGACAAGGTGTTCGGCAGGAGATAGGTTATATGAGGAAATGTTATAAACTAAATTTTCATTACCTGCGACCTTGTCCATACACGATCTACCCGGTAGTTGCGACTGCCGCCTGTGCCCCCTCCTCGTCTTCTTGTTGGAGGTCGTCGCTGACCTAAAAAATTCGGCTGTTGGCGTTGGGGACGGGTGTCGAAGTCCGAACTCCTGGATTACGAGTAGCCTGTATAACGAGAAGGGCGTCGTGAGAAGGAGGAGGACTCCCCTGAGCGCCATTTGTAAACGGCCCCCCTGGGAGTAATCCTCTTGATCTCTGAGAAACTTGTCGCGTTTTTTGGCTTTCAGTGTTCTCCTGAAACTTGAGATATACTCGTCAGTTTCTTTTTTGAGCTGATCGAGGTCTGTGGCTGATAGGACTTGTTTTAACTGAGTTTCAGTTGTAGATATATTGGAGGAGAGTAGGTCGACTTCTTTCTGCAGGAAGTCAATCGTCAAGGTAATGATGTCCATTAAACACTTGTTTAGAATTACTTCAAACTTGTCACAAAATTCGTTATTATCAGCAAAAATTGTTGGTCTTAGTGAGACCCGTAGGCCCCTTGGGATGCGCTTGGTCTGATGGTACTCGGCGAGGGTAGTTAGGTGGAGATCCAGAGCAGCATGTTTCTGTAGCACCTTCTCAAAATCCCTCTTCTTAACTTCTTCAGATGGTAAGCTGAGAAAGGAGCTAGGCGTCGTGACCCTTGAAACTATGTTGTTCGTCTCATCTTCGTTGTAGGAGAATGCTGTGAAGGTGGATTGCGACATTGGCAGATCCGAAAAAAGCCTTGTGAGGGAAATGAGGGAGCTAGGTCAAAAATTCAACAATTAATGAGAAGGAGAAGACCTCGCATCACCTCCTGTCATAGGTGCTCAGGAGAAAAATATATAACAGTCAATAGAGGTTAACTCCGGCACACTATTAATTTCCCATAGAATAAAGGAACGCAGTAGTTGGATAAAAAAATCCTTTTCTTTTATTTTGTTAGTGTCACACGTGAAAAAAGTGCTGTACAATTGTCCGCCAGGTGTCGACGTTTCGGCTAACAAGCCTTCATCAGGTCGGACAGACTAGATACAATATTTACAAAACAAGGGAAACAAAACAAAGAAAGGAAATCAATCCATTGAGATATTGGCTGCATCATTAAGGTACAGAAAAGGCAAAATTCAAATATCAGAGTGAACGTCAGAGAGACATACAAAGCAACTGAGACAAGCGTGCAGAGGTATACGTATACAAATTAGGGATGCGTCATATATAGAAAAAATCCGTTGATGTTGTTATTTAATAGTATGATGGATATAGGATAAAATGAGCAACGTTGGGTGACCGTGGGGAATAGAGAGCATGGTAAGGAGGCTCACCTTAACCTTAAACTGGAATCATAATCCGGTAAGTATGTAAGTAGCTGTGAGAACACACCCGGAGACTGCTGTAGGAAAAGAGATGACAATGTGAGAGAGAGAGGAAAAGAGAGAGAAAGATAGAGAAAGAGATAGAGAAAGAGATAGAGAAAGAGAGAGAGAAAAAGAGAGAAAGATAGAGAAAGAGAGAGGAAGAGAGAGGAAGAGAGAGAAAGAGAGAGAAAGAGAGAGAAAGAGAGAGAAAGAGAGAGAAAGAGAGAGAAAGAGAGAGAGAGAATACAGTAATGAACATACCCTGTATAGGGTCCCTGGGAATGCCGGCATATAGGATCACATCCTATAAGGGTACATTGGACGGAGGGAAGGTGTCTGGAACAGAGAACATGGAAAGTATTCCAAGATTGGTGAAAACAAGAAAAAGATCTGTCGAGTTGTATAAGGTAATGTTGTTCTACATATTAGGTCCATATAAAGGATTAAAATGTTAGTTACCTTGGCAGTCATGTGTGTCTCTTGTTTGAAGTAGCCAGAGATGTTATAATCGTAGGAGTATCAGGAAGAAGGCAGCTCCTTCAGAATGACACCAGGGCCCAGGGTTCAGGCTTGGGATCAAGATAAGGGCTCGGCTGTTATTGTAGCTGTATTAACGGAAATATGGGGTGGTTAAGTGGTGGCTATAGAGTGTGGGGTGAGAGATAAATGATGTGGGTAAGATTACCTGTGGTTTCTATGGTGTAGCTTGGATGAAGGTTCGCTAGATAGAAGAAATACTGTGGATATTTATAAGGCGTGTGGAACTTGGGTCCAGGGTTCACGCTCTGAGTCAAGGTAATATGCCTGATAATTGCTTCAGTTACATGAATTGGAATAAAAAGGTGATACAATACTCATGTCAATAATGTTATCTAAGGAAAGTAGTTCCTGCAATATAGAAGCAGGATCAGGGGCCCGTACTAGGAATCGGGATGCTACGCCTGATTGTTATGCCAATAATATAAAATTAAACCAAGGTGACCTGGTGGTAACTAGGAGCTCAGGTGTGCAGGTAAAGAGGTAGAGGAGGAAAAGTATGTAGAGGGGCAGCATTACCTAGTGACTTCTGTATTAAAGCCTGGAGAGAGGTCCGTTGGGCATGGAGAAAGCCAGAGGCAGCTGATAATGGAGGAGGGAAAGACAATGAATGCAAAGATAATGATGGCAGAAAAAGTCTAGCAAAGTACAGATGAGTCACCTTACCAAGAACCTGTGGTGCCGCAGAGCCAAATCGCGTGTTTTGTGGGATGCAGGAATAGGGGGAAAGCGTCCTTTTAAACCGGAGTGAGCCACGACGTCACTTCCAGTTTGGAGGGGCATGGTGTGCTGCGCATGCGCGCGTGGTTGCCGTTGGTCCAGTGCAGAGAGGAGGAGGTACGTCACTATTAGGTGGAACGCGGAAGTGGATCGCTGGAGCGCACATGTGACAGGGGGGCGTGCAGGTGGGTCACATGACCGTGCAGGAGATGGAACCAGGAACTGAGACTGTACTTCAGTGAAGGGACAAGAGGTGGGCTGGATGTGGTAATCAGGTGGTGCTAGTTCTGTAATAGAGAAAGGAAGAGACTCCTTACCGATAAGCCAGCACACGAGGGTCGACCGGATCATTAGTATTGATGACAATCGTATGACACGACACGAAGAAATGAGCAACAGGTTCAGGCAGAGGGGTTATCCCGACGAAATAGCCACCAAGACAAGATCTATATCCCATAGGTCACCAGTACAATCTGACCGCATACCTCTGATTAGTACATTTCATCCCTTCTCTCCATTAATCAAAAAAATTGTCTTGAAACACTGGCCACTCCTTGACCTCTCCTATCCACAAATCAGCGAATTCCAGGCACCCCCTCTATTCAGCTATAAAAAATCACCTAATATCAGGAACAAGCTTGTCTGGGCGGACATAGGCTCCAGTTGCCACACTCCCAGACAGAGGTTGATCAATAACCCACAATTTGGGAGCTTCCCCTGTCTTAGGGCGGCTTTGCACGTTGCGACATTGCACGTGCGATGTCTATGGGGTCAAATCGAAAGTGACGCACATCCGGCGTCGCAGTCGATATCGCAACGTGTAAATTCTTTTTGATACGATGAACGAGCGCAAAAGCGTCGTTATCGTATCATCGCTGCAGCCTCCGACATTTCCATAATGCCGGTGCAGCGACAGGTGCGATGTTGTTCCTCGCCCCTGCGGCAGCACACATCGCTGTGTGTGAAGCCGCAGGAGCGAGGAATATCACCTTACCTGCCTCCCGGCTGCAATGAGAAGGACGGAGGTGGGCGGGATGTTTACATCCTGCTTATCTCCGCCCCTCCACTTCAATTGGCCGCCTGCCGTGTGACATCGCTGTGACGCCGCACGACCCGCCCCCCTTAGGAAGGAGGCGGGTCGCCGGCCAGAGGGACGTCGCACGGCAGGTATGTGCGTGTGAAACTGCTGTAGCGATAGTAATCGCTATAGCAGCTTTCACTAGATATTGCACGTGCAACGGGGGCGGGACTATCGCTGCAGCATCGGTAACACATTGTTACCGATGTCGCAGCGTGCAAAGCCCGCCTTAGATGCGCTCAATGTTCCAACATTACTGAAGGATCCTCTTTCACACACCCCAGAACTGGCAAATCCTTCCCCATCAGGGATTTCTTCACTTGTGACAGCTCGTTTGTGGTTTATTACATCAAATGCCCCTGCGGTCTCGGATATGTTGGGGAGAAAACCCAGCATATCCGAGACCGCATTAACAAACATAAATCTGACATCAGATGCGGGCGCACCCTACTGCCCGTTCCGTTTCATTTCATAACCGCGGGCCACAGGATCTCTCAGCTCAAATTTCAAGTTATCGATCATGTTGGCACCAACCGCAGGGGTGGGGATAGGGTTAAACTACTCCGTGAAAGAGAATCCCGATGGATCCACACTCTGGGCACCCTTGAGCCCCATGGTTTAAATCGGAGATATGAACAGGTCTTTTAAAGACCGTTTTCGTGTTATATGCCCTATCATTTAATTTACTCCTACCTGTTGCCCATAGTACATTATCAAACTATATACACATGTATGTATTTTTTTTAATATATATGTCCACACCGACATAGAACTACAGTCTTCCTTTATCCTGGAGTGTATATATATTGCCTACTAAGGAACTATTGATTTATTATCCCACCACTATGTAATATTAAGACTATCAATAATGTACAGATCGCTACTTTATTATATATAATCTCTGGTTTGTTTATATGTATATGTGATCATTCTGCTATATGACACCCTAACTCTTCCTTTCTCTATTACAGAACTAGCACCACCTGATTACCACATCCAGCCCACCACTTGTCCCTTCACTGAAGTACAGTCTCCGTTCCTGGTTCCATCTCCTGTACGGTCATGTGACCCACCTGCACGCCCCCCCGTCACATGTGCGCTCCAGCGATCCACTTCCGCGTTCCACCTAATAGTCACGTACCTCCTCCTCCCTGCACTGAACCAACGGCAACCACGCGCGCATGCGCAGCACACCATGCCCCTCCAAACCAGAAGTGACGTTGCGGCTCACTCCGGTTTAAAAGGACGCTTTCCCCCTATTCCTGCATCCCACAGGACACGCGATTTGGCTCTGCGGCACCACAGGTTCTTGGTAAGGTAACTCATTTGTTTTTGAGAAAATTATTAAAATTTTCAATATGACAACGTAACGTTAACAAAATCTGTGAAGTACCTATGGATCTAAAATGCTCACTATACCCCTAGATAGAAGCCTTGAGGGGTCTAGTTTCCAAAATGGTGTCATTTGTGAGGGATTTCTTCTGTTTAGGTACCTTAGCGGACCTGTAAATGCAACATGGTGCCCGCAATCTATTTCAGCCAAATTTGCTTTCCAAAATTCAAATATTGCTCCTTCTGTTCAGAGCCCTCCCATTTGTCCAAACAGAGGTTTCTGACCACATGTGGGGTATCGGCGCGCTCATAAGAAAGTGGGGAACAAGTTTTGGGGTCCATTTTGTTGTGTTATTTCTTCTAAAAGTGAATAAATTTGGGTTAGAGCAACATTTTTAGGTAAAATTTAATTTTTGCTTTTTTTCATTCCACATTGCTTTTGTTCATGTGAAGCACCTGAAGGGTTAATAAACTTCTTGAATGTGGTTTTGAGTACTTTGGGGGGTGCAGTTTTTATAATGGTGTCACTTTTGGGTATTTTCTGTCATCTAGGCCTCTCAAAGTCACTTCAAATGTGATGTGGTCCCTAAAAAAATGGTTTTGTAAATTTTGATGTAAAAATGAGAAATCGCTGATAAATTTTGAACCCGTCTAACTTCCTAACGAAAAAAAAATTTGTTTCCAAAATTGTGCTGATGTAAAGTAGATAAGTGGGAAATGTTATTTATTAACTATTTTGTGTCACAGAAATCTCTGGTTTAACGGTATAAAAATTCAAAAGTTGAAAATTGCAAAATTTTCAAAATTTTTGCCAATATTTAATTTTTTTCATAAATAAACGCAAAAAATATTGTCCTAAATTTGGTACTAACATGAAGTCCAATATGTGACGAAAAAACAGTCTCAGAATCACCGGGATCCGTTGAAGCATTCCAGAGTTATAACCTCATGAAGTGACACTGGTCAGAATTGCAAAATTTGGTCTGGTCATTAAGGTGAAAATTAGCTCCGTCACTAAAGGGTTAATTTAATATTATTGGCATAACAATCAGGCATAGCATCCCGATTCCTAGTACGGGCCCCAGGTCCTGCTTCTATATTGCAGGAACTACTTTCCTTAGATAACATTTTTGACATGAGTATCGTATCACCTTTTTATTCCAATTCATGTAACTGAAGCAATTATCAGGCATATTACCCTGACTCAGAGCGTGAACCCTGGACCCAAGTTCCACACGCCTTATACATATCCACAGTATTTCCTCTATCCAACGAACCTTCATCCAAGCTACACCATAGAAACCACAGGTAATCTTACCCACATCATTTATCTCTCACTGCATTTACCCCACACTCTATAGCCATTACTGAACCACCCCATATTTCCTTTAATACAGCTACAATAACAGCCGAGCCCTTATCTTGATCCCAAGCCTGAACCCTGGGCCCTGGTGTCATTCTGAAGGAGCTGCCTTCTTCCTGATCCTCCTACGATTATAACATCTTCGGCCACTTCAAACAAGAGACACACATGACTGCCAAGGTAACCAACATTTTAATCCTTTATATGGACCTAATATGTAGAACAACATTACCTTATACAACTCGACAGATCTTTTTCTTGTTTTCACCAATCTTGGAATACTTTCCATGTTCTCTGTTCCAGACTCCTTCCCTCCGTCCAATGTACCCTTATAGGATGTGATCCTATATGCCGGCATTCCCAGGGACCCTATACAGGGTATGTTCATTACTGTATTCTCTCTCTCTCTCTTTCTCTCTCTTTCTCTCTCTCTCTCTTTCTCTCTCTCATTCTCTCATTCTCTCTCTTTCTTTCTCTTTCTCTCTCTTTTTCTCTCTCTTTCTCTCTCTTTTTCGCTCTCTTTTTCTCTCTCACATTGTCATCTCTTTTCCTACAGCAGTCTCCGTGTGTGTTCTCATAGCTACTTACATACTTACCGGATTATGATTCCAGTTTAAGGTTAAGGTGAGCCTCCTTACCATGCTCTCTATTCCCCACGGTCACCCCACGTTGCTCATTTTATCCTATATCCATCATACTATTAAATAACAACATCAACGGATTTATTCTATATATGACGCATCCCTAATTTGTATACATATACCTCTGCACGCTTGTCTCAGTTGCTTTGTATGTCTCTCTGACATTCGCTCTGATATTTGAATTTTGCCTTTTCTGTACCTTAATGATGCAGCCAATATCTCAATGGATTGATTTCCTTTCTTTGTTTTGTTTTCCTTGTTTTGTAAATATTGTATCTAGTCTGTCCGACCTGAAGAAGGCTTGTTAGCCGAAACGTCGACACCTGGCGGACAATTGTACAGCACTTTTTTCACGTGTGACACTAACAAAATAAAAGAAAAGGATTTTTTTATCCAACTACTGCGTCCCTTTATTCTATGGGAAATTAATCGTGTGCCGGAGTTAACCTCTATTGACTGTTATATTTTTTTCTCCTGAGCACCTATGACAGGAGGTGATGCGAGGTCTTCTCCTTCTCATTAACTGTTGAATTTTTGACCTAGCTCCCTCATTTCCCTCACAAAGCTTTTTTCGGATCTGCCAATGTCGCAATCCACCTTCACAAAATTCTCCTACAACGAAGATGAGACGAACAACATAGTTTCAAGGGTCACGACGCCTAGCTCCTTTCTCAGCTTACCATCTGAAGAAGTTAAGAAGAGGGATTTTGAGAAGGTGCTACAGAGACATGCTGCTCTGGATCTCCACCTAACTACCCTCGCCGAGTACCATCGGACCAAGCGCATCCCAAGGGGCCTACGGGTCTCACTAAGACAAACAATTTTTGCTGATAACGAATTTTGTGACAAGTTTGAAGCAATTCTAAACAAGTGTTCAATGGACATTATTACCTTGACGATTGACTTCCTGCAAAAAGAAGTCGACCTACTCTCCTCCAATATATCTACAACTGAAACTCAGTTAAAACAAGTCCTATCAGCCACAGACCTCGATCAGCTCAAAAAAGAAACTGACGAGTATATCTCAAGTTTCAGGAGAACACTGAAAGCCAAAAAACGCGACAAGTTTCTCAGAGATCAAGAGGATTACTCCCAGGGGGCCGTGTACAAATGCCGCTCAGGGGAGTCCTCCTCCTTCTCCCGACGCCCTTCTCGTTATACAGGCTACTCGTCATCCAGGAGTTCGGACTTCGACACCCGTCCACAATGCCAACAGCTGAATTTTTTAGCTCAGCGACGACCTCCAACAAGAAGACGAGGAGGGGGCACAGGCGGCAGTCGCAACTACCGGGTAGATCGTGTATGGACAAGGTCGCAGGTAATGAAAATTTAGTTTAGAACATTTCCTCATATAACCTATCTCCTGCCGAACACCTTGTCCTCCAGAAAGGGCTTTCATTTAGCCCTACTCTGACATATGACACCTTTTCTGAACAACAGGAACTAGACCGGTTTTTCAGATCTGTAAGATTGAAAATGCATTTTAATAATATGCCTTTTGCTGTAAATGTTGATGATGTGGTTACTGCTCCATCTGCTCCCTACTTCTCACTCAAATCCCTACAGCTTAAAACACAGAGTTCTTTTATGCCCCCAAGATAATATCACCCGGTTGAAACCTTTGTCTCACTGGTTTCCCAGGATATAGAGGAATTGAATAAACAGATCCAAGCAGGTACATTCCACATCAGAAATAATCTACCCATAGACGAATCTAGGGCCCTACAGAATCTGAGAGACAACCAGACGATTGTCATCAAGCTGGCTGATAAGGGTGGGGCTATCGTTGTCCTTGACAGACAATAATACATCTCCGAAATCCTGGGACAACTGTCTGATAGGTCCACTTATGAACCAGTCTCACATAATCCCACAACTGAAATTGCCACTCTGATTAAAACCACAGCCCAATACCACTTTGAACGCGGCGTCATAGATCAGAAATTAAGGGAGTTCCTCAGTAACCCACATCCGATCACCCCAGTTTTCTATACACTTCCAAAAATACACAAACATCTCACTCATCCCCTCAGTAGACCCATAGTGGCCTCTACAGACTCTATTCTTTCTCCACTAGCCCGCACAGTTGAAAAGATCTTATCACCCTTCATTCCTCTGACCCCGTCTTATCTTAAGGATACTTCTCATTTCCTGGAGACATTAGTGGACTTACATCTGATTCCAAGCACATCCTTACTTGTGACACTCGATCTGAACTCGCTATACACTAGCATAAATCACGAGGAAGGTTTGGCAGCTGTGCAATGGTTCTTTGAACTATTCACCACCCTACCAATCGACAACAGACGTTTTTGCATGGATCTACTTAGAATTATCCTTGAGAAGAATTTCTTTTTTTTCCAAGACCAATACTACATACAGCGTAGGGGGACCACGATGGGTTCTAACGTCGCGCCCCCCTATGCAAACATCTTCATGGCCGCATTTGAGGATAAATACGTGCATTCCCACCCTCTGATCCTGCGCCACGCCTTATTATGGCATCGATACATTGATGACATTTTCCTGATTTGGGATGGTGACCTTGATTCCTTATTAGCATTCTACGAAGAAGTTAATACATTTCAACCGGGTCTGACTGTTACCATTAACCACAGTACTAACAGAATTAATTTTTTGGATTGCTGGGTCATCAAAAATGATGATGGCACCATCACAACCGACATTTACACAAAGCCCACCGATAAGAACAGTCTTCTCCTCTATACCAGCAATCACCCCAGGCATACCAAAAACTCCTTACCAATAAGCCAGCACACGAGGGTCGACCGGATCGTTAGTAATGATGACAATCGTATGACACGACACGAAGAAATGAGCAACAGGTTCAGGCAGAGGGGTTATCCCGACGATATAGCCACCAAGACAAGATCTATATCCCATAGGTCACCAGTACAATCTGACCGCATACCTCTGATTAGTACATTTCATCCCTATTCTCCATTAGTCAAAAAAATTGTCTTGAAACACTGGCCACTCCTTGGCCACTCCTTTCCACAAATCAGCGAATTCCAGGCACCCCCTCTATTCAGCTATAAAAAATCACCTAATATCAGGAACAAGCTTGTCCGGGCGGACATAGGCTCCAGTTGCGACACTCCCAGACAGAGGTTTCTCAATAACCCACAATTTGGGACCTTCCCCTGTCTTAGATGCGCTCAATGTTCCAACATTACTAAAGGATCCTCTTTCACACACCCCAGAACTGGAAAATCCTTCCCCATCAGGGATTTCTTCACTTGTGACAGCTCGTTTGTGGTTTATTACATCAAATGCACCTGCGGTCTCGGATATGTTGGGGAGAAAACCCAGCATATCCGAGACCGCATTAACAAACATAAATCTGACATCAGATGCGGGCGCACCCTACTGTCCGTTCCGTTTCATTTCATAACCGCGGGCCACAGGATCTCTCAGCTCAAATTTCAAGTTATCGATCATGTTGGCACCAACCGCAGGGGTGGGGATAGGGTTAAACTTCTCCGTGAAAGAAAATCCCGATGGATCCACATTCTGGGCACCCTTGAGCCCTATGGTTTAAATCGGAGATATGAACAGGTCTTTTAAAGACCGTTTTCGTGTTATATGCCCTATCATTTAATTTACTCCTACCTGTTGCCCATAGTACATTATCAAACTATATACACATGTATGTACTTTTTTTTAATATATATATGTCCACACCGACATAGAACTACAGTCTTCCTTTATCCTGGAGTGTATATATATTGCCTACTAAGGAACTATTGATTTATTATCCCACCACTATGTAATATTAAGACTATCAATAATGTACAGATCGCTACTTTATTATATATAATCTCTGGTTTGTTTATATGTATATGTGATCATTCTGCTATATGACACCCTAACTCTTCCTTTCTCTATTACAGAACTAGCACCACCTGATTACCACATCCAGCCCACCACTTGTCCCTTCACTGAAGTACAGTCTCCGTTCCTGGTTCCATCTCCTGCACGGTCATGTGACCCACCTGCACGCCCCCCCTGTCACATGTGCGCTCCAGCAATCCACTTCTGCGTTCCACCTAATAGTGACGTACCTCCTCCTGTCTGCACTGGACCAACGGCAACCACGCGCATGCGCAGCACACCATGCCCCTCCAAACCGGAAGTGACGTCGCGGCTCACTCCGGTTTAAAAGGACGCTTTCCCCCTATTCCTGCATCCCACAGGACACGCGATTAGGCTCTGCGGCACCACAGGTTCTTGGTAAGGTGACTAGTGATGAGCGAGTATGCTTGTTACTACTCGGTACTCACACGAGTATCACTGTTCTCGGGCTACTCGGCGGGGACCGAGTAATCTCGCGATACTCGTGCTGTACTCGTGGTCTTGATCTCTGCATGTTGGCGCTCATTTGAGAGCCAGCCCTCATGCAGGGATTGGCTGGCAGACCACTGCAATGCCACAGCCCTGTTAGTTGTGGAATTGCAGTGATTGGCCGGCCTGCACGCGTGATCGAGCCTTTATACCGGCGGGCGTGCTGTGCTCTGCTCACAGCCATCCAGACAGTCAGTGCAGGGAGAGTGTTGCTGCTTCAGGGAAAGGTTTGCGGCCCTTTATAGTTATTTCCATAGCAGGGCTGCAAACAGTGTGACCAGAAGTCCTTCTCAGGACTATTATAGTTGTATACAGGCAGACAGGGTATAGCCAGGTCGGAGTACAGTAGCAGAGTCCTTCTCAGGACTATTGTTGCTGTATACAGGCAGGGTATAGCCAGGTCGGAATACAGGCTAGTGACCAGAAGAGTCCTTGTCAGGACTATTGTAGCAGTATACAGGCAGGCAGGCAGGCAGGCAGGGTATATAGCCATTCCTAGTGGTGACCGTATACCAGCCTTCATCATATCTGGGGCTGGTGTACACAGTCTAAAACAGTCCTGATAGTGTCAGCCTTCTCAGTAATTGTCGCTCCTAAAAACCTGTTAGGTTCTTAGTGCGTCCGTGCTTGCATTTAAAAACCGCACGTGTGTGCCTGTCGATGGCAGCGTACAGGTGCACGTTTTGCACAAACTATTATATAACGCACAAGTCTAGTGTATAATACACGTCAGTCAGCAGTGTCTGATAGTGTCAGACTTCTCAGTAATTGTCGCTCCTAAAAACCTGTTAGGTTCTTAGTGCGTCCGTGCTTGCATTTAAAAACCGCACGTGTGTGCCTGTCGGTGGCAGCGTACAGGTGCACGTTTTGCGCAAACTATTATATAACGCACAAGTCTAGTGTATAATACCCGTCAGTCAGCAGTGTCTGATAGTGTCAGACTTCTCAGTAATTGTCGCTCCTAAAAACCTGTTAGGTTCTTAGTGCGTCCGTGCTTGCATTTAAAAACCGCACGTGTGTGGCAGTCGGTGGCAGCGTCAGGCTCCATATTGTCCCTGGATAGAGACGTGCATGATGGCCTGTAAACCTGAAGTGCCCATTGTAAGGAAGTGGGTCTATTGTAGTATAGCCCTTAGGCAGGGCAGCCAAAAATTTGGAGGCTCCACATTGTCCCTGGATAGAGATGTGCATGAGGGCCTCAAAACATTGTTCCCATTGCAAAGGAGCGGGTCTCCTGTCGTTGTAATGCCCATTCTGAAAGAATGGGCGAAAAAATTTACCACTGGGGGTATACCTGAAACAACGGCCTAACTATTGTAACGGTCATCATGATGGCGCATGAGGAGAAGGAAGAACAGTCCAGCGATTAGCCAAAGTCCAGAAGTGCGTTACCATGGGTGAGTGGAGGTACATGGCAAATTCCCGTTACAAACTTTAAATTCCGCTGTCATTTGCTGGTGGTGTGGTGAAGTCTGGCCCAATCCAACCCTTGTTCATCTTGTTCAGAGTCAGCCTGTCAGCATTTTCAGTTGACAGGCGGGTGCGTTTATCTGTAATGATTCCACCTGCGGCACTAAAAACACGCTCTGACAAAACGCTAGCGGCAGGGCAGGCCAGGACTTCCAAGGCGTAGAGAGCCAATTCATGCCACGTGTCCAGCTTGGATACCCATTAATTGTAAGGCACAGAGGAATGTCGGAGTACAGATGTTTGATCTGCAAGGTACTCCTTGAGCATCTGGGAAAACTTAGGATTTCTTGTGGCACTACCCCGCACCTCAGGGGCTGTGGTATGTGAGGGGCTGAGAAAACTGTCCCACATCTTAAAGACTGTTCCCCTACCTCTGGCGGATTGGACTTGTGCCCCTCTCGGCTGTACGCCTTGGTTGTCCACTGATTCCAGACCTATGCCGCTAGCGTTTTGTGAGGGGAATGCTTTGCCTACTTCCGTGACTATGGCCTTCCGGAACTGCTGCATTTTGGCTGACCTCTCCGCCTCGGGAATAAGAGACATAAAGTTCTCCTTGTAGCGTGGGTCTAACAGTGTTACCAACCAGTAATGATTGTCGGCCAAGATGTTCTTAACGCGAGGGTCACGAGACAGGCAGCTTACCATAAAGTCAGCCATGTGTGCCAGACTCTTAACAGCCATCACTTCAGTATCCTGACCAACACGATGACTGAACATGCTGTCCTCCTCCTCCTCCTCTTCCTCCTCATCATCTACCCTGTCCTCTGGCCAGCCACGCTGAACCGAGGATATGACTGCATGTCATATCCTCAATTTGGCCGGAGAGTTGCTCCATGTCTTCATCCTCCTCCTCGTCATAGTCCTCCACTGCACGTTGTGATGAGACCAGGCTGGGCTGTGTGTTATCACCCACACCCACTACTGTTTCTTGCTCCGCCTGCAATGCATCATGTTTGTTTTTGAGCAGAGACCATTTTAGAAGGCAGAGAAGCGGTATGGTAAAGCTAATAATGTCGTCATCGCCGCTCACCATCTTGGTGGAGTCCTCAAAGTTTTGGCAGATGGTACATAGGTCGGACATCCATCTCCACTCCTCAGGTGTTATGTGTGGAGTTTGACCCATTTCCCTACGGCTTAGGTGATGCAGGTACTCAACAACTGCCCTCTTCTGCTCACATATCCTGACCAACATGTGCAGAGTTGAATTCCAACGCGTGGGGACATCACACACCAGTCTGTGAGCCGGAAGATGCAAATGGCGCTGAAAGCCAGCAAGGCCGGCTGAAGCAGTAGGTGACTTTCGAAAATGTGCAGACAGGCGGCGAACTTTTACCAGCAGATCAGACAGCTCTGGGTATGACTTTAGAAACCGCTGAACCATGAGGTTGAGCACATGGGCCACACATGGACCATGTGTCAGCTGGCCTCGCCTCAAAGCTGCCACCAGGTTCCGGCCATTGTCACACACAACCTTTCCTGGCTTTAGGTTCAGAGGTGTGAGCCAGTGATCTGCATGCTGTTTCAGAGCTGTCCACACCTCTTCTGCATTGTGGGGTTTGTCACCTATGCAGATTAGCTTCAGCACAGCCTGTTGCCGCTTCGCCGAGGCAGTGCTGCAGTGCTTCTGTGTCGCCCTGGACAAGCCAGGGGCCACAGAGCACAACACTTACACACCCCATACTCCCTGCAGGCACATCATAGTCAAAACACAAAATCCTTGTTGCCTTCCCAGGGGCTGTTGTCCACACCAGGGGGTGGAGCCAGGCGGTTGGTCTCCACCCACCAAGGAGTTCACAGTCCTGGAGGAGGGAAAACACAGACAATGAGAGTTAAGCTAAGGAAGTGGAAGGAGGAAAGTAGTAAAGAGGAAAAAAGTGACAGCAAAGAGCCTGAAGTTGGTCCGGGTGTGTGGCCCGGACAGGACAGCAAGGTTGGCAGGATGTGGTGACCGTCTGCAGTGGAGGCCGATTGGAGTCTGCCGTAAGGACCGTGGACGGGTGGTGACCCGGCGGTACTGGACCGGTATACAAAGAGAAGCCAGCACCATTGGCAGGGGCCTTTCGGATCCCGGCAAGGCTTGGAGTCGCCGTGAATTTGCCAAATCCGTTAGTGAAGGGGACCTCCGGGTTTCCAAACAGCCAAGTCCCGATAGAAGGCAACCGTCCAACCGTGAAGGGGAGACACCGCCACCGCCAAGGGCAACCGTCTCCCAGGGCCAGCGCCTGTGGGCAAAAGGGGCTCCTCCGGCCCATATCCAGGTCGGGGAGCGGGATACCGGTGGGAACCCATCGCTACCGACACTGAACTTAGGTGCAGGGAGAGACAGTCATCACTAACCTGCAGGGAGGAACAACCGCAGCCGTCCGAGGGACCCGTCCATCCAGCCGCTTGTTTTACCGTGAACTGTGTCATCATCATTGGGCTGAGTGAGTACCTCCGTGCCGTGCGGCACAGCGCTGCCCCTGCGACCCTGCACCTCATCAGGCCCCGCAACTCGCCTGTCATCCATCTCTACCCCATCACCGGGCCCCGGGACAACCAACTTCCCTACCCACGGAGGGGAGAAATAACAACAAAGCTGCTCCCTGTCACAGGCTCCCGGGATCCCCGTCCAGAGCAGCGGTGGTGTCCACACAATCACCACAACCGTGGGTGGCGTCACGGACAATATCCCCAAAACCCAAACCACCCCTTTTCACTCACGGGCGAGGAGCGCCGCTCGAGTCCCCGGGATCCGGCCATCACTCGAGCCACCGAGCAGCAGCAGCCGTAGAGCAGCGGCAGCCGGACCCGAGCAGTGGGAGAGCGCAGCGTCCCATCCTCCGCCCGCGACACCTCCAACTTGGGACTGGTGTGGAGAGTAAAGTGGATGAGGATGCGCAGGAGGAGGAGGAGGCTGAGGAGCATGACATTTCGGAGCTGTAGAGTGTGGGTGAAACCCTGACTGAGGTAGGGCCTGCAAAACTTGGTGTGGGAAGGACGTGTTCCGTCCCTCGCTCAGACAGGGTCCCAGCTTCCACAATTTTAACCCAGTGTGCTGTCAAAAAGATGTAGCAGCCTTGCCCACAAGCACTTGTCCACGTGTCTGTGGTTAGGTGGACTTTGGCTGAAACAGCGTTGTTCAGGGCACGTGTGATGTTTTGTGACACGTGGTTATGCAATGCGGGGACGGCACACCGGGAGAAATAGTGGCGGCTGGGGACCAAGTAACGTGGGACAGCTGCCGCCATCAGGTCGCGGAATGCTTCTGTCTCCACCAGCCTAAAAGGCAACATTTCCAGCGCAAGCAGTCGCGAAATGTTAGCATTTAGAAGTGTGGCATGTGGGGCGTTGGCAGTGTATTTGCGCCTGCGTTCAAAGGTTTGTGAATGGATAACTGAACGCTGCGCTGGGACAAGGACTTGCTTGATGATGGTGTTATTTCTGCGTGGGCAACTGCAGGTGCAGGGCCGGAGGGGGCTTGTTCACGGGCAGCATAGACAGGGGATTGGCTCGCATGCACAACAAGCGAAGACGTAGCAGTGACATCAGCAAGCACTGCTCCTCGACTCTGTTGTACATCCCACAAAGTCGGGTGCTTGGCTGACATGTGCCTGATCATGCTGGTGGTGGTCAGGCTGCTAGTTTTGGTACCCCTGCTGATGCTGGCATGGCAGGTGTTGCAAATGGCCTTTTTAGAATCATCTGGAGCCAACTTAAAAAAACTGCCAGACTCGGGAAGACCTAACATTTGTACAGGCACCTTGTGTCGTGTTGTTGTTCCGGGGAACGGTTGCCTGATGTCTGCCTGGGGCCACCACCCTGCTTCTTACTGCCTGTTGGGATGCTACGCCTCCCTCCCCCTGTGCACTGCTGTCCTTGCTCTGCATATCCTCCTGCCAGGTTGGGTCAGTTACTGGATCATCCACCACATCGTCTTCCTCTTCCGCACCCTGCTCCTCCTCCTGACTTCCTGACAATTGTGTCTCATCATCGTCCACCCCTTGTTGAGACACGTTGCCAACTTCGTGAGAACGTGGCTGCTCAAATATTTGGGCATCTGTACATACAATCTCGTCATGGCCCACTTCAACAGGAGCTGGCGAAGGGGCCAGAATGTGTGAATGGAAACGTGAACAGCTCTTCCGAGTGTCCAAGTGTGGGATCAGTAATGTCCGTGGACGTGTACTCAGCCTGGTGGTAGGAAGGAGGATCAGGTTCTGAAATGTGCGGTGCAGTATCACGGCTACTGACACTTGACCGTGTGGAAGACAGAGTGTTTGTGGTGGTGCCAATCTGACTGGAAGCATTATCCGCTATCCAACTAACAACCTGTTGACACTGGTCTTTTTTCAAGAGCGGTGTACTGCTGCGGTCCCCAAGAATTTGGGACAGGACGTGCGAGCGAGTAGATGTGGCCCTTTGTCGAAATTAGAGCTTGCACACGACCTCGGTCTCTGCCTGCACCACCATCACGTCCACTTCCTTGTTCGTTGCCAACGCCCTTGCGCATTTTGCAATGCTGTGCTGATGTGTATTCACTAGACTTGTGCGTTATATCCATGTTTGTGCAAAATGCACACAAGTGAACCTGAACGCTGCCACCAACAGGCACACACGTGCGGTTTTTAAATGCAAGCACGGACGCACTAAGAACCTAACAGGTCTCTATCCAGGGACAATGTGGAGCCTCCCAATTTTTGGCTGCCCTGCCAAAGGGCTATACTACAATAGACCCACATCCTTACAATGGGCACTTCAGGTTTACAGGCCCTCATGCACGTCTCTATCCAGGGACAACGTGGAGCCTCCCAATTTTTGGCTGCCCTGCCAAAAGGCTATACTACAATAGACCCACTTCCTTACAATGGGCACTTCAGGTTTACAGGCCCTCATGCACGTGTCTCTATCCAGGGACAATGTGGAGCCTCCCAATTTTTGGCTGCCCTGCCAAAGGGCTATACTACAATAGACCCACTTCCTTACAATGGGCACTTCAGGTTTACAGGCCCTCATGCACGTCTCTATCCAGGGACAATGTGGAGCCTCCCAATTTTTGGCTGCCCTGCCAAAGGGCTATACTACAATAGACCCACTTCCTTCCAATGGGCACTTCAGGTTTACAGGCCCTCATGCACGTCTCTATCCAGGGACAATGTGGAGCCTCCCAATTTTTGGCTGCCCTGCCAAAGGGCTATACTACAATAGACCCACTTCCTTACAATGGGCACTTCAGGTTTACAGGCCCTCATGCACGTCTCTATCCAGGGACAACGTGGAGCCTCCCAATTTTTGGCTGCCCTGCCAAAGGGCTATACTACAATAGACCCACTTTCTCAAAATGGGCACATTAGACTCAAGAGGCCTTCATGTACGTCTCTTCTCAGGGACATCGAAGTGCCACACAATGTTTTTACGTAAAATCTTTCATGTAATCTCCAAAAATAACATACACCAGCTCTATCTCACTATTGGGTATGTGCCCTTAACATTTCCGCCATGAAAATTCATTTTGGTGTTATTTTGGAAGGTTTTCTGGTGAGTCCGTAAAAATGGCGTAAAACGCGGACAAAATTGTTCACAGCTGTGACTTTTGAGTGATAAATGCTTCAAGGGATCTTCCCCATGCTGTTGCCATATCATTTGAGCACTCTTCTGAGACTTTTGTGACATTTTTAGGGTTTCTACATGCTGCCGGGGGTGATTTCATAAAAATACTCGGGTCTCCCATAGGATAACATTGGGCTCGGTGCTCGGACCGAGTGCACGAGTATCTTGGGATGCTCGGCCCGAGCCTCGAGCACCCGAGCTTTTTAGTACTCGCTCATCACTAAAGGTGACTCATCTGTACTTTGCTGGACTTTTTCTGCCATCATTATCTTTGCATTCATTGTCTTTCCCTCCTCCATTATCAGCTGCCTCTGACTTTCTCCATGCCCAAGGGACCTCTCTCCAGGCTTTAATACAGAAGTCACTAGGTAATGCTGCCCCTCTACATACTTTTCCTCCTCTACCCCTTTACCTGCACACCTGATCTCCTAGTTACCACCAGGTCACCTTGGTTTAATTTTATATTATTGGCATAACAATCAGGCGTAGCATCCCGATTCCTAGTACGGGCCCCGGATCCTGCTTCTATATTGCAGGAACTACTTTCCTTAGATAACATTATTGACATGAGTATTGTATCACCTTTTTATTCCAATTCATGTAACTGAAGCAAT
The DNA here is from genome assembly GCF_048569485.1 of Anomaloglossus baeobatrachus. NCBI lineage: Eukaryota > Metazoa > Chordata > Amphibia > Anura > Aromobatidae > Anomaloglossus > Anomaloglossus baeobatrachus. The sequence continues at coordinate 170,651,368 of NC_134354.1, read as the reverse complement.
TATCAGGCATATTACCCTGACTCAGAGCGTGAACCCTGGACCCAAGTTCCACACGCCTTATACATATCCACAGTATTTCCTCTATCCAGCGAACCTTCATCCAAGCTACACCATAGAAACCACAGGTAATCTTACCCACATCATTTATCTCTCATTGCATTTACCCCACACTCTATAGCCACCACTGAACCACCCCATATTTCCTGTAATACAGCTACAATAACAGCCGAGCCCTTATCTTGATCCCAAGCCTGAACCCTGGGCCCTGGTGTCATTCTGAAGGAGCTGCCTTCTTCCTGATACTCCTACGATTATAACATCTGCGGCCACTTCAAACAAGAGACACACATGACTGCCAAGGTAACCAACATTTTAATCCTTTATATGGACCTAATATGTAGAACAACATTACCTTATACAACTCGACAGATCTTTTTCTTGTTTTCACCAATCTTGGAATACTTTCCATGTTCTCTGTTCCAGACTCCTTCCCTCCGTCCAATGTACCCTTATAGGATGTGATCCTATATGCCGGCATTCCCAGGGACCCTATACAGGGTATGTTCATTACTGTATTCTCTCTCTCTTTTTCTCTCTCTTTCTCTCTCTTTCTCTCTCTTTCTTTCTCTCTCTCTTTCTCTCTCTTTCTCTCTCTTTTTCTCTCTCTTTCTCTCTCTTTTTCTCTCTTTTTCTCTCTCTTTTTCTCTATCTTTCTCTCTCTTTTTCTCTCTCTTTCTCTCTCTTTCTCTCTCTCACATTGTCATCTCTTTTCCTACAGCAGTCTCCGTGTGTGTTCTCACAGCTACTTACATACTTACCGGATTATGATTCCAGTTTAAGGTTAAGCTGAGCCTCCTTACCATGCTTCTATTCCCCACGGTCACCCCACATTGCTCATTTTATCCTATATTCATCATACTATTAAATAACAACATCAACGGATTTATTGTATATATGACGCATCCCTAATTTGTATACATATACCTCTGCACGCTTGTCTCAGTTGCTTTGTATGTCTCTCTGACGTTCGCTCTGATATTTGAATTTTGCCTTTTCTGTACCTTAATGATGCAGACAATATCTCAATGGATTGATTTCCTTTCTTTGTTTTGTTTCCCTTGTTTTGTAAATATTGTATCTGTGACGGGGTGTACATCAGAGCAAAGAGAGACAACAGGCCGAGGATGATCCAACAGGTTTACTAACAGGAATACAGGAACAGCACACGACAAGTCCAAATAAAACAGATTCGGGGGCACCTCCCGATAATCCAAAGTGCCAGATCACAACGTAATAGTCCTTTTCAGAGTCCCAGAAATCCCACACAATCCACTGGACGGCGAGGTCTGTCCGCAGATTCAGATCTCGCTCCCTTCCTCTTCAAAAACTCAACTCCCAACTGCATTTAGAAACAGGAGTGAATTGTTTGAGCTCGTGGGCCCGCCCCTCAAGGGTAGGGGTCTATGCAATGGTTGGGCCCACTAGAAGATTCTAGAAGGTTGGCTCCGAGATGTCTACAGGTTTGTGTAGTTGGCGTTATCCACTGCTTACGAAACAATGAGAAGTTCCCCTGGCTGTGTGGACAAGAGATAATTGCATTATGGGCCCAGAGACACAGGAGATGGGGGGAAGGTATGGTTACTTACATCCCAAGACATTTCAAAGTGTTCAGTAAGTACAACCAAAGGAAAGTGACATCACATCCTGACATAGTATTACAGCAAATACAGTGAGAAGGTAAAATACATCATGACAATTCCTTCCCCTCCCAACTTGTGTACGTACTAGGGACCTCTACAGGTCGCTGGTTAAGTACACGCAGGCATGGCTGACAGGACTCAAGGCTCCTCTTGCCTGGACAGTCCATCTGCATTTTGGTGTTGGCTGCCCCTTCTATATTGTATGGTAAAGTTATAGGGCTGCAGAGCCAGGCTCCATCGCAGTAAGCGTCCATTGTCCCCAGAGACTCTGTTCAGCCAGGTGAGGGGATTGTGATCAGTAACCACAGTGAATTCCCGTCCATACAGATACGGCCATAGTTTCTTAAGGGCCCACACTACAGCCAGACATTCCTTCTCAACAGTTGCATAGGCCACTTCTCGGTCCAGCAGTTTCCGGCTGAGATAGGCGATGGGGTGCTCGTCCAGAGCTGCATTCACCTGGCTGAGGACAGCTCCCAGTCCATAAGCAGAGGCATCCGTTTGCACAATGAATCTCCTCTTGTAGTCTGGAGCAGCCAGGACAGGATCGCAGATCAAAGCATCCTTCAGCCGGTTAAAAGCCTCATCACAGGCTGGAGTCCAGATCACCAGCCGGGGCATTGTTTTCTTGGTCAGGTCAGTAAGAGGCTTGGCCACAGTACTGAAATGAGAAACAAATTTTCGGTAATAACTGGCAGTGCCCAGAAAAGCCATAACTTGTTTCTTAGTTTGGGGTACAGGCCAGTCTCTAATAGCCTGGATTTTGGCAGGCTCAGGTCGGAGCTTCCCTCCTCCCACTCTATGTCCTAGGTACTGGACTTCCCCCATCCCCAATTGGCATTTATCGGGTCGAATAGTTAGGCCGGCTGCAAGAATCAGGTCCAAAATAATGGCTACTTGATTCAGATGTTCCTCCCATGTGTGGCTGAAGACGGCGATATCATCCAAGTAGGCACAAGCAAAGTCATCACATCCCCGGAGGATCTGATCCACCATTCTCTGGAAGGTGGCCGGGGCATTTTTCATTCCAAAAGGCATGCTTAGAAATTCATACAGACCAAAGGGGGTTATAAAAGCGGACCGTTCTCTCCCTTCATCCGTTAGAGGGATCTGCCAGTATCCCTTACTGAGATCCAAGGTAGTGACATATCGGGACCCAGCCAGTCGGTCTAGAAGTTCGTCAATACGAGGCATTGGGTAAGGATCGCTGACGGTATGGTCGTTTAGTCGCCGATAGCCCACACAAAATCGAGTACTCCCATCCTTCTTGGGTACTAACACCACAGGGGAGGCCCAAGGGCTATGGGAGGCCTGGATTACCCCAAGCTGTAACATCTCCTCCAGTTCGTGCTGCATGGTGTTTCGAACTGATTCAGGTACCCGGTAAGGAGCCAGTTGTATGGGACGGATGCCCTGAGTGTCCACATGATGTTGGGTGACGGTGGTTCGATCTGGTTGGGATGAGAAAGCAGCCCGTCTCTGTTGAAGCACTTCCAGCATCTGGATTTTCTGTAAGGAGTCCAGGTAATCTCCCAGGGGAACCTGTTCCACAGTGGATGGGGCTCTCGCTGCTTCCACGAGATCAGGTAGAGAGTCCTCATCCTCTTGACCATCTTCTGAAGCCAACCGACAGCTTGCTATCATTGGAATGTTCCGGTCATGGTACTCCTTAATCATATTCACATGGACAGTCTTTTGCCTTAGCCCCTGATCATCTAAAGCAAGAAGGTAATTGGTATCATTCAGTTTTCTGAGAACCCGGAAGGGACCCTCCCATGTGGTCTGCAGTTTATTCTGCCGATGGGGAACAATCATTAAGACTTGTTGTCCTTCTACAAACTCCCGATAGTGTGCGTTACGGTCATACCATGTCTTCTGTCTGGTTTGAGCCATACGCAAATGACTCTGTGCAAAACTAGCAAGTTGGGCCAAGGTTTCTCGCAGCTTTAGGACATAAGGGACAACAGGGGTTCCTGTATCTTCAACTTGCCCCTCCCAGTATTCCTTGAGCAGGGTTAAGGGTCCTCGGACCTTTCTTCCATAGAGTAGTTCAAAGGGGGAGAACCCAGTGGACTCCTGGGGAACTTCCCGATAGGCAAACAAGAGATGGGGTAGGTACTTCTCCCAGTCTGAATCTCGGTCCGTGAAGGCCCTCAGCATATTCTTCAGAGTGCCGTTGAATCGTTCACAAAGTCCATTTGTTTGGGGATGATACGGGGTCGTTCGGATCGCTCGTACTCCACAGGTGCGCCACAGACACTGGACCAACTCTGACATAAACTGGGAGCCTTGGTCCGACAAGATCTCACTGGGGAATCCTACTCTGGTAAAAATAATAACCAAGGCCTCGGCCACCTTGGCTGCAGAGATACTTGACAAGGCCACGGCTTCTGGATATCGGGTGGCGTAGTCCACAACAGTGAGAATGTACTGCTTTCCAGATTTACTTGGTTTAGCCAGAGGTCCAATGATATCAACAGCTACTCTTTGAAAGGGTTCTTCTATTATAGGGAGCGGTTGCAGGGGTGCCTTTGGGTGATCTCCGGGTCGCCCTCTACGCTGACATATGTCACAAGTTCGGCAGAAATGCGCCACTGCTTGGGAAATCCCCGGCCAATAAAAAGTTTGAGTCAATCGTCTCTCGGTGCGGGTTTTGCCTTGATGGCCAGCCGTAGGAATGTCATGAGCCAGGTGTAATAGGGGAATTCTGTACTTCTGAGGAACAATCAGCTGTTTTCTATAAGTCCAGGGCTTATCTAGGGAGTCGGCATTGGCAACCCGATACAGAAGTCCATTTTCTCTGATAATTCTTTCTCCGTTTTCCCCTAGCTGCCCTATTTCAGCCCGAGTTCTAAAACTAGCAAGGGTGGGGTCAGTCTCTACTTCTTGTCTAAACTGAACTTTATCCCAAGTAACATTCCTATTATCCCCACAAGAAGAATCACTCACCGGCTGTAATGGCAGTTCTGGTGGCCTCAGTTCCATGGATGGGTTGTACACGTCCACATGGGCTGCTCTCTTGGCTTGACTTCTGGTTACCGCACCGACAAAGTGGCAATGAAGATTCCCCACATCATTTCCTAGAAGAACGTCTGCAGGGAGGCCGCTCATCACACCGACCACACATTGTTTTGCCCCAAAGCCATAATCCAGGGTCACACTCGCTCTTGGAATATATCTCTGGGTACCTCCTGCCAGTTCAATGGCAATTCCTGGTCCCTTTTGAATTGCTTGTGGTTGAATTACTCGGGGATCGGCTATGGTGAGGAAAGCCCCAGTGTCACGGAAGCCAACAACTTTTTGGCCATCCAGCACGACCTCCTGTAGATATTTGTCCTGAAGATCAGAAGAACTGGTGGCTGGAGCTCGCACCCCATAGACTCCGGGTAGGGGAGCCAGGATATCTGAGTCACTTGGCAAGTCATCAGGCACAGAATCCAGCTCTTCTCCTGGTGAAGGTGTCTGTAGGTAATGAACAGGCAAAGGCGGTCTGTAGCTGTTCTGTCTACGAACACCTGGACATTGGAATTGCATGTGCCCAGGCTGCCCACATCCATAACATCTGCGCTCTGGGATTCTTCCTCCGCGTCGTATTCCCAAAGGTGGAGCATGAGTAATGCGAGGCACAGTCACACGAAGGTCCCCATGAGTTGACGGTCTAGGGTGATGGTGAACATTGGGGCCAGAAGGACCAGGGGCCACCAGCGTTGGGGGGTTGGTGTTTTTTTTCTCACTGGGTAGTAGTTTTTTCCACTGAGGCTTGATGGTGAGAGCCTCATCAGCTAGAGCTGCAGCTTCCTCCACAGTGGCTGGTCTCCTTTCACGCACCCATTCCCGGATCTCAGCGGGGCACTTGAAGTAAAACTGCTCTTTTAGGAGGACCTGGAGGACGGTCTCCAAGGTTAAGGCCTCCTCTGCCTCCAACCAACGATGCCACAGATGTTTGAGTTTGTGGGCATACATCTTGAAGGACACTTCCTCATCACATGCTAGAGTACGGAACTGAGTCCTGTAAGTGTCTGGCGTTACAGCATAATGTTCTAGAATAGTCTGTTTAATATCCGCATACTCACAGTTCCACCGAGGGTCCATAGCTCTATAGGCTGCAGCAGCTCCACCCTCTAAGAGCCCAACCAGATGCCGGACGCGCTCCCTTTCTGGGACTTCCATTAATCGACACTGATGCTCAAAGTCCTGGAAGAAGCCCTCAATGTCACCAGCCTCATTAAACTGCTTGAAGTCTTTGCGGGACACTCTGGGAAGTTCCCTCATGATGGGTGCTGGGGTTACAGTCTGTCTGGAACCTCTCGCGGCTTCCACAGCGAGCTGCTTATCCAGCAATGCCATCTCCTCCATCCTGCGCTCCTTCTCTTCAGCTCCACGCATGGCCTCCCTCTTATCTTCTATGGTGGCCTCATCTCCAAGCAGTGCCATCTTTTCCTTGTACCACACAACCCATTGACTTTTTTGGGTATTCACCTCCGGCTCCCGTCTTTGCTCCCCTTGCTGTGGAAATTGTTCCTCGGTGCCATCTTGCAGGCAAGCGTGTTCCAATGCCTCAATTAGTTGCTCCTCCATTTCTTCTGCTCTGATCCCGCCGCTGCCACCAGTTTGTGACGGGGTGTACATCAGAGCAAAGAGAGACAACAGGCCGAGGATGATCCAACAGGTTTACTAACAGGAATACAGGAACAGCACACGACAAGTCCAAATAAAACAGATTCGGGGGCACCTCCCGATAATCCAAAGTGCCAGATCACAACGTAATAGTCCTTTTCAGAGTCCCAGAAATCCCACACAATCCACTGGACGGCGAGGTCTGTCCGCAGATTCAGATCTCGCTCCTTTCCTCTTCAAAAACTCAACTCCCAACTGCATTTAGAAACAGGAGTGAATTGTTTGAGCTCGTGGGCCCGCCCCTCAAGGGTAGGGGTCTATGCAATGGTTGGGCCCACTAGAAGATTCTAGAAGGTTGGCTCCGAGATGTCTACAGGTTTGTGTAGTTGGCGTTATCCACTGCTTACGAAACAATGAGAAGTTCCCCTGGCTGTGTGGACAAGAGATAATTGCATTATGGGCCCAGAGACACAGGAGATGGGGGGAAGGTATGGTTACTTACATCCCAAGACATTTCAAAGTGTTCAGTAAGTACAACCAAAGGAAAGTGACATCACATCCTGACATAGTATTACAGCAAATACAGTGAGAAGGTAAAATACATCATGACAGTATCTAGTCTGTCTGACCTGATGAAGGCTTGTTAGCCGAAACGTCGACACCTGGCGGACAATTGTACAGCACTTTTTTCACGTGTGACACTAACAAAATAAAAGAAAAGGATTTTTTTATCCAACTACTGCGTTCCTTTATTCTATGGGAAATTAATAGTGTGCCGGAGTTAACCTCTATTGACTGTTATATATTTTTCTCCTGAGCACCTATGACAGGAGGTGATGCGAGGTCTTCTCCTTCTCACTAATCCCTTGTCTCACCGTAGTGCCATCCGTACCATTCTGGCTGGGGACGTCACCGCTCATACCGACAGTTGACGTCACCGTGCCCTACCTACCGTGGACATTATCTGTGCTGTACCTGCTGTGGAAGTCACCGCTCATACCGACAGTGGACGTCACCGTGCCCTACCTGCCGTGGACATTATCTGTGCCGTACCTGCGGCGGACGTCACCTGCTGTGAACATCTCCGGTGCAGTTTCCGTGTCCTGCCAGCTGTGGACGTCACAACCTTGCTACACCTGGCCCTACAGAGACTCCTACTACCTGTTCCTGGCTGCCGTGCATTTAGGCCTTCTGGGGAGGTGCCGCACAGTCCCTGTATAGGGGTTCGCTGCTGGTCACCTTCTCAGGGGAGTCCGGTGCACGGTCCAGTGGGTCAACCTCCGGACGCTCGCCGCTCCTCGGTGAGCGTAACACCCTGTTCTTTGTGTCTTCCATGGTGTACTACAGTCCATATTTCTAATTGTTATCAGCCTTTGCACATAGTAAGTAGGCTTTACTAGTCTGGGAGTTCCACTCCTTAACAATGGGGAAAAAAAATCTGAGACCCTCCTCTATGAGTCTTTCAGCGTGTATAGGAGTCTCTTGTTCTAATTTTTGGAAGTCCTTGCACTTTGTGCATAGGCTTTAGGAGTCTAGGAGTCCCACTACCTAACAATTTTAACTGAATGCATATGAAACTCTATTTTATATCTAATACATGGTGTATCAGAGTCCCTCTTTCTCTTAAATTTTGGCAGTTTTTGCATTGTCCACATAGGTTCAAAATCCCTCCTTCATAAATTAAGCAGGATGTGTCTGAACATGTCACCACATGCCAAGATAAGGTACTAAAAGGTTAAAATTACATTAACCGGTGACCACCAGTGAGTGTGGTTTTATTTCCCCTCTACTATGTCATCTACTGGAGACAGGAAATACGGTGAGAGATGGCCCATCTATTAAGGCTATCTTCACACATTGCCTGGTTATTTTGCAGTGTTTTTGTCTCCTACTTGACAATTTAAATGGGCGTGGGGAAACTTACCTTTAATATTACAGTTAGGCTCAGAAACGTTTGGACACTGACCAAATATTTGTCATTTTGCAGATTCTCAGAGAATTTTTTGCCATGTGGTGCCATGATGAACTTCCAGTGACCAGCATGAGAGAGTGTGTGAGCAACACCGAATTTAAAACACCTCCTCACACACCTGCTGATTTATACCTGAGACATTGTATCACTAATGAGTCACATGAATGAGTCACATGACATTGTTTAGGGAAAATGGCTAATTAGGCACAAATTAACCACTTTCACTTGGGGCATACTCACTATTGTTGCCATATATTTTTATTTAATTAGCTGTATGTTGAGATATTTAGAGGACAAACCAAAATGTACGGTTATACAAGCTACTGACTAACTTACATTGCATCAAAGTGTCACATCTTTAGTGCAGTCCCATGAAAAAATACTATAAAATATCTACTAAAATGTGAGGGACGTATTAAATTTTGGGATATACTCTGTGTGTGTGTGTATATATATATATATATATATATATATTTATTATGTATACTGTACTACTACTATATATACTGTATATAATATGACTTTTTGGTCTATGGGTTAAAATTGAAGCTGTCAGGAGAAGTTACAAAAAAACAAGCAGCCATTTTAGTCCACATGGAGTTTAAGTAGAAGTATATTAGATGTTGAATAACTTAATTCCCTAAATTGCCAAGTTAATATAAGTTATGGACTATTAAACCATAAATTGCACAATTTTGTTCTCATGAACCAAAGAACAAAGTATTATTTATTTAGCTATTATGTCCGTAATTCCAATGAATAACGAGCATAAACTGAAATACTAAAGGAATAAATCTTCCATATAAGAACAAGGTTTATATATGCTTGCTTTTATAACAAGTTTTATTTGAATTTATATAGCTAAGTTCGACAAAAAAGAATACTGCCATTGTATGTAAAGTGCAGTGGAATTACCAGTACTATATAAATGAATAAATATTATTATTATTATTATTATTATTATTATTATATTACTTTTAATAAGAATCCAGTTGAAAATTGCTTCGCAAGTTGCTAAACAAATTTGTAATTCATTCACATGGTTAAACATGAATACTGAAGTTAAATTGTTTCTTATTTTATTCTTAATAAAGTTTTTTCTGAAATTAAAAACAATGCAATATAGTTGACAATACGTATTTAACATTTGATTTTTTTTTATTTTTATAGCTTTTAGTATTATTTACAACTACAGCCTACTTAACTACTTTCTCACATTGGACGTACCTACCAGTATATTCTGTCTTGCGATTCCTGCAAATGAATGTATCGATACATTAAGGTGATTATGCATATTGCAATTCCACCTAACAGTGTGCCTGGATCCAATGAGTGGCAGTTCAGCCATTCATTTTTTGGCAGGGGAGTGCTGAGCTGTCAGTATGCTTATGGATAATTCAGGCAGCCAACAATTATAGGCTGGGGTGTGCTAAGCTGTCAGTATGGTTAGAGACAGGTCAGCTGCCTAATCAGAGGCTGGGGCGCTGGATTTCCTGTCTATTTAGCTGGCTCTCTGCCTTCAAGTACTGCCAGTTGTTGATTTAAGCTTGGTGGTGTCTGCGTGCCTTGTGCTCCTGTGTTCAGTCTTGGATCTATTTCTATCTGACCTTTGGCCTTGCTTCTGACTATGCAACTGCCTAGCCCCTTTGTCTAGATCTGTAACCTTCCTGGAACTTTGACCTTGAACCATGACCTAACTATTCCTTTTTCTTATCCCTATTTTGTTATGAGCCCTCTTGATAGCTGACTCCAGACATCATGACTATCCTGAGACCTTGCTAGCCAATAAGCAGTGACTAGTGTCACAATGCAGACACAAGATGTGTGCATGCACAGTCCCTGCTGGGAAATCAGCCTAAGGGGTGCTTCACACACAGCGAGCTCGCTGCCGAGATCGCTGCTGAGTCACGCTTTTTGTGATGCAGCAGTGACCTCATTAGCGATCTCGCTGTGTGTGACACTGAGCAGCGATCTGGCCCCTGCTGCGAGATCGCTGCTCGTTACACACAGCCCTGGTTCGTTTTCTTCAAAGGCGCTCTCCCACTGTGACACACAGATCGCTGTGTGTGACAGCGAGAGAGTGACAAATGAAGCGAGCAGGGAGCAGGAGCCGGCGTCTGACAGCTGAGGTAAGCTGTAACCAAGATAAACATCGGGTAACCAAGGTGGTTACCCGATATTTACCTTAGTTACCAGCCTCCGCAGCTCTCACGCTGCCTGTGCTGCCGGCTCCGGCTCTCTGCACATGTAGCTGCTGTACACATCGGGTTAATTAACCCGATGTGTACTGTAGCTAGGAGAGCAAGGAGCCAGCGCTAAGCAGTGTGCACGGCTCCCTGCTCTCTGCACATGTAGCTGCATTACACATCGGGTTAATTAACCCGATGTGTACTGTAGCTAGGAGAGCAAGGAGCCAGCGCTAAGCTAAGCGGTGTGCGCTGGTAACTAATGTAAACATCGGGTAACCATACCCGATGTTTACCTTAGTTACCAGTGTCCGCAGCTTCCAGACGCCGGCTCCGTGCAAGCGCAGCGTCGCTTGCACGTCGCTGCTGGCTGGGGGCTGGTCACTGGTCGCTGGTGAGATCTGCCTGTTTGACAGCTCACCAGCGACCATGTAGCGATGCAGCAGCGATTCTGACCAAGTCAGATCGCTGGTCGGATCGCTGCTGCATCGCTAAAGTGTGAAGGTACCCTAACTGATAGCCAACCTCCTGCTGTAAGATTAAGGACCAGTGCCAGCATTGGTCGTGTCTGTTAACTATCTAAATGCCATAATCAATAGCAGTGGCAGAATTTAGAAAATTGTGAGAGAGACAGCTTACTCTTTTGCACCACCAGCACTAAAGATGAGTGAACTTGTTCCAAAAAGGTTCAAAAATCTCAAATTCAGCACTAGCCTTGCCCATTCAGATTTGGGTTAAGATTCCCAAACTCTTATTTCAACATTGGTAAAATTCAACCTTTGTTCAGTAACTGATTACATTTACACTTACGTTTTATTGCAGAAACCATGTAATTTCAGCCCCATGACAGCCATGTCAAGTATTGACATGTCTGTGAGAGACCGGGAAAATCACTGTAAAAAGGAAGCTAAATTGTTAAAGCAGGACACACTTACCAGTCTCCATGAGGCTGTAATACTATTTCCGAGTCTCATTATCTCTCATGCATATTCACTGCTTCCCCTGCTCATTATCTGTGACAGCGACTGTGATTGGCTGCAGTCAGACTGCCGACATGTTGGCGTCTCTGATTGGTTGCCCTTACAACAGCTGTCTGTCTGCCCGAGTGAAGTGTAAAAATAAATTATTTTAAAAAGTGTCGCTCGGTTCCTCATATATTGATATATATTGATACCCAGTGCAGATAAATCCAACAGCTACAGGCTGCAGCCCCCAGCTGTGTTCTTTATCTTGCCTGTGTATCAAAATATGAGGGATAACTTGCAGATTTTTAAAAAATATTTAAATAAATACAGCTTAAAGAATGTGGCGTGGAGTCCCCCCCAATTTTGATATTTAGCCAAGATAAAGAAGACAGCTGTGGGCTGTTTTTTTCAGGCTGGGGAGGCCCATGGTTATTGCCAATTGCCTAAAAATAGCAGCCCACCACAACACAGAATTGTCACATCCATTAGATGCAACAATTCCACACTTTACCCGACTCATCTTGATTTCCCTGGTGTGGTGACAATCGGGGTAATATAAGGGGTTAATGAACATTCCACGACAATCTCGACTGCTACGTCTGAGGTAAAGGGTGACTTCACTGAGTTTTACTGACATCCCAGATGGAGGTTTCAAAGATATCAAAACTAAATGAAATCTCTCTAAAACGCAATACTTTAATAAATTATTTAAAAAGGTCAAACAAAGAAAAAAAAAACTGTGTAAAGTGATGTGCACAAGTAAAATTACTTATGATGATGGTTCACAAAGGCTGGGTATAGAAATATGCCATCACTGGTTTAAGCGGCGGTAAGGGTTGATGGGGTGGGCGCTATCCCTATACTGCCCCCTACATTAGGCAAAGGTCAGCACCCTAAAGATTTTTGGCGTCCCCACTCCACGATGGCTACCACTTAATTGCCCTAATCTAACTAAACTAGACCACCACCACCAAAAGTTAACACACCCTTAAAGTGCTTGGTGCATAAAAATAGTAAAAAAAAAACGTCCGTACAGGTACCAGTAATTATATTAGATAAATGTCAATGCCACACTAGCTGGTTAACCATATCAAAGGCAAGATCTAATAATGTCCAGTATAGCACATAAAAGCCAAATATAATCCCATTGTAATGACAAATAACATGTATCAATAGGGCATCATAGTAATAAATGGCCTCATCTGAGGGTACTCAGCCAGTCCGGTAATTCATATGTTGTCCTAATATGGAACCGCTGTTGACATCAGTCCATAAGGATCACAATTCCGACGCGTTTCCCCCCTCTCCCTATTTTAACTGAGAGGGGTTCATCGGGATATATAGTGGACTTAGGAAGCAGGCTTAGGAATTAGGCCTTTTTCTCACATCTGTGCTTAAACATGTACAAGCCACACATCAGTATGATCATCCGTGTGCCATCTGTGTGACATCCGTGTTTGCATACATGTGACATCCGTGTGACTGGTAACCGTAAAAAATGTATGATACTGAAATTAATGTTTTTTTAATGTGTAAAAAATGTGTAAAGCCAGAAAAATTCTAAGTAGTACAGATAAAATAGATAGAGAGATATAAAGAAAGAAAATAAGAAAGAACATATAAAATAGAGAGAAAGAAAGAACAGATAGAATAGTTCAATAGATATTGAGAAAGCTAACTTGGCCAGCTGTTTTGCAGCATTTTTTTATTACTTTAAGAACAATGAAGTGCCCCCCCTTCCAATTTTCATATCCAGCACAGAAACAGAAGCCCCTTAGCTCTCTGCTGTACCTTGGCTGATTATTAAAAATAAAGGTGATCTCATGCTTATTTTTTAAATTATTTAATTTAAAAAAGTGATGTGGAGACCTCTCCATTTTTCTAAACCAGTTAAGGTACAGCAGACAACTGGGGGCTGATATTATTAGAGTGGAAAGGGCCATGATTATTTGGCCCTTTCCAGCCTAACAATAACAACCCGCAGCCGCACTAGAAGTTGCGCATCCAATAGATGCGCCAATTCTGGTCCTGGACATGGCTCTTCCCGTTGCCCTGGTGCGCTGGCATATGGGGTAATATTTGTGTGATTCATGTCAGCTCCAGCATCTAGTAGACACCCCCATTACTAGTCCAGTAGTTTTCAAAGAGAGTAAAAAGTTTATTGGAACAAACCCCTCCTCGATACCAGCCCTCGTTCACTAATTTGTTTGTTTTTGGGTTTTTTTAAAAGTCAGTCGCAATACATTTTGAGTAGAGATGAGCGAATACCATAAAATTCGTATTCGCTATGCTCGGAACAAATACTTTGTAGTAGTTGTGTATTCGTTACAAATAGCGAGTACAATGCAAGTCAATGAGAAATTCAAGTAATTTTCTGCCAGACCCAATACAGAGGTCTGGGGACCTGAGGAAAAGGCTGAAAGTGATGGGAAAAGGATGAAACTGAATGGGGAGAGCTTGGAGAATATGCCTGTATGCATTTCTGACTCACATATAGTTTCTGGGAATGAGGATGTCACAGTATTATGACACTTATTCTCTCTCTCTGTCTCTCTCTGCAAGTGCTTCATACTAACTGATCACCGGCGCGGCACAGCTGTCACACTTCTCCCGCTGCCTCTCATTCTTCTTCCCTACCCACTCATTAGGCTCATACATATTCACTGCATCCACTCATCAGGCTCAAACATATTCACAGCTTCTCCTGACAACAGGTATCTGTGATTGGTTGCAGTCAGACCCGCCCCCATGCTGAGGGACAGCTATCTGACTGCAACCAATTACAGCCGATGATAGGCGGGTCTATATCGCACAGTAAAATAAATTAATAAAACATTTAAAAAAAATGACGTGTGGCCCCCCCTAATTCTGATACCCAGTCAAGATTAAACCTCACAGGGGGGGCTGGTATTCTCAGACTGGGGAGACCCACATTATTGGGAGACCCCCAGCCTAAAAATATCAGTCAGCAGCCACCTGGAATTGCCACATCCATTAGATGCAACAGTTCCGGCACTTTACCTGGCTCATCCAAATTGCGGTGGCAATCGAGGTAATGAGGGGTTAATAACAGTGTACAAAGAAAAGCTAGCACATTGTAGTTATTATGCTCGAGGAAAGGACTACATCCTCAATGTCATCAAAAATAACCTCAGCACCAAATGAGACAAATAGAGTTCATTAATGCTGCAAACAGTGAATAATTTCTTTCCAAATTGGCACCACATCCGGTGCTCCATACATATGGTGGATCTCCTGCAGCTCAAGCTGCCATACCCCCATCCAGTGCCTCCCCTGAACGCTTTTGGACAGTGTCATAGTCTGGCTCCCTGTGCACAGCTATCCTTGACAAAGACCTCGAAAAGGTCGAAAAGTCGACTTTGGATATTCTCTGTGGTGCCGATTTGGAATAAAATTATTCACTTTTTGCAGCATTCATGAACTCTATTTGTCTCATTTGGTGCTGGGTTAATAACAGTGCACAGCTGTCATCAAGCCCAGAAATAGTAATGTGTATTTCTTTTTACTAATAGGATTAGTAATGGGGGGTCTCATAGAAGACCCCTTTCCCTTCCCATGCAACAAATCACAGACACTGGTGGTCGGGAGAAGCAGTGAATATTTATGAGCCTAATGAAAGGGCAGGGAAGAAAAATGCTTAACATCAGTGTAACATCAGTGCTGCTGGAGAAAAAAATCTACATGTCTTCATGTGTACGTGCGGGGCCACACGGTCCATGTGAAAACATGATCATGTGAGTTAGCCCATAAAATAACCTGGGTACGTGTGGCATCTTTGAACAAAACTGTTGTCACATGTACTTGAAAATTCCATAAAACCCTAACTAAAACTTAACATTTAATGATACTTCTAAAAGGTAAAATACCACATTTCATGTGAATAAAGTGACTTAATGCACAGATGAGAGAGGGAAAATCAATCTCTACAATGTCCACTCCCTCCTGCGCCCTACCTAGCCGTGGAGGTTGGCACCCTAAAGATACATAGTGGCGCCCCCACTCCTCGACGGCTGTCCCTCCTATGTCCCTGTGAACCCCTAAACACAAAGATAAGGTGCAGTGCGCATACATAAAGTGCAGTGCATAAACATAAAGTGATACTGTGCAAGTATGGAGCTCACAATCAACCTAAAAAATCAAGAGGCCACAATCGTTCTGAGTAAGAACCTCAGTTATAGCAGGGACATATAATACTTAGCTTATACTGCCTCACGCCTCAACGCGTTTCCCCATTTCATGGTTCATCAGGAGGCCGATATCAATCTGTTGTGGTCCGATATACCTAGGACTGCCAGTATGCTGCTAGATTTTTATGATGCTAAGGGAGCTACCAGGTGCATCAATCTACCTTATAACCCCTCAGGTGTCCTCCAAGCCCAGATCCTAACCAATCATCATGGTGATACCTAATTGCCTTACTTGCTTTCATGCTGTGATCTGTCCATGCTCCTCCACATGTCATACAATGATGACCGCGTTCACTTTCGCGTTCCACATTGGAACGCTACAGTGTCCCGCCCCCTTGCACGTAGGACCGTGCCACAGCATGTGCTCAGAGGGGCGTACCCAAAATGCGCTCCAAGGTGGAACGCATCCTATGTATGAAAGAGGCCTTAGAGTGTCAAATAGAACCTGTCATTGCCTCAACAAAATTGAGTTACATACTTTGTAAAAATCTCTGTGCTCCTCTGATTCTGCCACTCTTACATTTTGCAGTGCATCTCTCCTCTGTGTGGATACTCACATTTGCTTCTTCTGGAGTGCAGCATGTGCAATCTATGCTTTTCATTCCAACTTGGCATTTCTTCAATTTTCTTTGGGGATTTGTGCTTTTATCTCTTTCTCCCAGATGCTATGAATCACAGTTCAGCACTTCAATTAATCCAGTAGTCTATGGCTATGTACAAACATTGATGATTTGATGCATTTTAGATGCTTTTTTCAGTGCAGGTTTGCAGTAAAGTGAATGAGAATCCTGGAGTCTCATGCACACGTTGAGTATGTCTTTGTTGCAGACTTGGTGCATATTTATATAATAATAATAATAATTCATTCATTTATATAGCGCTATTAATTCTATAGCACTTTACATACATTGGCAACACTGTCCCCATTGGGGCTCACAATCTACAGTCCCTAACTGTATGTTTTTGGAGTGTGGGAGGAAACCGGAGTACCCGGAGGAAACCCACGCAAACATGGGGAGAACATATAAACTCCTTGCAGATAGTGTCCTTGGTGGGAATTGAACCCAGGACCCCAGCGCTGCAAGACTGCAGTGCTAACCACTGAGCAACCGTGTCTGCTGCCTGTCAATTCTTTAAGGCCCAGTGCCCATGCTCTGTAGTTTTGCCGCGTATTTTCAGAAATCTGCAGCAAAATCTGCATGTCCATTGTAAAGCCAGCAAAGTTTATGAGAATTCAGAAGTACTGTGACCACGTTGCTTATTTTTCTTATGCGTATTTGGTGCAGATTTGGTGCAGAAAAAAGAAATCTGCACCAAATACGCAAGGGAAAAATACTCAACGTGGGCACAGCACTTCTGAATTCTCATAAACTTTAATGGCTTCACAATGGACATGCAAATTTTGCTACAGATTTCTGAAAATCTGCGCCATATTCCATGTCAAAATACGCAGCATGGGCACAGGGACTAAGTGTTTTTGCTGCACATGTCACCCTTACTACTGTACAGGAAAAATCTGGGAGGGTGAAAGCACATGCCCCCAGGGAAGACTGAATGTTCATTTGGGCCTCAAGCAGAAGTTTGCTCCAGAAGAAATAAATGTGAGTATATCTGCAATGGAGTAACACAGTGTAAGACCTCAGCACATAGCTTCCATTGCAAGAGCATTGGAAGTGATATTCTAATGACCCTGCTGCGAGTGTGTACCATGGGTCATGCGACTGTGATCCGATCTTGCGATTTGATCACAGCTGTGGAAAAGAGTGAGGAAACACTTTTTCCCTCTTCTCTGCATCCCGGCTGAGCGTACATCGCACTGTGGTCGGATGTTATGCGAGTGCAGTGCGAAGTTTCACATGCACCTATAAACTTGTATAGGTGCATGTGAGCCAAGAGTCGCTGCCAAACGGAGGATTCTTCAGTATACGTAGAGTAGAGAAAAAGGTTAACCTGCGCTGCCATGTTTATAGAAGAGTAATAATCTTCGTGATTTTATTATTCAACGCATTTCAGAGTCTATACAACTCCTTCTTCAGGAAATAAAAATCACTGATGTACAAGTCTATTATCAGCGCACATCCTCCTATTTCATCTTGTTAACAGTGCATGTAGGGCTCCTTATAACCTGGGGACTGTGTATAGATTATTTATTCCATGTATTGAGGTTGACAAATAATTTATGCACAGAACCCAGGGTGTACAGTTGAAACTAGAAATTTGTATCCACTATCTAAAAAGACACATCTGCATGTTTTTCCTCAGTATCTGACATGAAATCAGAATAAACAATTGCCATTTAAAGTCAATTAGGATTACCAAAATTATTTCTATTTGCCAAATGCCAGAGTAATGAGAGAGAAAAAATATTTTAAGGCATTATTATTACTTTCTGCAAAGTGAAAAGTTTACATACATTTCATTAGTATTTGGTACCATTGCCCTTAAACTGTATGACTTGGGTCAAACATTTTATTTATCCTTCCACAAGCTTCAAATAATAGTTGGTAAGAATTTGGGCCAATTCCTCCTGACAGAACTGGTGTAACTCAGCCATGTTTTTAGGTCGCCTTGCTCGCGCCTGCCTTTTCAGCTTTGACTATGAATTTTAAATATGGTTGAGATGAGGGTTTTATGATGGCCACTCAAAAACATTGACTTTGTTATCCTTATGCCCCTTTGTAACCAGTTGGACAGTATGCTTCTGGTCATTGTCCATTTGGAAGACCTATTTCCGCAGAAGCTTTAAGTTCCTGGCTAATGTCTTGAGATGTTGCTTCAGTATTGCGACATAATCTTCTTTCCTCATAATGCCATCCTGCAGAAAAACAACCCCACAACATAATGCTACCACCCCATGTTTAACAGTCTGGATGGTGTTCTAAGGCTTAATAACTTCTCCCTTTTTCCTCCAAAAATAACGATGGTCAGTATGGCGAAAAAGTTCAATTTTCGTTTTGTGAGACCACAGGATATGTCTCCAAAATTTAAGATCTGTGTTCCTATTTGAATTTGCAAACATTAATCTGGCTTTTTTTATATTTAATTTTGAACTAATGGCTTCTTCCTGGCAGAGTGGCTTTTCAGTACATGTTGCTAAAGTACTTGTTTCGGTGTGGATAGTGACACAATCTTACCAACTTCCGCCAGCATCTTCACAAGGTTTTTCTTTTGTTCTTGGGTTCATATGCACATGTCTGACCAAAGCACGTTGATCACTGGTAAACAGAACCCATCTCCTTCCTGAGTGGTTTGATGGCTCGATATTCTCATCTTGTTTGTACTTGCGTAAAATTGTTTGTACAGATAAACACCTTCAGGTATCTGGAAATCGCACCCTAAGATGAACCAAAGTTGTGCAAGTCCACAATTCTCTTCCCGAGATCCTGGCTGATATATTTTGACTTTCCCATGATACTATAAAAAGAAGCAGTGTGTTTCAGTTGCACCCTAAAATACATCCACAGGTGTGTCTCTAACTCTGATATTGTGAATAAACCCTATTAGAAGCTTCCAAAAACATGACATCTTCATATTGGCTGTTCCATATTTTTTAAAGGCATAGTACTCTTAAGGTTGCTTTACATGCTGCAATATCACTAAGGAGATATCGTCGGGGTCACGGGGGTTGTGACGCACATCCAGCCTCGTTAGCGAGATCGCAGCGTGTGACTCCTCTGAGCGACTGTAAACTATCACAAAAGTGGGAAAAATCGGTGGTCATGGAGAGGTCATTCTAAAACAAAGTATCGTTTTCTGCTCAGTAGCAATGTGGTTTGTCGCTTCTGCGGCACCACACATCACTGTGTGTGACACCGCAGGAGCGACAACCATCACCTTA
This sequence comes from Anomaloglossus baeobatrachus, assembly GCF_048569485.1. Classification (NCBI taxonomy): domain Eukaryota; kingdom Metazoa; phylum Chordata; class Amphibia; order Anura; family Aromobatidae; genus Anomaloglossus; species Anomaloglossus baeobatrachus. The sequence continues at coordinate 170,631,882 of NC_134354.1, read as the reverse complement.
CCTCCATCCACCGGAAAAGGAGGAAGGAAGGAGGTGGGTGGCATGCTCCGGCCGCTCATCTCCTCCCCTCCTTTTCAATTGGGCGGCGGTTCAGTGACGCTGCTGTGACGCTGAATGAACGGCCCCCTTCGAAAGGAGGTGGTTCGCCGGTCACAGTGACGTCGCAGAGAAGGTATGTGCGTGTGACGCTGCCGTAGGGATAATGTTCGCTACGGCAGCGATCACCACATGTCGGCCATACAACAGGGGCGGGTGCTATCGTGCTCGACATCGCCAGGAAATGCTAGCGTTGTCACAGCATGTAAAGTACCCCTTAGTGTATGTAGACTTTTGACTTTGCCAAAAGTAATAAAAAAATGCCTTAAAATTTTCTCTCTCCTTATTCTGGCATTTGGAAAATATAAATAATTTTGGTAAGCTCAATGAACCAAAAACAAAAAAGGTTTATTCTGACCGCATGTCAAATAGTGAGAAAAACATGCATGTGTTTTTTGTAGATAGTGTATGTCAACTGGTTTCAACTGTATATATAGTATGCTGCACACTCCTTTGACAGGGTGAGTTTATATTGCAATAAGCCATTTCCATTTGTGAAATTACTTTATAGAGGAGTCCATTACATATGTGCGTTCTATTCATTTTTCCCCTCATGGGATTATGTATACATTTGCAATTATTTAATGGAAGAATTTACAATATAAATGCTCCATACTTATTTTTCTCTTGGAATCCCATATACACTTGTAATTACTTTAGAATAATGCAGTGTGCCACCTGATCATGTTTTCCACATCGTGTTTTGTCCCTGAATTTTATATATGGTAATTATATTGAGATTTTGTAATGATATTTTGACTTAATAAAGAATTATTTGTTTTATATAAAAGATTGAAAGATTCCTATACAGTACACTACAAGACTTATTTTGATATGTAATATAGACTTTTCTTACTCAATGTGTTTGATAATCACAAAATGATTAGACAATTACAAAGCATTTTTAATTGCTCAAAATTGTTCCCATTTTTTTTAGACAAAACAGGAGTACTGTTTTCGAAGTGAAAAGCTGTGGTTTGTTGTCATCAAGCCTTTCAAAATAATAGCCCTATTATATTAGCTGCTATATGTTTTTGTACCCTCAAGAGTGCATTTCTTCCCATAAATAGTTCTGTCTAGCAAGGTGAAAAGCATTAGGCAACCAGCAGCTTTCTGGTGAGCATGGCTGTGCAGTAGCTGCAGATAGAGCAGCCTGGTAAAGGAGTTATGATAGGACAGGCAAGATGTGTTGCAGTTTAGGGCCAACAACGACCGTTCATACAGCAACAATACAGTCTAGCAATATGAAAAACAGTGATGTCAAGAAAGGAAGCAAAGAAGTCACTTTTCTTAAAAAATCAAGGACAAGCTGCCATTCTGTAGAAGTAGGGGGATTGCATTGCGAAAGACTGGGCTACAGGTATTTTCTCTGGATATGTCTCCTTATGACTGTTTAAGATATGTGAGAGAATGATTGTCCCAATACGAAAAGCTATAGGCCCCATCACACGCTCCGATATATTGTGCAATCGCATGAGCGATCGCACCTGCCCCCGTTGGTTGTGCGTCACGGGCAATTCATTGCCCATGGCCCACAATGTCATTAACCCCCGTCACACGTACTTACCTCCCTAACAAAGTCGCTGTGGGCGGCGAACATCCTCTTCCTGAAGGGGAAGGGATGTTCAGCGTCACAGCAACGTCACACAGCGGCCGCCCAATAGAAGCGGAGGGGCGGAGATGAGAGGCCGGAACATCCCGCCCACCTCCTTCCTTCCTCATTGCCGGAGGGATGCAGGTAAGCTGTGTTCGTCGTTCCCGGGGTGTCACACGTAGCGATGTGTGCTGCCTCGGGAACGACGAACAACCGGCGCACAGAAGGAGGAACGACATTATGAAAATGAACAACATGTCAACGAGCAACGATAAGGTGAGTATTTTTGCTCGTTAACAGTCGTTTGGAGCTGTCACACGCTATGCCATCTCTAACAATGCTGGATGTGAGTCACGAATTCTGTGACCTCGACGACATATCGTAGCGTGTGACGGGGCCTTTAGTAGTACTATAAAATCTGTGTCATGCAAACATTAATGGTTTTTTTTAGCAAAAAAGCTCAAAGGCCACAAGCTGTACGCAATCCAGATTGTCCCTAACGCTAGAGACTCATTTTGCTATGTGCCAACCAGGCCTAAAAAGAGTTGAGGTTAGCGCAGGACTAGTATACGGATTAAATCTGGCTCTACTACTAGTATTCGATGCTGAAGGGTAAAGAATACATACAGTAGGAAAACACACAAAGGGAACGAGGAAATAATTTTTGAATGAAAGTGAATTTATTGACAGACTGCAAAAAGTGAACCTTGACAAGAGCAACGCCAACATTTCAGCTTTTACGCCTTTTTCAAGGTTGTTGCCTGTAAAGGTTAAGAATACAGTGTAAATATATGCATGTGACATAATATACCAACAATAAACGATATATACAAATATACAAAATCTATACAATACACATACTTAATGCAAAGATACAAGATTGCGTGGGTCACAGCGGACGACCGTCTCTGAGAAAGGACAAGGTTCTTCACATTTTGTAATGACAAGTATCTGATGTACAAAAATATATACAAGTTAAAGGCAAATTTATCGACATGTAGAAAGATAATAGATCAATGCTCTCCGTAACCACAATAATGAAAGAATGCATGTAAAATGTATAACAGCAGGAGGCAAAAGGGAACCCATATTAGGAGGCTAATTAAATTATTTGGAATAAGGACTATAAGGAACCATTAATTCCATATGTTAGACTCTGTTATAAACTGAACAAATGCACATTGAAAAGTGGAAGTAATGATCCAACCAATGGCTTTAACAAATAAAGGTGTCACACACAGCGACAACGACAACGACGTCGCTGCTACATCACCATTTTCTGTGACATCCAGCAACGAGCTGGCCCCTGCTGTGAGGTCGTTGCTCGTTACTGAATGTCCAGCTTCATTTTTTCATCGTTGCTCTCCCGCTGTGAAGCACACATCGCTGTGTGTGACAGCGAGAGAGCGACGAAATGAAGCGAGCAGGGAGCAGGAGCCGGCGTCTGGCAGCTGCGGAAAGCTGTAACCACTGTAAACATCGGGTAACCAAGGGAAGACCTTTCCCTGGTTACCCGATATTTACCTTCGTTACCAGCCTCTGCCGCTCTTGCTGCTAGTGCCGGCTCCTGCTCTGTGCACATGTAGCTGCAGTACACATCGGGTAATTAACCCTATGTGTACTGTAGCTAGGAGAGCAAGGAGCCAGCGCTAAGCAGTGTGCACGGCTCCCTGCTCTCTGCACTGTGACATGTAGCTGCAGTACACATCGGGTTAATTAACCCGATGTGTACTGTAGCTAGGAGAGCAAGGAGCCAGCGCTAAGCAGTGTGCGCGGCTCCCTGCTCTCTGCACTGTGACATGTAGCTGCAGTACACATTGGGTTAATTAACCCGATGTGTACTGTAGCTAGGAGAGCAAGGAGCCAGCGCTAAGCAGTGTGCGTGGCTCCCTGCTCTCTGCACATGTAGCGACGTTATGATCGCTGCTGCGTCGCTGTGTTTAACAGCTAAGCAGCGATCATAACAGCGACTTCCAAGGTCGCTGTTACGTCACAGAAAATGGTGACGTAACAGCGATGTCGTTGTCGCTGTCGCTATGTGTGACACCAGCTTAAGAGAGAAATAAAAGCTCAATGTCAGAGATAAAGTAAATCTACATACCAGAGTGGTGGTGTGAGAGTGGAACAGGAGAGAAATGTGGAAGGAGGGATGCCTGAAATAAAGATTACAGGTTAGGAAATGGCAAATAGAGTGAACCTAAGGGAGAAATGTTATGGGAGAAACAAAAGATACCTGCAGTGGTTGCCCAGGAATGTCAGGAACAGCGGTGGCAGTGGCGGCAATAGCAGAGATGCTGGGCAGCGCCATTTTATAGGAAGTGACAATAACAGCCTCACTTACGGTATGGAAGGATGAAACGCAGACCTGGACCGCATACATCCGCGCATGCACATGGCATCGGCGGTAATGTGCAAATGAAGAAAAAGCGGTGGGAGATACACGGAAAAAGACTGAGGATCAATGCGCAGGCACAGGGACATAGCGGTAAACTGAATAGGGTAAACTCAGTACAGGGATATGAGATCTTTAATACATGCATAAGTAATGGAGCTATGGATGAAAGTTATTATGCTAATTACCTGCTGCAGGATGTGCCAGATAGAAAGAGAGGTGCTGTGGATTGGATGAATGTTAGGAAATCTAGGAGGAAAAAAAAGGGATTAGTTGGAATTTAAAGGTAATACTAGAATTAGAGCTACAGCACAAAAAGGGTTAATAGAATAATATGTCAAAATGAAATGAGCAATATGAACATTACATTAAATTATCCTTGAAATTGCAGAAGGGAGACAGACCATAGGAAAAAATGTTTTCCCAAATAGTTGTTGACAAATAAAGTCCCTGTTTACACGCATACATTAATTAGCAGACATCGAAGTAGGAGACAAAATATAGGCCCTAAACATGAGCCTCGTACTCTTGATTGAGGCCATAGGGTTGCTAGTTTTGTAAAGTGTGAATCCAAAAGGATTTATGTTCACGTAAGATTTTAATGCGATTCCCCCCACGTCGGGGTTGAGCAATGCTTTCCAAAACCTTGAAACTGAGTTGTGATATAGAGTGACTGGCAGAGATAAAATGTGAAGGGATAGGAAGAACAGTTTGTTGACAACGAATGATGGATTTATGTTTGCTGATTCAGTCACGGATATGTTAGGTAGTCTCCCCAACATATCCGAGACAGCAAGGACATTTAATTAGGTAAATTACGTAATTAGAGTAGCATGTGAAGTATCCAGGGATCGGGAATATCCTGCCCGTGTGTGGATGTTTAAAATGGTCACCTTTAGTTACATGACAGCATTATAGACAGTGTAGGCAGGGAAACGTCCCCTTGCGACTTGAAGAAAGGAAAGTTTGCCTAATAAGTGGCTTAGAGGGACCTATATAAGCCCTGACAAGGGATTTCCTGAGGTTACGTGGACGTTTATAGCACATAAGCGGTTGTGACTCAAATTCCGGGATATGCCTGGTGTAAGAGAGGCCAGTGTCTAAGAATGGCATTATTGATAATTGGGGTAAATGGCTGATAAGTATGGACAAATGGGATCTTGGTCGGACTTTGTGAGGTGTGTGACTGTGTGGAAGGGAAGGATTTAGTATATGGAGGATAGCCTCATATTGTGAATTTTTGATCCATATCTTTGTGACGTATGACTCTGGTCTCAGGATCAGAAACTATCCTATCCACCTGACAATGTTGGGAGTGAGGAAGGGATTTCTTGATATGTTTTGGGTGGCAACTGGAATACAGAGGGAGACTATTTCTATTGGTTGGTTGATGAAGAGGTCGGTGGAAAGGGTCCAGTCTGTGTTGATTATGATTGTGGTATCTAGAAAATGGATAGAGCTGTCACTATGATGGAGAGTGAATGATATGTTATCAGCGGCTGTATTGATGTCAGATAAGAACGATTCTAGTGACAAAACGTCACCATTCCAAATATAAAAGATGTTGTTGATAAAACATTTCCAGAGACTAACCTGTCAATCAAAATGAGGGTGAGTGTAAATAAACGTGTGCTTGAAGTAATGCATAAAAATATTAGCATAGGGGAGCGTAACGTTAGAACCCATCGCGGTCCCCCTATGCTGAAGAAAAAATTGATCTTCCAAATGGAAGACGTTTTTAGTGAGGACTACTTTGGGAAGATCAAGACAAATATCCTTCTTGGAAGTTGAGAGGTCAGTATACGTCTGTAAGAAGTTTTCGACTCCTTGAAGTCCTTCTAGATGATCAATACTAGTGTTTTAGCTGGAGATATCTAGGGTGACTAATAAACTGTTCTCTGGAACTGTGGTAATGGAATTCAATACAGATAAGAAATGGCTGGTGTCTTTGAGATGTGAAGGAATTTTCAGAATGTGAAGAGAGAGATTTTTTCGAGGGTGATGGACAATGGTGATAAGGGGCAGGACTAGTGACTGACTGTTGTGGGACACGTTTGTGGAAAGTTGTATATATAATGTTGCACAGCCAATGTAGGGCACACTCCCGAATGTACTGAGTACAAAAAACAAAAGCATAAACACGAACAAGTACCAGGACACCTTTTAGTATAACTGGAAAAACAAATGTGTATGCACATTGCAGTAAATAAATAAAATGAATAAATAGTAGAGCAAGTAAAAACAGTGTAATTAGTTAAAAAAAATTCATAAAAGAAGTATAAAAACCATATCTTTTTCTAATTTCACTGATCGTCTCTACTGGTCACATTACCTGTACCTCGGAATCCTCTGACCACCTGTGCTGTCACATTAGATCTGAATTTATGGCTCTGTAATCTGATTTGACATCACAATCATGGGACATTGATGCTGTTTGGCTAAGAGGGACTCTATTAAACAAAACTCACTCATAGCTTCCAATCTTCAAGATTCTGTGGGACTGTACCAATTTAAGGGGTCAGTCCCGCTGTCCGGGCATGTCAGGGCTTTTGCCCCATCTTCCAAACATTGTTCCCTATCTTGGTAGCTCCTCTTGGGGCGGGCCAACATCTCTCTGCACGTACATAAATTAAATAAACAACTCCTTTTTTCTCCTGTGATCTGGTGTCTCAGAGTTGAACCCCAATCATGAAGATAGAATAATTTGGCAATCTTGAAGCTGCAGTGCAAGCTGTCAACCCTCAAGCAGATTAAACTGGTATATGAAAATACATCTGTACATAGCAATGTATTTATAGTCAGGGTTTTTTTTCTTCTTATAAAACTACTAAAAGAAAAGGAAAAACAATTACAAAAATGTTAGTTATTGTGAGTCTTCCTGAGAATCAAATCTACAACCTACAAGATTGCAGGCAACATCTAAAGCCAGTATTAACCAAAAAGAAGGACCAAAGATCCATATCTGTTTACACATTAAACAACGCAGATTCCACCATGTAACTCATATATGAAACCAAAAAGGGTGTTTCTGCACACAAAAATTTCATCCAATAACCATCATGTTTTTAGAAAAAATATCAAATTTTATTCCATCATAATTGAAGTATAACATTATATTACTTTATTAATTGCTGGTATACACAGAGTTAAAAAACCCTACCCCATAAAAACAACCAATGAAAACAACTGGTGCATTGTGGAACAGGACATAATATCAAAAAATTCATGCATCATGCACACATATGAGTTCCTGGGTATAAATGGGCACGGGCACATCCAGTGATTGCCCACTACTGTGTTAAAGTGCCAAAAAAGGGGCTCAAAATATTTTAGATCTTAAACCTGCAATTTGCATTCCATATTGCGACCAAATCTATAACTATGTGGGTGAAATAAGGCTATTTCCTAGTTGACAGAGTTGATATATACATCATCTATAGGGGACATCATTCAAAACCAATATATATATATATGATGCAATCCCTCCTATTAAAGGGAAAAAGACCTTTTCAAATGTTGACAAAATTGTGTTATTGCATAGAGTATCTCCCAACATTTAAACATATTGCATATTTTATCAGATATTTGCCTTGGATTGTAAATGAGTTACCCCCATCAGAGTTGAAAATAATTCAGAGGGCCAAGGTTGATATCCCCGGCAGGTGAGTCACAACAACCAGCACCTCAATGTACACTGGTACATAAAGAAACAACCACGATGATAGTGCTTCCCATATCACATATATAATTGTGAGTTGCTAGATACAATTGTAAATAGGTGAAAACACCTCCGGAGATTTCCCACAAGATCTTAAGTTTAAAGGAAAAAACACCTCCATTGAGATTTGGTACAATTCAAAGAGCCATATTCATATACCCAGGTGACGGACCACAACGCCCAGCACCTCGACGCGCGTTTCGCCTCTCGCTTCGTCAGAGAATTTTGGCGCAGAGGGAGGTCAGGTGGATCACGGTTTTGGAGACGGAAAAACCGAGGGGGTTAAATGATTCCATCTCCTTTAAACCTTTTTTATAAGATCCCCTGGGTTCCCTCTCCGCCACATGGTCCCCCTGCCCTCATCCCCTGTTTTGCTGACTTTTGTTACAATTGCTGGTCTCCTCGACATGATCATATATATACATACAATATGTATTTTTGACTTGGCACTGATTATTGACTTTGTTACCGGATTGCTTGTCACTTTATATCTTGCTTTTTAATATAATTTTTGTGGTCACTCTAATTATGTTTTTTGTATATGTTTATTCCTTTTATGTTGAAGGTTCCGTATGTTGTATAGGGACGGAATGAAGTTAGAACAGCATGAGAAGGTTTCCGTGGATTATGAAAATTATACTTTGAGGATGTATACATCTAGAAGCGGAAATCATTACCTCATTACATTTATATTGTGAATGTTTTTATATATGTCAATGCGGTGGGTGAATACCTACTAATATATGGGTTTTGGTATTTGTGCATCAAAACCCCCCTTTTACTTATCACTGGAAACATTTTTTGATGTTGTTTGGGGGTCTGCCCACTAGAGGTCAGATGTTTATAAACATGCCTGATTAAGCTTTTCCAAATAACTCATATTGAATTTGTAATGGTTTTTAAGCTTCTCCTTCTAACATGCGTTTAGATTGTATGTTATATACAATTGGTAATCAAAACCGCCGCCCTGAGAGTTACTACATACATGTGGATTTGGTTTGACTGTTGCCAGTACTTGTGCCCCCATCTAATATGGCCACTCGGCCACACTGACGTCAGAGCGCGCTCTGCGCATCGGAGACTGCCTCGCCCCCTCTGCCGGTGCCCAATTGTGGGTTGCTCTCTGCACATGCGCAGAGCACCTTCCGGGACGCCGGCGGAAGTGGGCGATGCGATCTCCGCTGTGCGGCGTGCGCCGCATTAAGACATCAGGTGGGCTTCTATTATATAAGAGTGACCCCACGGCTACCCCAGCACCTCCTGACGAAGCGAGAGGCGAAACGCGCGTCGAGGTGCTGGGCGTTGTGGTCCGTCACCTGGGTATATGAATATGGCTCTTTGAATTGTACCAAATCTCAATGGAGGTGTTTTTTCCTTTAAACTTAAGATCTTGTGGGAAATCTCCGGAGGTGTTTTCACCTATTTACAATTGTATCTAGCAACTCACAATTATATATGTGATATGGGAAGCACTATCATCGTGGTTGTTTCTTTATGTACCAGTGTACATTGAGGTGCTGGTTGTTGTGACTCACCTGCCGGGGATATCAACCTTGGCCCTCTGAATTATTTTCAACTCTGATGGGGGTAACTCATTCACAATCCAAGGCAAATATCTGATAAAATATGCAATATGTTTAAATGTTGGGAGATACTCTATGCAATAACACAATTTTGTCAACATTTGAAAAGGTCTTTTTCCCTTTAATAGGAGGGATTGCATCATATATATATATATTGGTTTTGAATGATGTCCCCTATAGATGATGTATATATCAACTCTGTCAACTAGGAAATAGCCTTATTTCACCCACATAGTTATAGATTTGGTCGCAATATGGAATGCAAATTGCAGGTTTAAGATCTAAAATATTTTGAGCCCCTTTTTTGGCACTTTAACACAGTAGTGGGCAATCACTGGATGTGCCCGTGCCCATTTATACCCAGGAACTCATATGTGTGCATGATGCATGAATTTTTTGATATTATGTCCTGTTCCACAATGCACCAGTTGTTTTCATTGGTTGTTTTTATGGGGTAGGGTTTTTTAACTCTGTGTATACCAGCAATTAATAAAGTAATATAATGTTATACTTCAATTATGATGGAATAAAATTTGATATTTTTTCTAAAAACATGATGGTTATTGGATGAAATTTTTGTGTGCAGAAACACCCTTTTTGGTTTCAAACATCTAAAGCCATGAGCCACAGCCTCCACTACCATCAATGGGAGAATTTTATATACTTGAAGCTCCATTGCCGCCACCAAACCCACAGGCAGATTATAGTGGTAAATAGAGATGCATCTGTACATAGTAGGGATAATAAAAAGATTTTTTTCATCCTATAAAATGTTACACAGATTTTTACTAACTTTGTCAATTTTCATGGCATCATCAAGATCTGTTCAGACTACTGATTCTGACACTCAGCCTGATAGCTTCGCTAATGTCTATGACCAACGCAGGCTGACTCGGGTGCTGAGAAAAAGATTGGTAGTTCATAGGCAGGCTAGCAAGAGTTAATCTCTGCTTGTCTTCTTGTGAGTCATCTTTGCTCACATGTTGTGGGAGAGCAAATCACATCTGCTCCTAAATATGCAGGTTGTACACTTTCGTTAGTGGCAGCTATAGTTTATCTTAGCTGGTCTGGTGAGGTGTTGTGATCCAGGCTAAAGGTCCAGTCACACTAAGCAACTTACCAGCGATCCCAACAACGATAGGGATCGCTGGTAAGTTGCTAGGAGGTTGCTGGTGAGATGTCACACTGCAACGCTCCAGCGATCCCACCAGCAACCTGACCTGGCAGGGATCGCTGGAGCGTCGCTACACAAGTTGTTGGTGAGCTCACCAGCAACCAGTGACAAGCCCCCAGCGCCGCGTGGAAGATGCTGCGCTTGGTAACTAAGGTAAATATCGGGTAACCAACCCGATATTTACCTTGGTTACCACCGCTCAGAGCTACACGTGCAGAGATCAGGGAGCAGCGCACACTGAGCGCTGGCTCCCTGCTCTCCTAGTTACAGCACACATCGGGTTAATTACCCGATGTGTGCTGCAGCTAAATGTGCACAGAGCAGGGAGCAGCACACAATGCTTAGCGCTGGCTCCTTGCTCTCCTAGTTACAGCACACATCGGGTTAATTACCCGATGTGTGCTGCAGCTAAATGTGCACAGAGCAGGGAGCAGCGCACAATGCTTAGCGCTGGCTCCCTGCTCTCCTAGTTACAGCACACATCGGGTTAATTAACCCGATGTGTCCTGCAGCTACATGTGCACAGAGCAGGAGCTGGCACTGACAGTGAGAGCGGAGGAGGCTGGTAACAAAGGTAAATATCGGGTAACCAAGGACAGGGCTTCTTGGTTACCCAATGTTTACATTGGTTACCAGCCTCCGCAGAAGCTGGCTCCTGCTGCCTGCACATTTAGTTGTTGCTGTCTCGCTGTCACATACAGCGATCTGTGCTTCACAGCGGGACAGCAACAACTAAAAAATGGCCCAGGACATTCAGCAACAACCAACGACCTCACAGCAGGGGCCAGGTTGTTGCTGGATGTCACACTAAGCAACATCGCTAGCAACGTCACAAAAGTTGTTAGTTAGCAGCAATGTTGCTAGCGATGTTGCTTAGTGTGACGGGGCCTTAACTGATGGTTGTAGCAATTGTTGTTCTGTGCAGTTTTCAAGTTATCTCTTGTTGTCTTTTATGTGTTTGCAGTGTGTCAGAGTTTTGGTTTTCCTCTGTCTATCCTTATCTCTGTCTGTCCTTATCCGTTTTTCCATCTCTATTGCCCCTTCTTTCACTGGTGAGAGGGGGAGCAATAAAGTCAGTTCTGGTCAAGAACTTAGACAGGCATGGGACTCAGGCATATTCACTGTTAGGGGTAACCCTCAGGTAAGGGATAGCTTTGAGACCACTAGCATGAGGTACAGCATAGAAACCCCTGTCCCTCACTTTCCTACAGTTACATTCTGACATAAAATTCCTAAAAAATGAAAAGAGAAATTACAATAATGCAATTTTTATTCTGCCTTTTTTTTTTTAATTAATAAACATCAGCAAATAACATAAATATTTGTGTTCCCTAATTGTAGCAACCTGCACAACAAAGCGAACTAGAGAATAATCACTGACCTTGAGTGTGGCCAGTTGGGCTTCTCCATAATGTCTTGCCATTTATTACATTACACTGCATAGTACAGCCAATCAGGAGGGACTGTATAAAATTGGAAGTAAGAAATACAGTAAACATTTTGGGTGAAGGTACACAGTGAGAGGACATTACAGCTACTACCAGCTTAGCTGTAAAAGTAGGGCATGAATGAGATAAAACTGAACAAATTGTACAAATAGTATGTGTGAGAGCACAGCAATGATGAAGATACTGTAAGGAACAGCTTGCTGCTTACCACTGACTACTATCTCTTTGCCCATGTATATTGAAGCTTCTTTGACATTAACCTTTTCACGACTTAAGATGAATATGTACTTCAATTGTCATGTCCATGTCTTAGATGCAGGCACGCAATCTTTCCCAAGATATGATGACTGAATCAGCTAATATGTGTCTTTAACAGCTGTAAGAAGAGCAGAGATCCACCCGTGGTTGTTAACATTAGGGATGATTGAATATCACAAATATTCGGCAATATTCGACTTTGTGAATATCTGCCGAATAGTTTGCCGCTAATATTTGATGCGCAATGTACTGTAAGTCTATGGGAAGCCAGAATCGTTGCTATTCGGCAACTATTAGTGTTTGCCATAGACTTACATTGTGCATCGAATATTCGCAAATCGTAGAATAGTGGCGACCTATTTGGCAAATATGGGCGTTGCCAAATATTTACGGTATTCGATCATCCCTAGTTAACATGATAAATGCGACTGTATCTTACAGCAGCATTTAACATGCACTGGCATGAGGGTGCACATTCTACCACATGTGCATTGTTATGCCTGTGATGTAAACACATGGTGCTGATCTATTACAATGATATCCGAAAGGCCTGCTGAAGACCACGATGCCTGTCATCACTATTCTCTTTTGAAAACCAGGGTTTTGCTACCATGATTTTCGCTATACATGACAGTGATTATGTACTGCTATGTATAGCACAAGCAATCAGACAATTGTAGCTTCAAGTCCCATAAGGGGACTAAGAAATACAGTAAAAACTAAAAAACAATGTTTTTAAACATATAAAAGAATGAAAAGTTCAAATCATCTACCCTTAGTTCCATTTAAAAAAAAAGAAAGAAACTGCATTTGTAAAGTTCAATCTGTCACAAAACAAAGTAAATTAATCTGATCCATAAACAGCAGCAAACCAGAACAGCAAAAGTCGGGGTCGGCTCCAGACACCTTGTGTCCAGTTCTGAACCCCAGACACAGACTTTTTACTGTACATTCGGTTCTTGTTTAAATTCGGTCTCCCGGATAAAAAAAGAAAAATTTAAGAAGAAGCAAATACAGATTAACAGGAGAGCTCTATTTACCAAATCTCCCACATGGCTTTCACACTACTTCCAGGTCCAGTCATTAACCCTCATGCAGATTCATTGTTTCCCTTGCCCACCCTCTGTGACAGCTCCTGTGATTGTTTGCAGTCAGACTGCCGGCATGCCAGCATCTGTCATTGGTTGTGTAAAAATGAATAAATAATTGCAAAAACAATGTAGGGTCCTCCGAATATTGATACTAAGTGCAGAGAAAGCAGACGACTAAAGGCTACAGCTGTGTGTATTATTTTGGCTGTGTATAACATACGAGGGACCGCATACAACTTTTTTTAATTATTTAAATAAATAATACTAAAATATGGTATGCGGTCTCGCCCAATTTTGATACCTAAAGAAGGTAGAGCACACAGCTGGGGGCTGGTATTCTCAGACTGGGAAGGCCCATGGTTATTGGACCCCACCAGCCAAAATATAACAGTCTGCAACTGTCCCAGAATTGTTGCATCAATTTTTAATGGTTGTTAGGATATCTCTTGTTGCCTTTAGCAAAATGTGCTCATATGTAAATTAACCTAATGCTGTCTGGGAAATGGATTAGAGGTTTTGTGTTTGTCACCTCACATCACTTCACCTGAGGTAACAGCTGGAGTACCATAGGATCCCAAGCTGTGATGTCAGGTGAACTTAGTGATATCAGTGCTCACATCTCTGGCTCAGTCGGTGTGTCCCTGATGGCCACATTGAGTTGTTACATTTTATAATGTGACTGTATACTGCGACCTTAGAATGTTACAGAACTAGGATTGTCATGGGACCTTGTGTGGATAACATTAGACTTCCAGGGTGCTTTGGGGGTTAATAAATTAGAGAATGAGGCTGTTTTTGTTATTTTTTTTAAATAAAGGATTTTTCTCTGTGTTTTGTGTTTATCTATTTTGACTTATAGGGTTAGTAATGGGGGATCACATTGATCCCTCCCTATTACTAACCTCGGGCTTGATGGCAGCTGTGATTTTTTTTACAATTCACAGCTGTCATTGACCCCTTATATTACCCCGATTACCACTGCTCCAGAGCAATCAGGATGAGCTGGGTAAAGTGCAGGAATTGTCGCATCTAATGGAAGCCAAAATTCTATGGTGGCTGTAGGCTGCTACTTTTAGGCTGGAGGGGCAAATAACCATGGATCTTCCAAGCCTGAGAATATAGGTCCTCAGTTGTCCACTTTACCTTTGCTGGGTATCAAAATTAGGGGGGGTGTGCACTGTTATTTAAAAATATTTATTTAAATAATGTTAAAAATGCTGCATGGGGTTCCTCGTATTTTGAAACATAGCAGAGATAACGCACACACCTGGGTCCCTGTTCCATTTTTTTCAAATTATTTATTTATTTTTACATTCCAAAGCCAATCACAGGTGTGGACACGCCTGCAGTCTGACTACAACCAATCACAGACACTGTCACAGAGGGTGAGAGGGGAAATAGGTGAATATGCATGAAAGTGGACCTGCTAGTAGTGTGACAGCCACACAGGAGACTTGGTAGGTATAGTACTCCTGCTTTTCAGCTCCCTATCCCTTACTAGCAGTATTTTACAACCCATATGTTCGGGTCTCTACAGAATTTCATGGGGTTAGCTGTTTGTGGTCAAGCCCGGGGCCAAGTTTAGCTGCCAAACTCAATTTTTTTGTTTGTCCATGCTGGTTCAGTGAGCCTGAATATCCATGGATTTGCTCATCACTAAGAACGAGGAAAAAAATTGAAATGCCAGATTTACGTATTTTTGGCCACTACAACATTGCAATTAAATGCAATAGGAGGTGATTAAAACATTGCATCTAACCTTTAATCAGTAAAAATGTCAGCTCAAGTCTTAAAAAATAAACCCTCACCCAGTGGCATATCCTGAAAATTTAAAGCGTTATAAGAAAAAAAAAAAAAACATTTTTAGACAAATTTCCAGATTTTGGTCACCGCTAAAAAAAAATAGACATGTTTGGTAGCTGTGTAATTGTACTGACCTGGAGAATCATATGGCAAAGTCAGTTTTACCATATATTGAATATGGTAATTTAAAAAAAAAAAAAAAAAAAAAACAACAATCCACTTTTTGCAATTTCAATGTATGCAGAATTTTTTTTCTCGCTTTCCAGTGCACTACAAGATAAAATGAATGATGTCATTCAAAAGTTCTCCTCATCTCACAAAAACATTCTTTATATGGCTACATGGACTGAAAATAAAGTGTTTTAGCTCTCGGAAGAAAGGGAGGAAAAGCAAAAGCACAAACACAGAAAAACGCTCAAAAAGTTAAGTTTGAGTTTGTGTTAAAATCTTTGGGATCTAAGTGGGAAATTTTCTCCTTGTGGTAAGTGACACAACAGGTCTGGCATGCCGGTATGAAAAGATTTAAATGTCTTGCATGCTCCTCTGGGAAATATATTATGCAAATTACCTTTTTGAGAGAGGAAGACGACTTGAACTCTAAAGCCTGCTTTACATGTTACGATTCTGCATACGATATCATATGCGATCGTAACCGCCCCATCGTATGTGCGGCACGTTCAATTTTGTTGAATGTGCCGCACAAATGATTAACCCCCATCACACGTACTTACCTGTCCATACAGGCCTGACCCCGATGTGGGCGGCGAACGTCCACTTCCTGGAGTGGGTGGGACGTTTGGCGTCACATCGATGTCACGCGGCAGCCGGCCAATAGAAGCGGAGGGGCGGAGATGAGTGGGACGTAAACATCCCGCCCACCTCCTTCCTTCCGCATTGCTGGCCGGGAGCCGCAGGACGCAGGTAAGATCTGTTCATCGTTCCCGGGGTATCACACACTGCGATGTGTGCTACGCCGGGTACGATGAACAACCTGACGTTAAATTAATGAGGAATGAACTACGTGAATGCGATGAACGTTTAACCGTTCATTCTTAATCGCACGTAGCTGTTACAAACTACAATGTACCTTACAATGCCAGATGTGCGTCACTTACGACGTGACCCCCGCCGACACATCGTAAGATATATTGTAGTGTGTAAAGCGGGCTTTAGTTCCACTTCTTGGAAGGAACAATCCTAACAGTCAATATTGACCCTTTAAATAAGAATTGTCCTATTACTTAGGATATATTAGCCAAACAGAATCTCAATTTTCAGACACTGTGTATAGGGATATTGCCCCTCATCACTGCAAAGTATGAGATCAGGTTTCGCTAAGTGAAAGGCTAAGACTGGAATTTAAGGGGTAAGTTTTCTCCTTATGGAGAGTAACGAATCAGGTCAGGAACGCGAATGTGAGGAGACTTAAATGCCTTGCATGTTCCTCTGTGAAGTTTAATATTCAAATTGCCACTTTAGAGAGGAAGAAGACTTGAACAATCCTAAAAGTAAATTTTGACCCTTTGAACGAATCTTGATATATGACTTAGAATATATAAGTAAATATGACCGAACCCATGGCAGTTTGGTTCAGCAGGTTCAGCCGGACTATCCTTGTTGCATAAAGAAGGTTACTTTTGGACTCTTGTACTATTTGATGAATACTAAGAAAATAAGCCTGCCATTAGGCCACACTTTTTTTAAGTTACTATTATTTTTTAATCAATATATAAAGAGAGAAATGCAGGAGAGGCATAGATTTTATTTAAGTGAAACGAAAACAAAAATCTATGAATTCTTCTTGCATCATAAAAACCTAAGGAGTTGACTGTGTGATTGTTTCTTATTTTACATTATATAATAGTTATAGAAAAATAGACTTAGAATACTTGTAAAAGAAAAAGAGCTGGCAGGGGACAAGTTATTACATAAATTGAGATTAAACTAATAGAAAATATTTCATGGAAAAAATAAGAAACAAAACAGCAGAAGAAACATTAAAATGTAAAATTTTGCTCTCACAGAGATATTATGGATTGACAGTACAGGGGTTAAGTGAATTACAGTTTATTTACATACAGCTCTCTGATTTAAAAACAGAAAAACCAAGAAAAATCTTTACAAAGCGCAAAGCATATTTCTATTCAGAGCATTGAGAAATGCAGTTCCTATCAAAGAAATTTGCAAATTATACCACAAGCTCCAGCAATGATAAAGGATATAAATCATACTGACTGCTGCATATTGTTGGGTTCTATCTGCTGCTAAAAACACATTTCCAGGTTGCTAGTTTTGTAAGTAAATATAAAAAAAAATTATATATGGAGCAGCAAGTCATCTATTATGAGGCATAATTAATTTTCCCTGCAGTTACTCCATTTTATCGAAATAATAGTGTCTTCTTCTATAGAGCGTTTCTGTAGCTCTAACTTTTAATAATCTGAATGCAAGCTAATAACTAATTATAACGTTGACACTACTTCTACTTAGTTTTGCATATATGTTTAATTTTTAGAATATAGGCTTTATTTATATTTTGCATAAGTGACAGTATGTTATATAAAAATATAATCAATTCTATATGATCAAAAACATTACCAAGCTATACAGCACAGTTAAAGGAAAACTTTACATAAATTAGTGTTTTACAAAATAATAATAATAATAATAATAATAATAATAATAATAATAAAAATAACATAATTAAACATGTAGAGTACATTCCAAAACTTTTAAGCAGGTGTGTAAAAAATGGTCCAAATTAAGAATGCTTTAAAGAATTGAAATGTTAAGTTTTTTTAATAATAAAAAAATGAAAGTGAATGTAAAAAAACAGAAATGTAAATCAAATAAATATTCATCTTCACTAGAAACTATCTTTAGCATAAAGAAAATGCTAGGAGTCCATAAAGTAATGATATAGCCCTCGCAGTGCCTTGATCTCAACAAATCTGTCTTGGAATTACATGAAGAGACAGAAGGATTTGCACAAGCCCACATGAAAAAAGTTCTATAGTTGGTTACCCAAGATGTTTGGAATAACCTCCCTGCTGAGTTCTTCAAAAACTGTACAATTCTATCAAGAATAATTGATGGTTTGATGCTCTTTTAAAGGCAAAGGGTGGTTACACAAAATATTGATTGATTTAATCTTTTTCTTTATTCACCTTGCATTTATACATTGGTAAAAATAACCTATTAGCTTAGCATGTCTATATTTGAAAACATTTTTACTATGCAGTAGTTTTCCAAACCTACCTAAAATATTTGCACAGTACTGAAATGTTATGTTAGCACAGCAACATACAAGGGGTTAAGGTAACACACTATAAAACTGCAACTGACCTTGTTGGTTTCTGTACAGACTAGAGATCCCAACCTTGCAACCCCTGGTGCTTCTTGCGGGAGTTGGAATAGCCCTGACTAGAGTTGAGCGATGTTCGAGGTTCGCCCATTTCATGTTCGAGTGATTTAGGGGGGTGCTCGAGATCGATCTCGAACTCGAGCTTTTTGCTAAAAGCTCAACAGTTTGAGTTACGTTCGAGAACGGTTCGATCACCATAAACGTGGCTTTTCACAGTAACACGTTGCATATCTGCATGCGTCCTGCGTCCCCAGCACAATACCTCTCCCTTTCCTACTCACCGATCACGAGCGCCTCGCTCCATATCTGTCACAAATCTGCGGTGTCTTTTCCTCTTTAGAAAATGGCTGCCGCTTCATTAGTCAATTAGTTATTCCATGCTTTCCCCGCCCACCGGCGCCCATGATTGGTTGCAGCCAGACACGTCCCCAAGCTGAGTGACAGCTGTCTCACTGCAACCAATCACAGGCGCTGGCGGGCGGGTCTATATCGTGCAGGAAAATAAATAAGTAATAAAAAAAAAAAAAATGTGGTTCCCCCATATTTGATACCAGCCAGGATAAAGCCACATGGCTGGAGGCTGGTATTGTCAGGATTGAGAGCACCCCGTTATCGGGAGCCCACCACCCTAACAATATCACCCAGCAGCCGCCCGGAATTGCCGCATGCATTAGATGTGACAGTCCCGGGGGACTCTACTCAGCTCATTCAAATTGCCCAGGTGCGGTGGCAATCGAGGTAATAATGAGTTAATCATGCCAGGCGTCTCCCCGAGATACCTTCCATGTTTAAACTGTTAGTGAAAGTAAATAAACACATACAACGAAAAATCCTTTATTTGGAATAAAAGACAATAAAACACCCTGTTTCACCCCTTTATTAATCCCCAAACACCCCTGCAGGTCCAACGTAATCCACACGACACTGTCAGCTCTGCTACAGAACACGAGTGCTCTGTATCAGCTTCACGTAGCAATGAAGCTCAGTAGATAAAGCGCTTGCCTCAGAAGCATTAGGTCGTGAGTTCTAATCCTGGTCCCGGTCAAGATTTTAATTTTTTTTTTTATTTTTAATTTTAAATTATAATTATTAGCTATTTATAATTATAATTTAATTTAATTATGCACTGAGGGGAGGAGCCGGACATCAGCTGTGAGCCGCGGGACACACCTCTAAAATCGGAGCAGTTCACGGAATGAGGCTGCATTGCTCTCTCCTCTCTCTCTTCTCTCTCTCTTTCTCTCTTCTCTCGCTCTCTCTTCTCTCTCTCTCCTCTCTCTCTCTCTGCTCTCTCTTTCTCTCACTTTTTCTTAGTCTCTCTTTTTCCCTCTCTCTCTCTTCTTTCTCTCTCTCCTCTCTCCCTCTCTCCCTTTTTCTCTCTCTTTTTCTCAGTCTCTCTTTTTCTTTTTTCCCTCTCTCTCTCCTCTCTCTCTTCTCCCTCTTCTCTCTTTTCTCTTCTCTTCTCAGACCTGATGGGATCAGCTGACACTATAAGTCGAGCGGTGAGGCCGGCCGTCGCCAGGGCAGCTGGAAGAGTTGGTTAAAGCGCCAGAAGATGGCGCTTCTATGAAAGCGTCCTTTTCTGGGGCGGCTGCAGACTGCAATTCATAGCAGGGGTGCCCAGAAAGCTTGGGCACCCTGAGTTGCAGATTCCAATCCCCAGCTGCCTAGTTGTACCTGGCTGGACACAAAAATTGGGCGAAGCCCACGTCATTTTTTTTAATTTTTTCATGAAATTCATGTAATAATTAAAAAAAAAGGGCTTCCCTATATTTTTTGTTCACAGCCGGGTACAAATAGGCAGCTGGGGGTTGGGGGCAGCCCGTAGCTGCTTGCTGTACCTGGCTAGCATACAAACACATGGTGAAGCCCACGTAATTTTTTTGGGGGGGCACTCCTGCATACAGTCCTGGATGGAGTATGCTGAGCCTTGTAGTTCTGCAGCTGCTTTCTGTCTGTATAGAGGAAAGCAGACAGCAGCTGCAGAACAACAAGGCTCAGCATGCTCCATTCACTAGTGTATACAGGAGAGCAGACAGCAGCTGCAGAACTACAAGGCTCAGCATACTCCATCCAGGACTGTATGCAGGAGTTTTTTGCCCACCTAAAAAATGACGTGGGCTTCGCCATATTTTTGTATGCTAGCCAGGTACAGCAGGCAGGTACGGCTGTCCCCAACCCCTAGCTGCTTATTTGTACCCGGCTGGGAACCAAAAATATAGGGAAGCCTGTTCTTTTTAATTAGTTCACGAATTTCATGAAATAATTAAAAAACAAATGACGTGGGCTTCGCCATATTTTTGTATGCTAGCCAGGTACAGCAGGCACCTACGGGCTGCCCCCAACCCCCAGCTGTCTAGTTGTACCCGGCTGGGAACCAAAAACATTGGGAAGCCCATTTTTTTATAATTATTTCACGAATTTCATGAAATAATTAAAACATAAATGACGTGGGCTTTGCCATATTTTTGTATGCTAGCCAGGTACAGCAGGCAGGTATGGCTGTCCCCAACCCCCAGCTGCCTATTTGTACCCGGCTGGGAACAAAAAAAAATAGGGAAGCCCTTTTTTTACTTATGTCATAAATTTCATGAAATAATTAAAAAAAAAATCGATATGAGCTTCGTCCCATTTTTGTGTCTAGCCAGGTACAACTAGGCAGCTGGGGATTGGAATCCGTAGCACAGGTTGGCCTGAGCTTTCTGGGCCCCTCTGCTGCGAATTGCAGTCTGCAGCCACCCCAGAAAATGGCGCTTTCATAGAAGTGCCATCATCTGGCGCTGTATACAACTCTTCCAGCTGCCCTGGAGTGGTTAACGGACAAAGGACTAAGACTGATTTAAAGATATACAGCTGTCTATTATAATGCTTTTTGGTAACCAATGTTTTTTATTTTAAATTCAGGTGCATTTGAGTATATGAAAATATTTTTGGGGTTTCCTACCCTAGAGCAAGGTACAAAGAGTTGTCTATGTGAGAAACACGGGCTCTCCAAATTAATGCCAACTACTTTAAGTGATTGACTTTGTGCTTTTTTTTATAGTCCAAGCAAATTAAACTGATTGGGAACTGCAGACACTCAAAATGGAAGGACATGCCCCTTGGTAGCATTTTCTCCATTAGAGTTTCCCATAAGAATAGTGGCTTCAATAACATTGGTCATGAGACTCCTCTTAACATACAATCTTGTGCCATTACACAATTTTGGTGGGTCAAGAATACTAAGCAACATTATCAGGGCACATAATTTTAAAGCAAACCTATGTGGTGGCATTCCAGGAAGCTCCAAAGAATTCAGGAACTCAAATGCATCAGTTATGGCTTGTTCACTATCCTTGACTGAATCAATGGACTTGTATGTGGTCACTGGAACAGGCAGTTTTCCCTATATTTGTAGATTTATAGAGCCGATAATATCATTTTAGGAGCTTATCTTGTACATTCACTAAGCCTACTGATAGTTGTAAAAATTGTTACAAACATCAGGGAAAACTGTAGGAAACCTGTCTTTTCTGAGGCATAGTAGGTGGTGTATAAATTTGTCTGTAGTAGTATTTCCTTTCAAGTGAACCTGCATATTAGTAGTCAGCGTTAACTTTTGAATATGTCTCCATAGATAAGATTTTAAACAGGCATTCAGCTCATCTGCTGGTGTTGTTCCCTTAAGAACAGGTACCGATTGGCAGAAGTTACCTAAATATGATACAATTCCCCCATTAAGTGACACGAACCCCGCAGATCTTTCAAGGTGCAATTGAGCGCCCCAACTGTTTTCTTAGTATCATAGTACACTTGTCCAAAACAATTAATTTTCAAGTCAGTAATACCTTAATTTTCCCTGGGCACATATTAATATTACAAATGGGAGTTCCAAGAGCAGAAGGTTTAAGGGAGATTATAGTGATGAATGAGTCGTGCACTCTCCATCTAAAAAAGTGGACGCAGTACAATATAATGGTCTGAGCATTTGAATTGTTTGAATGAATTTCTATGAATAGCAAATTAATTAAAAAACTTTAACCGGTACCTCCTGGTGCATCAAGGAAAAACAGTCTCCTATCTCCACTTAAAAGCTATGCCATAATTGCCAAATATGCCGATCTTTGGTTATCAACAAAAAGAGGTTTATTTAATGTGACAAAGTCATTCAACTTTTCCAAATCATAGCTTTTTTCTGACATAATAACTCAGTCCATAGGATAAAACAAAATGCCTTGGATTTGGTCAAGCAGATTTTACTTCTTACATTCAGTCACACACTCCCTTGTCACCTACTTTTAAGATCCATTTTAAGATGGAATTTGCTCCAGAAGGAAAAGTGGGCGTTTGTCCGGATCTTTATGATGTTCTAGGGAGAAATGTTTCAATAGACTGTGGGTTATTATGCCATGACAGATATTATTACGATATTTATTCATCCTACCTTGTAACGGTTGGATGGTGCGACCAACATATTGGAGTGGATGTTAATAGCTCTCTAGAGTTTCATAGTAGTCATCTCCCCAGTTGGATTCGGAATGTTCCACACGGACAGTACTGGAGGGTCTGTAAGAACTGTACCAGAGATCAAGTAAGTAAACTTTTTTTTATATAATTATCCTACAGATATTATGAAACTATTTATTTTTGGTATATGCTTCTTTATCATATTTTATATGTGTATATCCCAAATACTATGCAGCAATGATGTGTTACATGGCCAGTCAATTATCATAAAATCTGCATTTTAAAGATGATACAACATAATAATTTTAGTTCTTCATCACACCTCTTCACTATTTTTATCCTTCATTTTCTTTATTTTTGGCTGTGTTCAGACAGCTGTTGAAATAATCAGTTTACTTGAATTCACAAAATGTAAAAATTAACTGTCTTTGTGTAGCTCCGTGCGCTCATGCACATTGTCTGGATGACATTAAATGCACTATTTTGGTCTGTAAGAGAAAGTAGAATAGTGCATGCTGTTATTATGGAAACGAAGAGCAAGTGAACTCAGAATAATGTTGTAGTGTTGTCCATCCATTTGTCTCCTTTTTCCTAATCAACTAATGTTTGCAGGCATAAAGTTTTAATGGAAAAGAGTATGACTGCAATTTCAGAATATAAATTGTTTGCTTCCATTCTGTTGCTATGGAAACTAATAGGTCCATTGGAGAAACAATATAATTTTAAAGCACCACAGGGTTTTTTTTGTATTTTTTTCAGTGCCGTAGTAGTGCTTTTAAGCTAAGCTTTCTGGCCCTACACTCATGCTCACCTGGTGTTTTAAACTTTTTTTGGTGTTGCTCCGGTCCCATGGTATCATCTTATGACCGCCACTTCTAACTTGCCACAAGTCAGAAGTTAAGTCACAAGATCTCAATGCAAGTCTATGGGAGCCTGAATGAGGCCAGAATGTTACTCTTGTAGATTTGTATTAAAAAGCCACCTCAGGCTCGCTTCATGAAAAACTTGCACTGCTGGCAAGTCATAAACAGCAGAAGACCAATGACAGTGACGTTAATAACCGATGAAGACTCCGGATGGTGAGTGTAAGACTGGGGCAGGGGAATTAGATATAAAATACCACTCCAATGGTAAAATAAAGAAAAACTGCTGGAGTGGTGCTTTAAAGAGAACCTGTCAGCTGCCATAACTCACTTAAACTTTCTCTTTGCCTTTACTGAACCCTATTTCTATATTCTAATAAGCTCCTTCTTATGTGGATGAGGTCAGAGGAGCGTACATCAAGTTTCATTGCACTTGAGACATATCCTTTGAAGATTTGCAAGGAGCTAATGGTGATATTGATTTTGTAAATAGTGTGAATCCCATTCCACAACCCTTGGTGGAATGGGAAGCATGATTATTCTGGGTTAATCAATGCCCCATTGAATTAGTCCTCATAAATCTGAATATTGTGGACATTGATTTAAACTTGATTTTATGATAGAGCAATGGCTGAAAAATAATAAGGAGCTTGTTAGAAAGTCAAAATAGGGTGCACTAGAAAACTGATGACAGTTTAAGTGGACTGCTGACAAGACCACCTATTGCAAAGATGCTTTGTTTTCCATTTGAAATGCATTGGAACATTTAAATATTTGGTTAAAATATAGTATATAGTTTACCAGATATATTGCACAGTATTTGTTCTATTGGTGGGCTAAATATAAAGCTACTAGATGTAGTACCCAGCATTGCCTGGGAGAGTAACAAAGTGACACTGTGTCTCTCTCTCTCTCGCTCTCACTCTACCTCTCTGTCGGTCTCTCTTCCTCTCTATCTCTCTTTGTCTCTCTCTGTCTTTCTGTCTCTCTGTCTCTCTTTGTCTCCCTTGTCTGTCTCCCGGTCTCCCTCTCTTTCTGTCTCTTTCTGTCTGTCGCTCTGTGTGTGTGTGTATGTGTCTCTGTCTCTTGGTCTCTCTCTGTCTCTCTGCTTCTCTCTC
Source organism: Anomaloglossus baeobatrachus (assembly GCF_048569485.1). Lineage (NCBI taxonomy): Eukaryota > Metazoa > Chordata > Amphibia > Anura > Aromobatidae > Anomaloglossus > Anomaloglossus baeobatrachus. The sequence goes on along the minus strand of NC_134354.1, from coordinate 170,606,934 downwards.
TGCCTCTCTATTTCTGTCTTGATCTCTCCATCTGTCTCTCTCTGTCTGTTTCTTTCCCTGTATGCCTCTCTGTCTCTCTGTTTCTATCTGTCTCTCTATCTCTCTGTCTGTCTCTCTCTATCCATCTGTTCACCAAAATCATATTAACTAACACATATGTCTTATACTAATGGTGTCCTTCGTTGCCTATAGCAACCAATCAGAGCTTCTATTAATGACCTGTAGTAAATTAGAAGCAGAGCTGTGAGTGTGTTTCTTTCTGTGTGTTTGTCTCTTTTTGTGTGTGTCTATTTCTATGTGTGTCTCTCTTTCTGTGTGTGTGGTTCTCTGTGTGTCTGTCTCTTTCACTGTCCATAATAAGAGTCTATAATAACATATCCATTCCCAGCTCCATTGACTTGTAAGCATGTTTTTTGTTGAATAACTGTAAATCGCGGGGTTAAATGTTCCCCTCAAAACATAGTCTATGACGTTCCCTGAGTCAAATGAGGTGGCTATGCAAAATTTCATGATTATAAATGTGATGATGTGGATTCCTTTAGCTGACATACATACATACAGTACATACTATATATATATATATATATATATATATATATATATATATATATATATATTAGCTGTACTACCCGGCTTCGCCCGGGTTAATAACTGCTGTTATCAAAATAGAATGTATTAACAAAAATGTATTCTTCACACAAAAACCACAAAACAAATAGATATAAATGTAATTATAATGCCTGTCTCCCCCTCTGTATATATCTCTCAGTCTCTCTCTATCTCTTTGTCTGTCTGTCTCTTTCTCCATCTGTCTCAATCTCTTTCCCTGTCTGTCTATCTATCTCTGTCACTTTCCCTGTCTGTCTCTTTCCCTGTCTCTCTCTTTCCCTCTCTTTCCCTGTCTGTCTCTTTCCCTCTCTTTCCCTCTGTCTCTTTCCCTGTGTCTGTCTCTTTGTCAGTCTCTTTACCTGTCTGTCTCTTTCCCTGTCTGTCTCTTTCCCTCTCTATCCCTGTCTGTCTCTTTCCCTGTCTGTCTCTTTCCCTCTTTCCCTCTGTATCTTTCCCTGTGTCTGTCTCTTTGTCAGTCTCTTTACCTGTCTTTGTCTGTCTCTTACCCTGTCTGTCTCTTTCCCTTTCTTCCCTGTCTGTCTGTTTCCCTGTGTCTGTCTCTGTCTCTTTGTCTGTGTCTGTCTCTTTACCTGTCTGTCACTTAACCTGTCTCTCTCTTTCCCTCTCTTTCCCTGTCTGTCTCTTTCCCTGTCAGTCTGTCTCTTTGTCTGTGTCTGTCTCTTACCCTGTCTATGTCTGTTTCTTTCCCTGTCTGTGTCTGCCTCTTTCCCTGTCTGTGTCTGTCTCTTTCCCTGGCTGCATTGTGACACGCCAACATTCCATTTAAGGGCGTGGCTGCGCATTCTTCTGAAGTTCTGGTTGCACTGTGGCTCCCAGCTCTATTCGCTTTAATGGAGGCAGGTTTTTTGGTGAATAACTGTAAAGCGCAGGGTTAAAATTTCCCCTCAAAACATAGCCTATGACGCTCAAGGGATCCAGAAGTGTGAGTGTGCAAAATTTTGTGGCTGTAGCTGCGACGGTGCAGATGCCAATCCCGGACATACACACACACATACATACACACATTCAGCCCTGTCTGTCTCTTTCCCTGTCAGTCTGTCTCTTTGTCTGTCTCATTCTGTCTGTCTCTTACCTTGTCTATGTCTGTTTCTTACTCTGTTTGTTTCTGCCTCTTTCCCTGTCTGTGTCTGTCTCTTTCCCTGGCTGCATTGTGACATGCCAACATTCCATATAAGGGTGTGGCTGCGAATTCTTATGAAGTCTGCCTCTTTCCCTGGCTGTGTCTGTCTCTTTCCCTGGCTACATTGTGACACGCCATTCCATATTAGTGCGTGGCTGCACATTCTTCTGAAGTTCTGGCTGCACTGTTGCTCCCAGCTCCATTCGCTTTAATGGAGGCAGGTTTTTTGGTGAATAACTGTAAAGCGTGGGGTTAAAATTTCCCCTCAAAACATAGCCTATGATGCTCTCGGGGTCCAGAAGAGTGAGTGTGCAAAATTTTGTGGCTGTAGCTGCGACGGTGCAGATGCCAATCCTGGACATACATACATACACACATACACACATTCAGCTTTATATATTATATATATATATATATATATATATATATATATATATATATACATATATATACACACATACACACAGCTTTATATGTTACATAGATAAGATATAGGCTATGTGCACACTAGAAAAATGATTTTTCTTAAGAAATTTCTCAAGAAATTGAGTGAAGGATTTGCGCACCAGCGTTAAAATAACACACCAATAACGCAGGTAATAACCCATGCGTTATTACTGCGTTTTCGTGCGTTTTTGGTGCATTTTTTTGCAGGTTGGTCCCTGCATTTTTTACTGCTTTTAACAGCTACTTTAACAGGTAATATATAGATAGAAAGATCGAGAGATAATAGATAGATAATAGAGAGATAGAGAGAGGTAATAGAGAGATAATAGAGAGATACATAGATAATAGATACATGGATAGATACATAGATAATAGATACATAGATAGATACATAGATAGATGCATAGATAGATAATAGATACATAGATAGATACATAGATAGATAGATACATAGAATTTATAGAGGGATAGATAGATACATAGATACTAGTGATGAGCGAGTACTAAAAAGCTCGGGTGCTCGAGGCTCGGGCCGAGCATCCCAAGATACTCGTGTACTCGGCCCGAGCACCGAGCCCAATGTTATCCTATGGGAGACCCGAGTATTTTTGTGAAATGACCACCGGCAGCATGTAGAAACCCTAAAAATGGCACAAAAGTCTCAGAAGAGTGCTCAAATGACATGGCAACAGCATGGGGAAGACCCCTTGAAGCATTTATCACTCAAAAGTCACAGCTGTGAACAATTTTGTCTGCGTTTTACGCCATTTTTATGGACTCACCAGAAAACCTTCCAAAATGACACCAAAATGAATTTTCATGGCGGAAATGTTAAGGGCACATACCCAATAGTGAGATAGAGCTAATGTATGTTACTTTTTGAGATTAATACATGAAAGATTTTACGTAAAACATTGTGTGGCACTCCGATGTCCCTGAGAAGAGACGTACATAAAGGCCTCTGAGTCTAATGTGCCCATTTTGAGGAAGTGAGTCTTTGTAGTATTTTCCTTTGCCAGGGCAGTCCAAAATTGGGAGGTTCACCAATGCCCCTGCATACAGACGTGCATGAGGGCCTCAAAACATTAAGTGTCCATTGTCAGGAAGTGGGTGTATTATAGTATAGCCCTTTGCCAGGGCAGCCAAAAATTGGGAGGCTCCACATTGTCCCTGGATAGAGACGTGCATGATGGCCTGTAAACCTGAAGTGCCCATTGTCAGGAAGTGGGTGTATTATAGTATAGCCCTTAGGCAGGGCAGCCAAAAATTGGGAGGCTCCACGTTGTCCCTGGATAGAGACGTGCATGAGGGCCTGTAAACCTGAAGTGCCCATTGTAAGGAAGTGGGTCTATTGTAGTATAGCCCTTTGGCAGGGCAGCCAAAAATTGGGAGGCTCCACGTTGTCCCTGGATAGAGACGTGCATGAGGGCCTGTAAACCTGAAGTGCCTATTGTAAGGAAGTGGGTCTATTGTAGTATAGCCCTTTGGCAGGGCAGCCAAAAATTGGGAGGCTCCACGTTGTCCCTGGATAGAGACCTGTTAGGTTCTTAGTGCCTCCGTGCTTGCATTTAAAAACCGCACGTGTGTGCCTGTTGGTGGCAGCTTTCCGCTGCACTGGTGTGCGTTTTGCAAAAACTTGGATGTAACGCACAAGTCTAGTGAATACACATCAGCACAGCATTGCAAAATGCGCAAGGGCGTTGTCAACGAACAAGGAAGTGGACGTGATGGTGGTGCAGGCAGAGACCGAGGTCGTGTGCAAGCTCTAATTTCGCCACAGCAAAGGGCCACATCTAGTCGCTCGCACGTCCTGTCCCAAATTCTTGGGGACCGCAGCAGTACACCGCTCTTGAACCAAGACCAGTGTCAACAGGTTGTTAGTTGGATAGCGGATAATGCTTCCAGTCAGATTGGCACCACCACAAACACTCTGTCTTCCACACGGTCAAGTGTCAGTAGCCGTGATACTGCACCGCACATATCAGAACCTGATCCTCCTTCCTACCACCAGGCCGAGTACACGTCCACGGACATTACTGATCCCACACTTGGACACTCGGAAGAGCTGTTCGTTCACGTTTCCATTCACACATTCTGGCCTCTCGCCAGCTCCTGTTGAAGTGGGCCATGACGAGATTGTATGTACAGATGCCCAAATATTTGAGCAGCCACATTCTCACGAAGTTGGCAACGTGTCTCAACAAGGGGTGGACGATGATGAGACACAATTGTCAGGAAGTCAGGAGGAGGAGCAGGGTGCGGAAGAGGAAGACGACGTGGTGGATGATCCAGTAACTGACCCAACCTGGCAGGAGGATATGCAGAGCGAGGACAGCAGTGCACAGGGGGAGGGAGGCGTAGCATCCCAACAGGCAGTAAGAAGCACAATTATATAACGCACAAGTCTAGTGAATACACGTCAGCACAGTATTGCAAAATGCGCAAGGGCGTTGGCAAGGAACAAGGAAGTGGACGTGATGGTGGTGCAGGCAGAGGCCGAGGTCGTGGGCAAGCTCTAATTTCGCCACAACAAAGGGCCACATCTAGTCGCTCGCACATCCTGTCCCAATTTCTTGGGGACCGCAGCAGTACACCGCTCTTGAACCAAGACCAGTGTCAACAGGTTGTTAGTTGGATAGCGGATAATGCTTCCAGTCAGATTGGCACCACCACAAACACTCTGTCTTCCACACGGTCAAGTGTCAGTAGCCGTGATACTGCACCGCACATTTCAGAACCTGATCCTCCTTCCTACCACAAGGCTGAGTACACGTCCTCGGACATTAATGATCCCACACTTGGACACTCGGAAGAGCTGTTCACGTTTCAATTCGCACATTCTGGCCTCTCGCCAGCTCATGTTGAAGTGGGTCATGAGGAGATCGTATGTACAGATGCCCAAATATTTGAGCAGCCACGTTCTCACGAAGTTGGCAACGTGTCTCAACAAGGGGTGGACGATGATGAGACACAATTGTCAGGAAGTCAGGAGGAGGAGCAGGGTGCGGAAGAGGAAGACGACGTGGTGGATGATCCAGTAACTGACCCAACCTGGCAGGAGGCTATGCAGAGCGAGGACAGCAGTGCACAGGGGGAGGGAGGCGTAGCATCCCAACAGGCAGTAAGAAGCAGGGTGGTGGCCCCAGGCAGACGTCAGGCAACTGTTCCCCGGAACAACACGACACAAGGTGCCTGTACAAATGTTAGGTCTTCCCGAGTCTGGCAGTTTTTTAAGTTGGCTCCAGATGATTCTAAAAAGGCCATTTGCAACACCTGCCGTGCCAGCATCAGCAGGGGTACCAAAACTAGCAGCCTGACCACCACCAGCATGATCAGGCACATGTCAGCCAAGCACCCGACTTTGTGGGATGTACAACAGAGTCGAGGAGCAGTGCTTGCTGATGTCACTGCTACGTCTTCGCTTGTTGTGCATGCGAGCCAATCCCCTGTCCATGCTGCCCGCGAACAAGCCTCCTCCGGCCCTGCACCTGCAGTTGCCCACGCAGAAATAACACCATCATCAAGCACGTCCTTGTCCCAGCGCAGCGTTCAGTTATCCATTCAGCAAACCTTTGAACGCAGGCGCAAATACACTGCCAACGCCCCACATGCCACACTTCTAAATGCTAACATTTCGCGACTGCTTGTGCTGGAAATGTTGCCTTTTAGGCTGGTTGAGACAGTAGCATTCCGCGACCTGATGGTGGCAGCTGTCCCACATTACTCGGTCCCCAGCCACCACTATTTCTCCCGGTGTGCCGTCCCCGCATTGCATAACCACGTGTCACAAAACATCACACGTGCCCTGAACAACGCTGTTTCAGCCAAAGTCCACCTAACCACAGACACGTGGACAAGTGCATGTGGGCAAGGCCGCTACATCTCGTTGACGTCACACTGGGTTAATATTGTGGAAGCTGGGACCCAGTCTGAGCGAGGGACGGAACACGTCCTTCACACACCAAGTTTTGCAGGCCCTACCTCAGTCAGGGTTTCACCCACACTCTACAGCTCCGGAATGTCATGCTCCTCAGCCTCCTCCTCCTCCTGCGCATCCTCATCCACTTTACCCTACACACCAGTCCCAAGCTGGAAGTGTCGCGGGCGGAGGAGGGGACGCTGCGCTCTCCCACTGCTCGGGTCCGGCTGCCGCTGCTCTACGGCTGCTTCTGCTCGGTGGCTCGAGCGATGGCCAGATCCCGGGGACTCGAGCGGCGCTCATCGCCCGTGAGTGAAAAGGGGTCGTTTGGGTTTTGGGGATATTGTCCGTGACGCCACCCACGGTTGTGGTGATTGTGTGGACACCACCGCTGCTCTGGACGGGGATCCCGGGAGCCTTTGACAGGGAGCAGCTTTGTTGTTATTTCTCCCCTCCGTGGGTAGGGGGGTTGGTTGTCCCAGGGCCCGGTGATGGGGTAGAGATGAATGACAGGCGGGTTGCGGGGCCTGATGAGGTGCAGGGTCGCAGGGGCAGCGCTGTGCCGCACGGCACGGAGGTACTCACTCAGCCCAATGATGATGACACAGTTCACGGTAAAACAAGTGGCTGGATGGACGGGTCCCTCGGACGGCTGCGGTTGTTCCTCCCTGCAGGTTAGTGATGACTGTCTCTCCCTGCACCTAAGTTCAGTGTTGGTAGTGATGGTTTCCCACTGGTAACCCGCTCCCCGACCTGGATATGGGCCGGAGGAGCCCCTTTTGCCCACAGGCGCTGGCTCTGGGAGACGGTTGCCCTTGGCGGTGGCGGTGTCTCCCCTTCACGGTTGGACGGTTGCCTTCTATCGTGACTTGGCTGTTTGGAAACCCTGAGGTCCCCTTCACTAACGGATTTGGCAAATTCACGGCGACACCAAGCCTTGCCGGGATCCGAAAGGCCCCTGCCAATGGTGCTGGCTTCTCTTTGTATACCGGTCCGGTACGGCCGGGTCACCACCCGTCCACGGTCCTTACGGCAGACTCCAATCGGCCTCCACTGCAGACGGTCACCACATCCTGCCAACCTTGCTGTCCTGTCCGGGCCACACACCCGGACCAACTTCAGGCTCTTTCCTGTCACTTTTCTCCTCTCTACTACTTTCCTCCTTCCACTTCCTTAGCTTAACTCTCACTGCCTGTGTTTTCCCTCCTCCTTGGTGGGTGGAGACCAACCGCCTGGCTCCACCCCCTGGTGTGGACAACAGCCCCTGGGGAAGGCAACAAGGATTTTGTGTTTTGACTATGATATGCCTGCAGGGAGTGTGGAGTGTGTAAGTGTTGTGCTCTGTGGCCCCTGGCTTGTCCAGGGCGACACAGAAGCACTGCAGCACTGCCTCGGCGAAGCGGCAACAGGCTGTGCTGAAGCTAATCTGCATAGGTGACAAACCCTACAATGCAGAAGAGGTGTGGACAGCTCTGAAACAGCAGGCAGATCACTGGCTCACACCTCTGAACCTAAAGCCAGGAAAGGTCGTGTGTGACAATGGCCGGAACCTGGTGGCGGCTTTGAGGCGAGGCCAGCTGACACATGTTCCATGCGTGGCCCATGTGCTCAACCTCGTGGTTCAGCGGTTTCTAAAGTCATACCCAGAGCTGTCTGATCTGCTGGTAAACGTTCGCCGCCTGTCTGCACATTTTCGAAAGTCACCTACTGCTTCAGCCGGCCTTGCCGGCTTTCAGCGCCATTTGCATCTTCCGGCTCACAGACTGGTGTGTGATGTCCCCACGCGTTGGAATTCAACTCTGCACATGTTGGTCAGGATATGTGAGCAGAAGAGGGCAGTTGTTGAGTACCTGCATCACCTAAGCCCTCAGGAAATGGGTCAAACTCCACACATAACACCTGAGGAGTGGAGATGGATGTCCGACCTATGTACCATCCGCCAAAACTTTGAGGACTCCACCAAGATGGTGAGCGGCGATGACGACATTATTAGCGTCACCATACCGCTTCTCTGCCTTCTAAAATGGTCTCTGCTCAAAAAACAACCATGATGCATTGCAGGCGGAGCGCGATGAGTTTGAGCAAGAAACAGTAGTGGGTGTGGGTGATAACACACAGCCCATCCTCGTCTCATCACAACGTGCAGTGGAGGACTATGACGAGGAGGAGGATGAAGACATGTAGCAACTCTCTGGCCAAATTGAGGATATGACATGCAGTCATATCCTCGGTTCAGCGTGGCTGGCCAGAGGACAGGGTAGATGATGAGGAGGAGGAGGAGGAGGAGGAGGACAGCATGTTCAGTCATCGTGTTGGTCAGGATACTGAAGTGATGGCTGTTAAGAGTCTGGCACACATGGCTGACTTTATGGTAAGCTGCCTGTCTCGTGACCCTCGCGTTAAGAACATCTTGGCCGATAATCATTACTGGTTGGTAACACTGTTAGACCCACGCTAAAAGGAGAACTTTATGTCTCTTATTCCCGAGGCGGAGAGGTCAGGAAAAATGCAGCAGTTCCAGAAGGCCATAGTCACGGAAGTAGGCAAAGCATTCCCCTCACAAAACGCTAGCGGCATAGGTCAGGAATCAGTGGACAACCAAGGCGTACAGCCGAGAGGGGCACAAGTCCAATCCGCCAGAGGTAGGGGAACAGTCTTTAAGATGTGGGACAGTTTTCTCAGCCCCTCACATACCACAGCCCCTGAGGTGCGGGGTAGTGCCACAAGAAATCCTAAGTTTGCCCAGATGCTCAAGGAGTACCTTACAGATCAAACAACTGTACTCCGACATTCCTCTGTGCCTTACAATTAATGGGTATCCAAGCTGGACACGTGGCATGAATTGGCTCTCTACGCCTTGGAAGTCCTGGCCTGCCCTCCCGCTAGCGTTTTGTCAGAGCGTGTTTTTAGTGCCGCAGGTGGAATCATTACAGATAAACGCACCCGCCTGTCAACTGTAAATGCTGACAGGCGGACTCTGATCAAGATGAACAAGGGTTGGATTGGGCCAGACTTCACCACACCACCAGCAAATGACAGCGGAATTTAAAGTTTGTAACGGGATTTTGCCATGTACCTCCACTCACCCATGGTAACACACTTCTGGACTTTGGCTAATCGCTGGACTGTTCCTCCTTCTCCTCATGCGCCATCATGATGACCGTTACAATAGTTAGGCCGTTGTTTCAGGTATATCCCCAGTGGTAAATTTTTTCGCCCATTCTTTCAGAATGGGCATTACAACAACAGGAGACCCGCTCCTTTGCAATGGGAACAATGTTTTGAGGCCCTCATGCACATCTCTATCCAGGGACAATATGGAGCCTGACGCTGCCACCGACAGGCACACACGTGCGGTTTTTAAATGCAAGCACGGACGCAAAAAGAACCTAACAGGTTTTTAGGAGCGACAATTACTGAGAAGTCTGACACTATCAGCCACTGCTGACTGACGTGTATTATTCACTAGACTTGTGCGTTATATAATAGTTTGTGAAAAACGTGCACCTGTACGCTGCCACCGACAGGCACACATGTGCGGTTTTTAAATGCAAGCACGGACGCACTAAGAACCTAACAGGTTTTTAGAAGCGACAATTACTGAGAAGTCTGACACTATCAGCCACTGCTGACTGACGTGTATTATTCACTAGACTTGTGCGTTATATAATAGTTTGTGAAAAACGTGCACCTGTACGCTGCCACCGACAGGCACACATGTGCGGTTTTTAAATGCAAGCACGGACGCACTAAGAACCTAACAGGTTTTTAGGAGCGACAATTACTGAGAAGTCTGACACTATCAGCCACTGCTGACTGACGTGTATTATACACTACACTTGTGCGTTATATAATAGTTTGTGAAAAACGCACACAAGTGCACCTGTACGCTGCCACCGACAGGCACACACGTGCGGTTTTTAAATGCAAGCACGGACGCAATAAGAACCTAACAGGTTTTTAGGAGCGACAATTACTGAGAAGTCTGACACTATCAGCCACTGCTGACTGACGTGTATTATACACTACACTTGTGCGTTATATAATAGTTTGTGCAAAACGTGCACCTGTACGCTGCCACCGACAGGCACACACGTGCGGTTTTTAAATGCAAGCACGGACGCACTAAGAACCTAACAGGTTTTTAGGAGCGACAATTACTGAGAAGTCTGACACTATCTGGACTGTTTTAGACTGTGTACACCAGCCACAGATATGATGAAGGCTGGTATATGGTCACCACTAGGAATGGCTATATACCCTGCCTGCCTGCCTGCCTGCCTGTATACTGCTACAATAGTCCTGACAAGGACTCTTCTGGTCACTAGCCTGTATTCCGACCTGGCTATACCCTGCCTGTATATAGCAACAATAGTCCTGAGAAGGACTCTGCTACTGTACTCCGACCTGGCTATACCCTGCCTGCCTGTATACAACTAGAATAGTCCTGAGAAGGACTTCTGGTCACACTGTTTGCAGCCCTGCTCCGGAACTAGCTATAAAGGGCCGCAAACCTTTCCCTGAAGCAGCGACACTCTCCCTGCACTGACTGTCTGGATGGCTGTGAGCAGAGCACAGCGCGCCGGCCGGTATACAGGCTCGGTCACGCTGTGCGGGCTGGCCAATCACTGCAATTCCACAACTAACAGGGCTGTGGCATTGCAGTGGTCTGCCAGCCAATCCCTGCATGAGGGCTGGCTCTCAAAAGAGCGCCAACATGCAGAAATGAAGACCACGAGTACAGCACGAGTATCGCGAGATTACTCGGTCCCCGCCGAGTAGCCCGAGTACAGTGATACTCGTGCGAGTACCGAGTAGTAACAAGCATACTCGCTCATCACTAATAGATACATAATAGAGGGATAGATATTCCAGCTTTATTTATGATGTTTGTGTGTGTCCCCCCCCACAGTATTTATCAATCAGCTGTGACACACTGAGGGCATACTGCAGTTCTCACGGCCGGTAATGTGTTCACATCACCGACCATGAGAAATGACATGGAGTTACCTCTGTAGCCTTGCTCACGGAGCTGCATTCAGCACTCGCTCACTCAACGAGGCTGCATGGAGAACTGTCACATGCAGCTGGAGCAGTGCTGGAAGCGCCATTGGACATCGGTGTGGATCACGTCGGAGCTGTGTTCGGGGGGGTTAATAAAGTGGAGAAAGAGGGGGATTTTTGTCTTTTAATCCGAATAAAGGAATTTTTCGGGGTTTGTGTGTGTTTTTACTGTCACTTACAGATTAGTAATGGCATGTCATAGACACTGCCATTACTAATCTTGGACTTAGCGGCAGCTATTGGTTGCCGTTAACTCATTATTACTCTGATTGCCACCGCATCACAGCAACAGGAAGAGCCGGGGACATGCCGGGACTGTTGCATAATGGTTGCGACATTCTCGAGGCAACGGCGGGCTGATATTCTGGGCTGCGGGGGGGGGCATTAACCATGGCTTCCCCAGTCTGAGAATACCTGGCCGCCGCTGTGTGCTTACCTGGCTGGACGGTAAAAATACGGCGGAGCACACGCTTTTTTTTAAATTTTTTTATTTTTAATATGCACATTAGATTTCTATGTGTCTGTGCATTATACATGTATACTTCCTACACCACTGAAAATGCAGGAACTTTCTCTTCCTCTCCAAGTCACATCATTCTTTGCAAAACGCAGGCAGTGATGTACACTATGTCCCGAAAAACGCAAAATAAAGCGGGAATAATGCAGGAAAACGTAATGAAACGCACATAACTTGCTACCTGCGTTATTTTCTGATTTCATGATTACATTACAGTGAATGGAGTGAATAACGCAGTTAGCTGCAGAAAAGAAGTGACATGCTCATTCTTTTTCTTAAGAAAGTCTACCGAAAGAATTTTCTTAAGAACAAAACGCAGTGTGTGCACAGCTAATTTTTTTTGCCATAGGCTTTGCTGGGGAATGTCTGCAGAAAGGTTACAACCATTTTTTCAAGAAATTTCTGCAGCAAAAATGCAAAAAAAACCAAACCGCAGGTTAAAATGCAGTGTGTGAACATAGCCTTATTTTGTTTTTTTTTCTCTGTATTATATGTTTTGAAAGTTGCTTTTCATTTTAAAAAAAATCTCTTGAATTGCCCCTCCTCTGAATTGCCTTGATACAGCAGTAACTAGGTGATAAACTAGACTTTGTCTGGTGCTTCTTTTGGAAACCACATATTCTTAAGTACAAATGAAAAGCCTACATAAAATAAACATGTATCTCTTTAAGACAATTAATTGACTTCTATCTGGAAAAGATTGTGTAGTGTTTCTTTTTTATTCCTGAAATCTCTGTAGCTCAAATTAAGAGTCAGCAGCTGTCAAGGCGACCGATCTGTGGCCTCTGGATACAAACTATCCAAAGATAGCTATTCTTATCCTCTCTAAAACTCAGCAATTTTGCTAATGTAAAATATGGTAATATAGAATATGATTGGAATTTAAAGTAAATTAAAATTGTCTTTTTGTATAGTATGCAGACTATATGCACCATTCTCAGCATAAGGAATTTTAGCACAAGATCAGGCATAAAAACTGTATAAAATACAAAGCTTTTATCCCAACCTCAAATATACAAGATGTTTGGAAACTCTCCAAATGTAATGTTATGTAAAAGTACTAGTTTTGGAAAGAATGTGCCTACTGTAAAAATAACATGACTCAATGAATGTTAGAAGTTGTGCTGCTCCATTCATTTTTACAGTGCAAGACAATGGAAATTTCACCTGTTTTTCATAACCCTCATTCCAGCAGATTGAAATTGATACTACCGTAATCGAAATTGTTTGGCTTCTATACACTATAACCATAGGGATCACTCACATATTTTGCATCTAATGCAAGTCAATATAAAACAGTTGTCTCACCTACTTAAATAGGTAAAATTGTAAAGTGCATGTAAAAACAAATAATTATGCAATTTACCTCAAGAATAAAGGGATTTGATTTTTATACTTACTACTCTTTGTGATGACTCATTGTCTGCCCACTTGTGTGAGGATGAACTGTTCTTAATTAGGCGAGATGTATGTTTCTTTTGTTTGGTAAATCAAGAGAAGTTAAGGTACCGTCACACATAACGAGATCGCTAGCGAGATTGCTGCTGGCTGAGTAACGGTTTCTGTGACGCAGTAGCGATCCCGCTAGCGATCTCGTTATGTGTGACATCTACCAGCGATCAGGCCCCTGCTGTGAGATCGCTAGTCGTTGCAGAATGTCCAGGACATTTTCTTCAAAGGCGATGTCCTGCTGGGCAGGACACATGGCTGCGTTTGACACTGTGTGACAGGGTCACAGTGACAGCTGAGATCGTTTTACAGATCGCTACTGTGACCTGTATCATTCCTGCATCGTTGGTAAGGTCTGACTGTGTGACATCTCACCAGCGACCTCCCAGCGACTTACCAGCGATCACTATCAGGTCACATCGTTTTCAGGATCGCTGGTAAGTCGTTGTGTGTGACTGGACCTTTAGCCTCCAGTCTCATGTCAGACTGATGGGAGCCCCATTGTCTGTAAATGTGGATTGCATGAGTCCTTCTGACTACATAATTAGGAGTAAAATTATGCAGCAGGATTGAACTTGAAACCAATGAGAGAACAGCCATCTCTCAATAATCCCATGAGACACGATACCCTGAAATGAGAACTGAGTAGTATAAGAGGGGTTTTGCTCCTGTAACTTTACATATATTCTACAGGACTTCTGCCTACGATCCACAGTTCCAGCTGAAGGATGACAGTACTGCTTCAAGATTCATTCATTCTACAGGACTTCAGCCTAGGATCCAGGGTTCCAGCAGAACTGCGTCACTGCTCAATGCTGAGCTCACAAAATTGCTTGGAGTACCAAGGTTTGATCAACTCTGTCACCTAGCTACATATCTTGCTGAGCTTGGTCATCTTCCAAGCTTGCTGCTATATCCTCTCAGAGGGTGGACATTAAAATTGGGGTTCTGATGGCTAGTATAGTTGTCTCTGAAAGCCCTGCAGTCATGAAGATTCTAATCACTGGAAAGCAAGTGAAAGGGTGAGACTCTTCAGTATTGTACCATCTTGTGTTCTTGCTGGGAATGTACAATATGTTATTGCCTGTTTGTGAACCAAAAGTCTTACCAATGTGTAGTTCCCTCATCCTGTGTTGTTTAAGTAGTGTTCTTCCCATGGGGAAGGTATACAGGTGTTCAGTGGGATGAGCCCTTTCTGAAGACAGCCAGGCCAGTGGACTAGAGCACCCACTGACCCTCGTGTCGCCACACTCATTGCTTAGTTTACTGTAATACAAGAGTATTAGAGGTGGCTGTTCTCCTAGGTAAGGAGTGCAATATTAGAAATCTCTTTTCTATAGAGCAGTAATTCTGATACTCCAGTTCTCCAATCCCCCCAAGAGATATTGTTTTCAGGATTTTCCCAAAAATGCACAGGTGAAAAAATTATTTTGAATGCTTCAGAAATTGCCATAGGTTTACTCTCCTATGCAAAACTAAGGAAATCCTGAAAACATATATGTGGGGGGCATAAGAACTGGAGTTTGGGAAACACTGCTATATAGCTTGAAAGTGCAGCTCTGACCTTGACCAGATTGCTGCATCCTGTGAACTTTAACCCCCTAACGACCACTGGCAATAAAATTACGTCATAGCGGTAATAGTGTTAATCTCCCCGGCTGCTGCTGGCAGCCAGGGGAGATCAGCGCACATCTCTGTTGATATGTACAGCTGACATGTGTGTCTACCAGGCACGAGTGGAATCACTATCTGCCCGTGCCTTTTAACTCCTTAAATGGCGCTGTCAATGTGTGACAGCGCCATTATAATTGTGATCATGCTATCATTTTACTCAAAGGCCTCCACTGAAAGTCACGTGATGTGATCACATGGATCAGGTGGTTGTCCTGGTAGCACAGGGCCATGTGATGACTCATGTGCTCACATGACTAAGGTCCAGTAAAAAAACAGCCGAGTACTGGCTGTTACAAGAGATAATAATTTCTGCCGGTCTGAGCAGTGCTGTTCTGATCGGGAGAAATTAATGATCGATCACACAGCTGATCACTATAGCCCCCTAGGAGGACGAGTAATTTTTTTTAAAAAAAAAGTTTAAAAACGTTTTGAAAAAGTAAAAAAATAAAAAAACGAAAAGTTCAAATCACCCCCCTATTCGCCCCCATTGAAAAGTAAAGGGTTAAAAAAATATACACACATTTGGTATCACCGCGTTCAGAAATGCCTGATCTATCAAAATATAAAATCAATTAATTTGATCGGTAAACGGTGTAGCGCCAAAAAAATTCCAAACGACAAAATTACGTTTTTTGGTCGCCACAAATTTTTCACAAAATGCAATAACAGGCGATCAAAAAAAGCATCTGTACAAAAAAATTACAGTTAAAATCTCAGCTCTAGACACAAAATAAGCCATCACTGAGCCATAGATCCCGAAAAATCATAACACTGCGAGTCGCGGAAAACAGCGCAAAACATTTTTATTTTTTTAACCCCTTAGATAAATGTAAAACTATTCCTGTTTGGTGTCTACGAACTCACACTAACCTGAGGCATCACAGTGACATATCAGTTTTACCATGTAGTAAATACAGTGAATAAAATATCCAAAAAAGTATAGTGCAATAACACTTTTTTTTGCAATTTTTCCACATTTGGATTTTTTTTTGCCATTTTGCAGTAGCAATATGGTAAAACTCATGATTTCATTTAAAAGTACAGCTTGTTCTGCAAAAAACGAGCCCTCACATGACTATATTAGCTTATATTTTTCAGTTATGTCTCTCGGAAAAAAAATGGTAAGAAAAAAAACAGAAAGCGCAAAATCAGCCGGTTGTGAAGAAGTTAATGTCTTTGTCCTTTTCTGATGCTGCAGAAACAAAAGTGACTCTTCTTACAACTTTAGAGAGGGCACAGTTTGAACCAGTGGCTTGGCCATGCTGTTGGTCTGAACTGTCAGTCATCAGGCGTTCATCGTTCCCTCATTAAGCAGGAATCTGAGACGCTGGGAAGGGGTTCACTCTGGAAGAGGCATTAAACCATTTACATGCAGCAGAAACATTAGAATGCGTAAGTTTGGTTCATTTGGTTTGAGTCATACTTGTTTTTCATTTTTAAACTTCCGATGGTCTCTACGAGTTTAAAAATAGTGGCTGGCTAGACGGCATTTTGTTAAATCCATGTGTAAGCAATATACAAATAATTAGCAATTTATCAAATGCTGATGTTGGTAATATTTGGGTAGAATTTCGTTGCACTAGAATATATTTACTCATATCAAGCAGACATCACACAATAGGTCCGGATTAAAGGTCAACTACTCGCTCCATCGAAATCTTGGATAAGTTCAGCTTTATAGACATTTAGAAGTGTTTAGTCATGACTTGTTTCCCTGCATTCCTATGGAAAACCAGAGTGTACTGTACATATTATATTATCATGGGTTGATAAAAAGATCAAAACTTGACTCTGCTACATTGCTCCATACATCTAAAAAGAGGTTTATTTTCTAGTTTTCTAGCATTGGACCTCCAACATTGCTAGAGACTTAAAAGAGCAAGTGCATAGATCCCCAATCATGCCATTCTAAGATATAATATTTCAATTTTACAACTATAACATAAATCTAACGCATCAAAGGGATAAATAATATCACCGTTATACATACATCATTAGTGGAGAATAAATGTTGATAAAATATATTTAAGATAAGACATTAGACGGAGAGGGATATTGGAAGGGTTATTGTATCCATTTATCCAATTAGGGCATATATTCTACATACCAATGACCCACATTTATAAATCAGAGCAGCAGCTGCTTAATGCATTCATGACCTGGTACATAATAGGTTGTGTTGCATATGTCGACTGATTTCAACAGCCGACATGTGCCTCTAACAACATCAAGTAGATTGGAGATCTGCCCATGGCTGTTTAGTTAAATCTGGCTGTCAATCTGTGACTCATTTAATGCCATTCCCTCATCCCATTGGTGCTACAGTGATGTGGTTGTGCAGTGCCGATGGGACGTCATGTCAGCAAGAGGTCAGCTGATGACCCCTGTGCCTGTCATAATTCTCTTCCTGTGAATGCCGGCTGAAACCACCATTCATAGGAGATCATGATTTCTGCTATGAAGGGCAGTAGTAATGCACTGCTCTGTATAGTAGAAACGACCAGACAATCGCAGCTTCAAGCTCAGGGGACTAGAAAATACAATAAAATGAGACAAAAAGTTAAAAAAAAAAAATTAAAAACATTAGTTCAAATCCCCCATTTTGCCCCATTAAATATAAAACAATAAAAAATAGACATATTTGGTATTGCTGCGTTCAGAAATATCCAAACTATCAAAAAAAAAAAGAAATCTAATCAGTATATGATAAACATTAAATAAAGTACAATAAGAGTTGATCAAAACATTATATCTACCCAAAAATGGTAACAGTAAAAACATTATTTCCGGGCACAATAAATAAGCCTACATACATGCATTTTTTTCTCTCTCTGCACACATTACCCTGCTTGGCTCCACCCACCTGGCACTCTGCACGCATGGTCCTGCTTGGCTCCGCCCACCTGACACTCTGAACACATTACCCCGCTTGGCTGCACCCACCTGGCACTCCACACACATGGCCCTGCTTGGCTCCGCCCACCTGGCACTCCACACACATGGCCCTGCTTGGCTCCGCCCACCACACACTCCACACACATGGCCCCTCTTGGCTCCGCCCAACTGGAACTCCGCACACATGGCCCCGCTCGGCTTACCTGCGGTGATGAAGTACCGCCCTCCCGACCTCAGTTGTCACTGTCCTCCATGGCCGCCGCTTGTCACATCTCCTCTAGCTGCCGACCAGAGACTGTCACTAGCGGTGACGTCACAGGCTCTCGCGATACTTGGCTGTAAAGGTCATTGAAGTCAGTGACAGCTCTGCTATCAGCAGTGCAGGAGATCATCACCGCAGGTAATGTACATTGCTGACAGCAGCACTTGTCATGTCCTGCAGTGACCTGGGCTGACGTATTGATGTTAGCTCAGGTCACTGCACTGCTCTCCCAGCCAATGGGGAACATTCTGTTCTTTATTGACTGGGAAAGGGACTATGGTATGGATCGTCATGGGAACCCCTCGGATTACAGCAGACCTGGATTTGTTTTTCTTTCTAATAAATTGGTGAAAGAGGGAATGCTTTGGGGAGTGTTTTTTCAAATAAAAATGTTTGTCTATTTTTTTTAATACTGACTGGGTTTGTGATGTCGCGTATCTGATAGACGCCTGACATCACAAACCCAGGGCTTGATGCCAGGTGACATTACACATCTGGTATTAACCCCATATACAGTCATATGAAAAAGTTTGGGCACCCCTATTAATGTTAACCTTTTTTCTTTATAACAATTTGGGTTTTTGCAACAGCTATTTCAGTTTCATATATCTAATAAATGATGGACTGAGTAATATTTCTGGATTGAAATGAGGTTTATTGTACTAACAGAAAATGTGCAATCTGCTTTTAAACTAAATGTGACCGGTGCAAAAGTATGGGCACCTCAACATAAAAGTGACATTAATATTTTGTAGATCCGCCTTTTGCAAAAATCACAGCCTCTAGTCGCTTCCTGTAGCTTTTAATGAGTTCCTGGATCCTGGATGAAGGTATATTTGATCATTCCTGTTTACAAAACAATTCCACTTCAGTTAAGTTTGATGGTCGCCGAGCATGGACAGCACGCTTCAAATCATCCCACAGATGTTCAATGATATTCAGCTCTGGGGACTGGGATGGCCATTCCAGAACATTGTAATTGTTCCTCTGCATGAATGCCTGAGTAAATTTGGAGCGGTGTTTTGGATCATTGTCTTGCTGAAATATCCATCCCCTGTGCAACTTCAACTTTGTCACTGATTCTTGCACATTATTGTCAAGAATCTGCTTATACTGAGTTGAATCCATGCGACCCTCAACTTTAACAAGATTCCCGGTGCCGGCATTGGCCACACAGCCCCAAAGCATGATGGAACCTCCACCAAATTTTACTGTGGGTAGCAAGTGCTTTTCTTGGAATGCCGTGTTTTTTGCCTCCATGCATAACGCCTTTTTGTATGACCAAACAACTCAATCTTTGTTTCATCAGTCCACAGGATCTTCTTCGAAAATGTAACTGCCTAGTCCAAATGTGCTTTTGCATACCTCAGGCGACTCTGTTTGTGGCGTGCTTGCAGAAATGGCTTCTTTCGCATCACTTTCCCATACAGCTTCTCCTTGTGCAAAGTGCCCTGTATTGTTGACCGATGTACATTGACACCATCTGCAGCAAGATGATGCTGCAGGTCTTTGGAGGTGGTCTGTGGATTGTCCTTGACTGTTCTCACCATTCTTCTCTGCCTTTCTGATATTTTTCTTGGCCTGTCACTTCTGGGCTTAACAAGAACTGTACCTGTGTTCTTCCATTTGTTTACTATATTCCTCACAGTGGAAACTGACAGTTTAAATCTCTAAGACAACTTTTTGTATCCTTCCCCTGAACAACTATGTTGAATAATCTTTGTTTTCAGATCATTTGAGAGGTTTTTTGAGGAGCCTATGATGCCACTCTTCATAGGAGATTCAAATAGGAGAACAACTTGCAAGTGGCCACCTTAAATACCTTTTCTCATGATTGGATACACCTGCCTATGAAGTTCAAAGCTCAATGAGGTTACAAAACAAATTTAGTGCTTCAGTAAGTCAGTAAAAGGTAGTTAGGAGTGTTCAAAACAAGAAATTGAAAAGGGTGCCCATACTTATGCACCTGTCAAATTTAGTTTAAATGCAGATTGTACATTTTTTGTTAGTACAAAAAACCTCATTTCAATGCAGAAATAGTCAATCATTTATTAGATATATGAAACTGAAATAGCTATTGCAAAAACCCTAATTGTTATAAAGAAAAAAGGTTAACATTAATAGGGGTGCCCAAACTTTTTCATATGACTGCATTACTACAATGCCCTGCTCATGAGGTAAGGAACATAGTTGATCAGGAGAGCTATACTACATTTCCAAATGGAGGCATTTGATTTTATAGCTGCCCTGCTGAACAACTACCAAACTTGAGAGCCCATTATACACCACAAGAAAACACATCTAAATAGCGAGCTCAGTTGTTTAGTATTCATTCAGCTGGATAACTAAACTTAAAGGGGTATTCCATCTCCAAGATCCTATCCCCAATATACAGTAGGTGGAATAGCAATAATATCAGCAAATACCAATATTTGGAAATGTGGAATAGTTCTCCTGATTAGACATGCCCTTACCTCATGAGCAGGGCATTGCAGCTTTGGTAGCAACCGTTGTGACATGGACTCTGCTGCTGTGGACCCGGGGAGAGTGGGTGCAGATTCATTGCAACCACACTCCTCACATGGAGGGTCTGCACTCCTAGAAAATGAGGGATACGTTCCCTGAGCATGTCCCCATCATATTCTAGACGGTCCAGAGTCGGCGTGGAACCCCCTTATTTTTTCCTTACAATAAATTGGTGAAAGAGGGAATGTTTTGGGGGAGTGTTTTTTCAAACAAAGTTTTTTTTGGGCTATTTTTTTTGTTAGTGCTGACAGTTTGTGATGTCAGGTATCTGACAGACGCCATGACATCACAACTGCTGGGCTTGATGTCAGGTGACATTACAGCTAGTGTCAAGCCCATTTATTACCCCGTTTGCCACTGCACCAGGGCACGGGATGAGCTGGGGTGAAGCGCCAGGATTGGTGCATCTAGTGGATGCACCACTTCTGGGACGCCTGCGGCCTGCTATTTTTAGGCTGTGAAGGGCCAATAACTATGAACCTTCCCATCCTGAGAATATCAGACCACAGCTGTCCGCTTTACCTTGACTGGTGATCCAATTTGGGGGGACCCTACTTTTTTTTGTAATTATTATTATTTATAAAATAATTATAAAAAAGAGCCTGGGGTGACCTCCACATTGGATCCCCAACCACGGTAAAGCTGTCAGCTGTGGTTTTCAGGCTACAGCCTTCTGCTTTACCCTAACTGGCTATCAAAAATGGGGGGACCCAATGTCATTTTTTTTTCAACTATTTTTTTAAATAACAAAAATTAATGGGCTTCCCTGTATTTTGATTGCCAGCCAAGGTAATGCCAGGCAGATGGGGGTGGCAACCCGTAGCTGTCTGCTTTGACTACGCTGAGAATCAAAAATCCCGTGGAGCACTATGTCATTTTTTTAATGATTTATTTTTACAGCACTGTGATGTCAGGCAATCAAAATACAGGAAATCCCTTTTTGTTTTTAGTTATTTAAATAAATAATTAAAAAAAATATATATATGGGCTCCCGCTGCATTTTTTGTATTGCTAGCTTTAATCCAAGCAGCTACTGGCTGCTAACCCCCCACTGCTTGGTGTTACCTTCACTGGCAATGGAAAATCCAGGGAAGCATTTTTTATTTTTTTTGCCAAAAAAACTACAAAAAAAATGACATGAGCTTCGTCATATTTTTTATGCTAGCCAGGTACAGCAGGCAGCTACGGGCTGCCCCCAGCCCCCAGCTGCATATTTGTACCCGGCTGGGAACTACAAATATAGGGAAGCCCTTTTTTTTAATTAATTCATGAATTTTATGAAAATAAAAAAAGACGTGGGCTTCGCCCCATTTTTGTGTCCAGCAGAGTACAGACTAGGCAGCTGGGGATTGGAATCCACAGCACAGGTTAGCCCGAGGTTTGTGGGTGCCTCTGCTGCGAATTGCAATCCGCAGCCACCCCAGAAAATGGCGCCATCATCTGGTGCTGTATCCAACTCTTCCAGCAGCCCTGAAGCCGGGTGGCTTGCTTGGTAATCATGAGTTAATACCAGCTTTGTTTTACTAGCCAGTATTAAGCCAGAGATTCTTAATGTCAGGCAAGTTTGACCCGGCCATTAAGAATCTCCAATAAAGGGTTAAAAAAACCACCACACAGAAAAAAAATACTTTAATAGAAATAAATACACCGACGCACTTAGGGCCTCCATCTTTATTACCCCCTCTTATCCCTCCACGATCCATACTCTTCTGCCTTCTTTCTCAACACAAGCAGCTCTGCTACATTAGACAGCATGAGAGAAAGAATGCTGTGCTCCGTGCAGAAATCACTCTGTGGGAGTGACCACAGGCTCCCGGCTGTAAGCGACGGGTTGCCATTGCAACGCTGCTCCGATCATGTGATTCTGGTGCCAATGCGTGTGGTCACCGTCACCGCTACCAAGCGCGTTGCTATGGCAACAGTGATCTCCGTTATTGACCGGCTGTGTCAGCCGGTCAATAAGGGAACGGGGAAGCAGAACGGGGAGTCAACCGTGTGCTAGAGCATGTCGCTGGTACACGGCAATACACACACGTGCACCCTGTACCAGAGAGATGCAATGACAGGTCCTAGCATGACGCGTCATAGTCATGTAACCAGTCTGTAGCCAATGAGATAATAGACATGTGACTGGTCACATGGCTATTTTGACGTCACGATAGGTCCTGCATCACTGTTGGTTACCGGGAAGACGCAGCGATTACCGATGGAAAACCGGCGGGAGATAGAGTGCAGGACGCATCCCGGGGACAGGTAAGTGTAATGGCAATCTTTATTAACTGTATGTGTTTTTATGTGTTTGTGATTGCCTCCCATTGTTTCCTATGGGTTCGAGTGGTTCGCCGAACCAGTTCGCCGAACCGAATTCAAACAAGACCTCCGTTCGGCGAACCAAGCTCGAGCCAAACCGCGACCGGTTCGCTCATCTCTAGTGAAGGGGGCCTTACTCTGCGTTATACTATTGATTAAACTGAGGTGCCTCCACCTCATCACATGTACCCTGTATGAGGCTATTTAAGGTTTTGGCATATTGTTACAGACACTCCCCGATGAAGAAAGCTTGTAGTCTTTTAAAATGCGTCAGATTTGTGCCTCTGTGCCCCTCATACAGGCAACCTCAGTCTGTAAGCAAGTGACGTCACTTCTCTTCTTAGTGCGCTTGTAAGCTGACAGTTTGGTTCCCGGCCAGAACTCCTGTTACTCGCACCATTGCTACTTACAGCCGCCTCGTAACCACATTGCTGCGGGGATGTGACGCCCTGGACCCCAGGGGTCACAGGTTACAACATCACCACATACACCCCCACACTAGAAAGGTACCATCAGTCAACCATAAAGACATGATTGCCTCCCTCAGTGTTTGACAGGCACACCAGGTGGGCGGAGTCAGGCGGAAAGACACACCCCTGAGGAGTCTGCTGGCCTGAGGCAGGAAAACACAAACAGTTCAGTTCAGTTCAGTGCAGAGAGGAGTCGAGTAGAGTGCAGCACAGTGGAGTGGAGTGAAACAGTTAGGCAGGCAGACAGCAGTGACCGCCTGCAGGAGACCGGGAACATGACCAGCGGAACCGTAAGGGACCGGAACAGGGTTGTGGCCCGCCGGAACCAAACCGGGGAGCTAGCAGGATACCGGAGCACCAGGCAGGGTACTCAGACCCCGAACTAGGCTAAATGCCACCACCATAGTCGAATTAACTGATTGCGGTCTGGACCTCAGGGGTTCATTCCCACCAAAGTCCCGTTAGAAGGCAACAGCCCAACCCGTCCAGATAGCACCCACCGCCAAAGGCCAGAGATCCAAGGGCCAGCGCCTGTGGGCAAAGGAGCTCCTCCGACATCTACAAGCCGGGGAGCGGACTACCAGTGCTCAGGCACAGTGGTCAAACTACTACATAGGTGCAGGAGAAAGGTGGACATTGCCAACCCAACTAGGAAGCTTCAGCCAGCTGCGAGCCCCGTTCATACCTTTGTTTAGTTTACCAAAGACTCTGTGTGGTTTAATCGTGAGTACACCAGTGCCCTCCGGTACCGCACCACACTGCACCGCAACCCTGCGCCCTGCACCCCGGCCCTCGGGACCAACATCCCATACCCACGGAGGGGTCAACACCTAGCTGCCCCACTACACCGCTCCCGGGAGTCCCCGTACCTTCACCGCAGCGGAGGTGTCCGCCATCACCACAACCCGTGGGTGGCGTCACAAACAATCATCCCAAAACCAAATACCCGCATTCCCCCATGTGCAACGCCAACCCCCTTGCAGAGCGACGTGACCCCCGGGTCCGTGACAGGTTCAAACCACCACCCGTAGAACACGAGCACGGATCCGAGCAGCTCGGCGGCCGCAGCCGAGGCCGCGGGGCGGTACACATCGACTCTTCTGGCATCACGAACAGGATAGAACCAGTCTACTTACCGGTAGAAGTGCACCTTGTGATCCCCGTCAGCAGCGTCCTGCTGAAAAATCTGAAGATCCGCCATCTTGGGCATGAAAATTTCCCGTTCAAGTCGTCTTCCCCGAGCAGTGGAGGTGCGAAAGTGAAGCCCTGCCCCCAAAGAGAGAATTGCTGTAGGAAAACCAAGGGGGGACGAAAAAGAAGATGTCCGTGCCTGCAGGAGCTGGCTGCTGCTGATGTGCGCGGGAGAAGAAAAAGGAGATGTCGGCGTCCCAGGAGGTGAGCGGAGCAGCATCCATCACCGGAGTGATGGGGCCTGAAGGTATAACAGCTAGCCAACGAGCGGCTCCCACTGCGGTTGCAGGAGCGGAGGTCCCGGGGATGCCAGCAAGCCCAGCGGCACCCACCGGAGGACCCGCCGGTGCTGATTACCCTGCGACTGTAACGGAACAGGCACCGGTAGGCCGCTCAGCTGCACCCGAGGGGCCGGAATTGGAAAGCGGCGACTCCAATAGCAGCATCCAGGTGGCCACGTATATCCCGCGGGACGGTGGGAACGGCTACCGGATGGCTTTGTCGCCCCGAGCATATTATGCGCTAGCATTGGATGAAGCGGATACAAACTCCGTCTCGGAGGATGAGTCCCCAACCGCCGTGCTGGTCCCAGTCTGCAGGCATTGCGGCTTACCCTGGTACTTTACTAGAGTGGGCCCCAGCAGTGCCAAACCTTAAAGCTGCAAGATGATTCTTGAAGTTCAAAGATAACGTTTTAAAGTTGAAAGTTTTAAAGGTCCCGTTCCTGTATTCCCGTCATCCTTTGTTGAACACCCCCTGTTCCCATGGGGCGCCATCTGGTACGCTGGGTGGAAGGAGCCGGACCCTGCCTGACTTGTTGAACGCCGCCGGGGCCGGAACCTCGGTGGGCGCCATCAGGGGTCGGAGCCCCTGGTGGAGGACGGCAGGGAGTTAGAGGAGTGAGGACAGTTCTACAAATGGAGCCTAGTCCACCGTACCCGCACTGAAGGCAGTGGAAGACGGGGCCTTTATTGGCAGTGCCGCAGTGAGTGAGCGTGGCAGTGGAGACCCGTGCTACCCTGTGGTGGACAGGGGAAAGTGGCTGGAAGAGGCTGCATCGGCAGCGGAGTTTCTAATGTATTTTGTGGTAGCCCGTTGGCTGCTGAAGTGCCCGTCCCCGTTGGGACTGATGTTGTCACCTTTACCCCTTAAAGACAAGGCTGAGAACATGCAAGCCACCCAAAAACTATTGGGTTTGTAAATAGTCCCCAACTGCCACTTCCCGCTATTGCCAGTCTCCGGACAGGCTGGTTGGAGGAAGGACCCGCAGCAGAGCAGGCTGGGGTCCGGTCACCACCAGGACCGGTGACCATCCTCCGGGTCAGGGGTCCCCTTGGACGTGGCGCCTCTGAAGGACTGCCGGGTGCGTAGCACCGTACCCGTTCCCGCTTGGGTGGCCTGGGCCAGTTCCCATTTTCCAGACTGGGGAAAAGGGGTGCTGCCTGTTTCTTAAGGGCAGCATCAAGGTTCAGGTTGCTTGGGTGGGAAAGCGGAAGGACCCGTTAATGTTATTAAAAATGTTTCCCTGTTTGCAATGGTTCAAGTGATGTGCCTCTCGTAAGGGAAGAAATGAAAATGCTTTTTGAAATGTTTTACCTGTTATTTATCCTTATTGCAGTTAACAGAAAAATAAAACCGGTGTGGAAGGGCAGCTTGCGGACGGTCTGCATTAAACCAAGGAGGAGTGGGACGCCCTGGACCCCAGGGGTCACAGGTTACAACATCACCACATACACCCCCACACTACAAAAGGTACCATCAGTCAACCATAAAGACATGATTGCCTCCCTCAGTGTTAGACAGGCACACCAGGTGGGCGGAGTCAGGCTCAAAGACACACACTCCCAAGGAGTTTGCTGGCCTGAGGCAGGAAAACAAACAGTTCAGTTCAGTGCAGTGCAGAGAGGAGTTGAGTAGAGTGCAGCACAGTGGAGTGGAGTGAAACAGTCAGGCAGTGACCGCCTGCAGGAGACCGGGAACATGACCAGCGGAACCGTAAGGGACAGGGTAGTGGCCCGCCGGAACCGAACCGGGGAGCTAACAGGATACTGGAGCACCAGGCAGGGTACTGAGACCCTGAACTAGGCTATATGCCACCACCATAGTCGAATTAACTAATTGCGGTCTGGACCTCAGGGGTTCATTACCACCAAAGTCCCGTTAGAAGGCAACAGCCCAACCCGTCCGGATAGTAGCCACCGCTAAAAGCCAGAGATCCA